>NC_092330.1:23987181-24290211 GCF_036785885.1 Coffea arabica
CCAAACTGCTTCACAGGACGTGACAGTTTAAAAGAATAAAGCGAAAGGAACGTGGCGGGTGCGATCATACCAGCACTAATGCACCGGATCCCATCAGAACTTCGAAGTTAAGCGTGCTTGGGCGACAGCAGTACTAGGATGGGTGACCCTAGGCCGGTCAACGGGTCGGGTCTACACCCTGATCCGGATCGGATCCCTGAAATTTTTGCGGGTATGGGTAGGGATTTAATTCCGTTATCCGGATCCGGATCCGTTTTTTCAAACAAAAAAACGGGTCGGATACGGAATATAGTATTCCGACCCGTATTAGACCAGGATCCGGATATAAATGATTTAATAATTTATAAAAAATATATATTATCAATATAATTTGATTAGGATGATGTATTTGAGTAAAATCAATTTGATTTATTTTCTTATTTGGTTTTTTCTTTGCATTAGCTAGAAATTTGATTACAAATATATCTTTTTCTCTTTTTTGTTAGAAATTGTAAATTTTGGGAAATTTGTTCGGGTAGACCCGACCCGGATCCGAGACTCGCCGGGTCCGGATCCGAAACACCGAATAAAAGACCCGTCGGGTAAACGGGTCGGATCCGGGTCCGGGTCCGGAATAATGAATTCCGGCCCGGACCCGGCCCGTTGACACCCCTAGGTGACCCCCTGGGAAATCCTCGTGTTGCACCCCTCCCTTTTTTGTTTCGAAATCCAAATTTTCCCTTCGTTCTTTATGCTGTAGTAATTTAGCTCCGTCGGAACGATTGCTTTATATTTTGCTTCTCATCGAAGCATGAAGGCGGATCTGAAGGCGCGAGACAAGTCAGGAACGGTACGGCTGGATCGAAGCCCGGATCGTCGGTCAAAGTTGTCGGCGCAAATGTATAAGCGCAAGCGTGAAGGATCAATTTCAGGATAATTGAGAGTTGTGCGACGAGGGAAAAAAAAGGTGCAAAGCAACAAGAAAAAAATATAAAAGTAAATAAATAAAAGGATGTGAGGAAATTCATGAATTGACGCTTAGAATGAATTCGGGTCCAGAAAAGCCAAACTGCTTCACAGGACGTGGCAGTTTAAAAGAATAAAGCGAAAGGAACATGGCGGGTGCGATCATACCAGCACTAATGCACCGGATCCCATCAGAACTTCGAAGTTAAGCGTGCTTGGGCGACAGTAGTACTAGGATGGGTGACCCTAGGCCGGTCAACGGGTCGGGTCTACACCCGGATTCGGATCGGATCCCTGGAATTTTTGCGGGTATGGGTAGGGATTTAATTCCGTTATCCGGATCCGAATCCGTTTTTTCAAACAAAAAAACGGGTCGGATACGGAATAAAGTATTCTGACCCGTATTAGACCCGGATCCGGATATAAATGATTTAATAATTTATAAAAAATATATATTATCAATATAATTTGATTAGGATGATGTATTTGAGTAAAATCAATTTGATTTATTTTCTTATTTGGTTTTTTCTTTGCATTAGCTAGAAATTTGATTACAAATATATCTTTTTCTCTTTTTTGTTAGAAATTGTAAATTTTGGGAAATTTGTTCGGGTAGACCCGACCCGGATCCGAGACTCGCCGGGTCCGGATCCGGAACACCGAATAAAAGACCCGTCGGGTAAACGGGTCGGATCCGGGTCCGGGTCCGGAATAATGAATTCCGGCCCGGACCCGGCCCGTTGACACCCCTAGGTGACCCCCTGGGAAATCCTCGTGTTGCACCCCTCCCTTTTTTGTTTCGAAATCCAAATTTCCCCTTCGTTCTTTATGCTGTAGTAATTTAGCTCCGTCGGAACGATTGCTTTATATTTTGCTTCTCATCGAAGCATGAAGGCGGATCTGAAGGCGCGAGACAAGTCAGGAACGGTACGGCTGGATCGAAGCCCGGATCGTCGGTCAAAGTTGTCGGCGCAAATGTATAAGCGCAAGCGTGAAGGATCAATTTCAGGATAATTGAGAGTTGCGCGACGAGGGAAAAAAAATGGTGCAAATCAACAAGAAAAAAATGTAAAAGTAAATAAATAAAAGGATGAGAGGAAATTCATGAATTGACGCTTAGAATGAATTCGGGTCCAGAAAAGCCAAACTGCTTCACAGGACGTGGCAGTTTAAAAGAATAAAGCGAAAGGAACATGGCGGGTGCGATCATACCAGCACTAATGCACCGGATCCCATCAGAACTCCGAAGTTAAGCGTGCTTGGGCGAGAGTAGTACTAGGATGGGTGACCCCCTGGGAAGTCCTCGTGTTGCACCCCTCCCTTTTTTGTTTCGAAATCCAAATTTCCCCTTCGTTCTTTATGCTGTTGTAATTTAGCTCCGTCGGAACGATTGCTTTATATTTTGCTTCTCATCGACGCATGAAGGCGGATCTGAAGGCGCGAGACAAGTCAGGAACGGTACGGCTGGATCGAAGCCCGGATCGTCGGTCAAAGTTGTCGGCGCAAATTTATAAGCGCAAGCGTGAAGGATCAATTTCAGGATAATTGAGAGTTGTGCGACGAGGGAAAAAAAAGGTGCAAAGCAACAAGAAAAAAATATAAAAGTAAATAAATAAAAGGATGAGAGGAAATTCATGAATTGACGCTTAGAATGAATTCGGGTCCAGAAAAGCCAAACTGCTTCACAGGACGTGACAGTTTAAAAGAATAAAGCGAAAGGAACGTGGCGGGTGCGATCATACCAGCACTAATGCACCGGATCCCATCAGAACTTCGAAGTTAAGCGTGCTTGGGCGACAGTAGTACTAGGATGGGTGACCCTAGGCCGGTCAACGGGTCGGGTCTACACCCGGATCCGGATCGGATCCCTGAAATTTTTACGGGTATGGGTAGGGATTTAATTCCGTTATCCGGATCCGGATCCGTTTTTTCAAACAAAAAAACGGGTCGGATACGGAATATAGTATTCCGACCCGTATTAGGCCCGGATCCGGATATAAATGATTTAATAATTTATTAAAAATATATATTATCAATATAATTTGATTAGGATGATGTATTTGAGTAAAATCAATTTGATTTATTTTCTTATTTGGTTTTTTCTTTGCATTAGCTAGAAATTTGATTACAAATATATCTTTTTCTCTTTTTTGTTAGAAATTGTAAATTTTGGGAAATTTGTTCGGGTAGACCCGACCCGGATCCGAGACTCGCCGGGTCCGGATCCGGAACACCGAATAAAAGACCCGTCGGGTAAACGGGTCGGATCCGGGTCCGGGTCCGGAATAATGAATTCCGGCCCGGACCCGGCCCGTTGACACCCCTAGGTGACCCCCTGGGAAATCCTCGTGTTGCACCCCTCCCTTTTTTGTTTCGAAATCCAAATTTCCCCTTCGTTCTTTATGCTGTAGTAATTTAGCTCCGTCGGAACGATTGCTTTATATTTTGCTTCTCATCGAAGCATGAAGGCGGATCTGAAGGCGCGAGACAAGTCAGGAACGGTACGGCTGGATCGAAGCCCGGATCGTCGGTCAAAGTTGTCGGCGCAAATGTATAAGCGCAAGCGTGAAGGATCAATTTCAGGATAATTGAGAGTTGCGCGACGAGGGAAAAAAAAATGGTGCAAATCAACAAGAAAAAAATGTAAAAGTAAATAAATAAAAGGATGAGGGGAAATTCTTGAATTGACGCTTAAAATGAATTCGGGTCCAGAAAAGCCACACTGCTTCACAGGACGGGGCAGTTTAAAAGAATAAAGCGAAAGAAACATGTCGGGTGCGATCATACCAGCACTAATGCACCGGATCCCATCAGAACTCCGAAGTTAAGCGTGCTTGGGCGAGAGTAGTACTAGGATGGGTGACCCCCTGGGAAGTCCTCTTGTTGCACCCCTCCCTTTTTTGTTTCGAAATCCAAATTTCCCCTTCGTTCTTTATGCTGTAGTAATTTAGCTCCGTCGGAACGATTGCTTTATATTTTGCTTCTCATCGACGCATGAAGGCGGATCTGAAGGCGCGAGACAAGTCAGGAACGGTACGGCTGGATCGAAGCCCGGATCGTCGGTCAAAGTTGTCGGCGCAAATGTATAAGCGCAAGCGTGAAGGATCAATTTCAGGATAATTGAGAGTTGCGCGACGAGGGAAAAAAAAATGGTGCAAATCAACAAGAAAAAAATGTAAAAGTAAATAAAGAAGAGGATGAGAGGAAATTCATGAATTGACGCTTAGAATGAATTCGGGTCCAGAAAAGCCAAACTGCTTCACAGGACGTGACAGTTTAAAAGAATAAAGCGAAAGGAACATGGCGGGTGCGATCATACCAGCACTAATGCACCGGATCCCATCAGAACTTCGAAGTTAAGCGTGCTTGGGCGACAGCAGTACTAGGATGGGTGACCCTAGGCCGGTCAACGGGTCGGGTCTACACCCTGATCCGGATCGGATCCCTGAAATTTTTGCGGGTATGGGTAGGGATTTAATTCCGTTATCCGGATCCGGATCCGTTTTTTCAAACAAAAAAACGGGTCGGATACGGAATATAGTATTCCGACCCGTATTAGACCAGGATCCGGATATAAATGATTTAATAATTTATAAAAAATATATATTATCAATATAATTTGATTAGGATGATGTATTTGAGTAAAATCAATTTGATTTATTTTCTTATTTGGTTTTTTCTTTGCATTTGCTAGAAATTTGATTACAAATATATCTTTTTCTCTTTTTTGTTAGAAATTGTAAATTTTGGGAAATTTGTTCGGGTAGACCCGACCCGGATCCGAGACTCGCCGGGTCCGGATCCGAAACACCGAATAAAAGACCCGTCGGGTAAACGGGTCGGATCCGGGTCCGGGTCCGGAATAATGAATTCCGGCCCGGACCCGGCCCGTTGACACCCCTAGGTGACCCCCTGGGAAATCCTCGTGTTGCACCCCTCCCTTTTTTGTTTCGAAATCCAAATTTTCCCTTCGTTCTTTATGCTGTAGTAATTTAGCTCCGTCGGAACGATTGCTTTATATTTTGCTTCTCATCGAAGCATGAAGGCGGATCTGAAGGCGCGAGACAAGTCAGGAACGGTACGGCTGGATCGAAGCCCGGATCGTCGGTCAAAGTTGTCGGCGCAAATGTATAAGCGCAAGCGTGAAGGATCAATTTCAGGATAATTGAGAGTTGTGCGACGAGGGAAAAAAAAGGTGCAAAGCAACAAGAAAAAAATATAAAAGTAAATAAATAAAAGGATGTGAGGAAATTCATGAATTGACGCTTAGAATGAATTCGGGTCCAGAAAAGCCAAACTGCTTCACAGGACGTGGCAGTTTAAAAGAATAAAGCGAAAGGAACATGGCGGGTGCGATCATACCAGCACTAATGCACCGGATCCCATCAGAACTTCGAAGTTAAGCGTGCTTGGGCGACAGTAGTACTAGGATGGGTGACCCTAGGCCGGTCAACGGGTCGGGTCTACACCCGGATTCGGATCGGATCCCTGGAATTTTTGCGGGTATGGGTAGGGATTTAATTCCGTTATCCGGATCCGAATCCGTTTTTTCAAACAAAAAAACGGGTCGGATACGGAATAAAGTATTCTGACCCGTATTAGACCCGGATCCGGATATAAATGATTTAATAATTTATAAAAAATATATATTATCAATATAATTTGATTAGGATGATGTATTTGAGTAAAATCAATTTGATTTATTTTCTTATTTGGTTTTTTCTTTGCATTAGCTAGAAATTTGATTACAAATATATCTTTTTCTCTTTTTTGTTAGAAATTGTAAATTTTGGGAAATTTGTTCGGGTAGACCCGACCCGGATCCGAGACTCGCCGGGTCCGGATCCGAAACACCGAATAAAAGACCCGTCGGGTAAACGGGTCGGATCCGGGTCCGGGTCCGGAATAATGAATTCCGGCCCGGACCCGGCCCGTTGACACCCCTAGGTGACCCCCTGGGAAATCCTCGTGTTGCACCCCTCCCTTTTTTGTTTCGAAATCCAAATTTCCCCTTCGTTCTTTATGCTGTAGTAATTTAGCTCCGTCGGAACGATTGCTTTATATTTTGCTTCTCATCGAAGCATGAAGGCGGATCTGAAGGCGCGAGACAAGTCAGGAACGGTACGGCTGGATCGAAGCCCGGATCGTCGGTCAAAGTTGTCGGCGCAAATGTATAAGCGCAAGCGTGAAGGATCAATTTCAGGATAATTGAGAGTTGCGCGACGAGGGAAAAAAAAATGGTGCAAATCAACAAGAAAAAAATGTAAAAGTAAATAAATAAAAGGATGAGGAGAAATTCTTGAATTGACGCTTAAAATGAATTCGGGTCCAGAAAAGCCACACTGCTTCACAGGACGGGGCAGTTTAAAAGAATAAAGCGAAAGAAACATGTCGGGTGCGATCATACCAGCACTAATGCACCGGATCCCATCAGAACTCCGAAGTTAAGCGTGCTTGGGCGAGAGTAGTACTAGGATGGGTGACCCCCTGGGAAGTCCTCGTGTTGCACCCCTCCCTTTTTTGTTTCGAAATTCAAATTTCCCCTTCGTTCTTTATGCTGTAGTCATTTAGCTCCGTCGGAACGATTGCTTTATATTTTGCTTCTCATCGAAGCATGAAGGCGGATCTGAAGGCGCGAGACAAGTCAGGAACGGTACGGCTGGATCGAAGTCCGGATCGTCGGTCAAAGTTTTCGGCGCAAATGTATAAGCGCAAGCGTGAAGGATCAATTTCAGGATAATTGAGAGTTGCGCGACGAGGGAAAAAAAATGGTGCAAATCAACAAGAAAAAAATGTAAAAGTAAATAAATAAGAGGATGAGAGGAAATTCATGAATTGACGCTTAGAATGAATTCGGGTCCAGAAAAGCCAAACTGCTTCACAGGACGTGACAGTTTAAAAGAATAAAGCGAAAGGAACATGGCGGGTGCGATCATACCAGCACTAATGCACCGGATCCCATCAGAACTTCGAAGTTAAGCGTGCTTGGGCGACAGTAGTACTAGGATGGGTGACCCTAGGCCGGTCAACGGGTCGGGTCTACACCCGGATCCGGATCGGATCCCTGAAATTTTTGCGGGTATGGGTAGGGATTTAATTCCGTTATCCGGATCCGGATCCGTTTTTTCAAACAAAAAAACGGGTCGGATACGGAATATAGTATTCCGACCCGTATTAGACCCGGATCCGGATATAAATGATTTAATAATTTATAAAAAATATATATTATCAATATAATTTGATTAGGATGATGTATTTGAGTAAAATCAATTTGATTTATTTTCTTATTTGGTTTTTTCTTTGCATTAGCTAGAAATTTGTTTACAAATATATCTTTTTCTCTTTTTTGTTAGAAATTATAAATTTTGGCAAATTTGTTCGGGTAGACCCGACCCGGATCCGAGACTCGGCGGGTCCGGATCCGGAACACCGAATAAAAGACCCGTCGGGTAAACGGGTCGGATCCGGGTCCGGGTCCGGAATAATGAATTCCGGCCCGGACCCGGCCCGTTGACACCCCTAGGTGACCCCCTGGGAAATCCTCGTGTTGCACCCCTCCCTTTTTTGTTTCGAAATCCAAATTTCCCCTTCGTTCTTTATGCTGTAGTAATTTAGCTCCGTCGGAACGATTGCTTTATATTTTGCTTCTCATCGAAGCATGAAGGCGGATCTGAAGGCGCGAGACAAGTCAGGAACGGTACGGCTGGATCGAAGCCCGGATCGTCGGTCAAAGTTGTCGGCGCAAATGTATAAGCGCAAGCGTGAAGGATCAATTTCAGGATAATTGAGAGTTGCGCGACGAGGGAAAAAAAATGGTGCAAATCAACAAGAAAAAAATGTAAAAGTAAATAAATAAAAGGATGAGAGGAAATTCATGAATTGACGCTTAGAATGAATTCGGGTCCAGAAAAGCCAAACTGCTTCACAGGACGTGGCAGTTTAAAAGAATAAAGCGAAAGGAACATGGCGGGTGCGATCATACCAGCACTAATGCACCGGATCCCATCAGAACTCCGAAGTTAAGCGTGCTTGGGCGAGAGTAGTACTAGGATGGGTGACCCCCTGGGAAGTCCTCGTGTTGCACCCCTCCCTTTTTTGTTTCGAAATCCAAATTTCCCCTTCGTTCTTTATGCTGTTGTAATTTAGCTCCGTCGGAACGATTGCTTTATATTTTGCTTCTCATCGACGCATGAAGGCGGATCTGAAGGCGCGAGACAAGTCAGGAACGGTACGGCTGGATCGAAGCCCGGATCGTCGGTCAAAGTTGTCGGCGCAAATTTATAAGCGCAAGCGTGAAGGATCAATTTCAGGATAATTGAGAGTTGCGCGACGAGGGAAAAAAAATGGTGCAAATCAACAAGAAAAAAATGTAAAAGTAAATAAATAAGAGGATGAGAGGAAATTCATGAATTGACGCTTAGAATGAATTCGGGTCCAGAAAAGCCAAACTGCTTCACAGGACGTGACAGTTTAAAAGAATAAAGCGAAAGGAACGTGGCGGGTGCGATCATACCAGCACTAATGCACCGGATCCCATCAGAACTTCGAAGTTAAGCGTGCTTGGGCGACAGTAGTACTAGGATGGGTGACCCTAGGCCGGTCAACGGGTCGGGTCTACACCCGGATCCGGATCGGATCCCTGAAATTTTTACGGGTATGGGTAGGGATTTAATTCCGTTATCCGGATCCGGATCCGTTTTTTCAAACAAAAAAACGGGTCGGATACGGAATATAGTATTCCGACCCGTATTAGACCCGGATCCGGATATAAATGATTTAATAATTTATAAAAAATATATATTATCAATATAATTTGATTAGGATGATGTATTTGAGTAAAATCAATTTGATTTATTTTCTTATTTGGTTTTTTCTTTGCATTAGCTAGAAATTTGTTTACAAATATATCTTTTTCTCTTTTTTGTTAGAAATTATAAATTTTGGCAAATTTGTTCGGGTAGACCCGACCCGGATCCGAGACTCGCCGGGTCCGGATCCGGAACACCGAATAAAAGACCCGTCGGGTAAACGGGTCGGATCCGGGTCCGGGTCCGGAATAATGAATTCCGGCCCGGACCCGGCCCGTTGACACCCCTAGGTGACCCCCTGGGAAATCCTCGTGTTGCACCCCTCCCTTTTTTGTTTCGAAATCCAAATTTTCCCTTCGTTCTTTATGCTGTAGTAATTTAGCTCCGTCGGAACGATTGCTTTATATTTTGCTTCTCATCGAAGCATGAAGGCGGATCTGAAGGCGCGAGACAAGTCAGGAACGGTACGGCTGGATCGAAGCCCGGATCGTCGGTCAAAGTTGTCGGCGCAAATGTATAAGCGCAAGCGTGAAGGATCAATTTCAGGATAATTGAGAGTTGTGCGACGAGGGAAAAAAAAGGTGCAAAGCAACAAGAAAAAAATATAAAAGTAAATAAATAAAAGGATGTGAGGAAATTCATGAATTGACGCTTAGAATGAATTCGGGTCCAGAAAAGCCAAACTGCTTCACAGGACGTGGCAGTTTAAAAGAATAAAGCGAAAGGAACATGGCGGGTGCGATCATACCAGCACTAATGCACCGGATCCCATCAGAACTTCGAAGTTAAGCGTGCTTGGGCGACAGTAGTACTAGGATGGGTGACCCTAGGCCGGTCAACGGGTCGGGTCTACACCCGGATTCGGATCGGATCCCTGGAATTTTTGCGGGTATGGGTAGGGATTTAATTCCGTTATCCGGATCCGGATCCGTTTTTTCAAACAAAAAAACGGGTCGGATACGGAATATAGTATTCCGACCCGTATTAGACCCGGATCCGGATATAAATGATTTAATAATTTATAAAAAATATATATTATCAATATAATTTGATTAGGATGATGTATTTGAGTAAAATCAATTTGATTTATTTTCTTATTTGGTTTTTTCTTTGCATTAGCTAGAAATTTGTTTACAAATATATCTTTTTCTGTTTTTTGTTAGAAATTGTAAATTTTGGGAAATTTGTTCGGGTAGACCCGACCCGGATCCGAGACTCGCCGGGTCCGGATCCGGAACACCGAATAAAAGACCCGTCGGGTAAACGGGTCGGATCCGGGTCCGGGTCCGGAATAATGAATTCCGGCCCGGACCCGGCCCGTTGACACCCCTAGGTGACCCCCTGGGAAATCCTCGTGTTGCACCCCTCCCTTTTTTGTTTCGAAATCCAAATTTCCCCTTCGTTCTTTATGCTGTAGTAATTTAGCTCCGTCGGAACGATTGCTTTATATTTTGCTTCTCATCGAAGCATGAAGGCGGATCTGAAGGCGCGAGACAAGTCAGGAACGGTACGGCTGGATCGAAGCCCGGATCGTCGGTCAAAGTTGTCGGCGCAAATGTATAAGCGCAAGCGTGAAGGATCAATTTCAGGATAATTGAGAGTTGCGCGACGAGGGAAAAAAAAATGGTGCAAATCAACAAGAAAAAAATGTAAAAGTAAATAAATAAAAGGATGAGGGGAAATTCTTGAATTGACGCTTAGAATGAATTCGGGTCCAGAAAAGCCACACTGCTTCACAGGACGGGGCAGTTTAAAAGAATAAAGCGAAAGGAACATGGCGGGTGCGATCATACCAGCACTAATGCACCGGATCCCATCAGAACTCCGAAGTTAAGCGTGCTTGGGCGAGAGTAGTACTAGGATGGGTGACCCCCTGGGAAGTCCTCGTGTTGCACCCCTCCCTTTTTTGTTTCGAAATCCAAATTTCCCCTTCGTTCTTTATGCTGTAGTAATTTAGCTCCGTCGGAACGATTGCTTTATATTTTGCTTCTCATCGAAGCATGAAGGCGGATCTGAAGGCGCGAGACAAGTCAGGAACGGTACGGCTGGATCGAAACCCGGATCGTCGGTCAAAGTTGTCGGCGCAAATGTATAAGCGCAAGCTTGAAGGATCAATTTCAGGATAATTGAGAGTTGTTCGACGAGAGAAAAAAAAGGTGCAAAGCAACAAGAAAAAAATATAAAAGTAAATAAATAAAAGGATGAGAGGAAATTCATGAATTGACGCTTAGAATGAATTCGGGTCCAAAAAAGCCAAACTGCTTCACAGGACGTGGCAGTTTAAAAGAATAAAGCGAAAGGAACATGGCGGGTGCGATCATACCAGCACTAATGCACCGGATCCCATCAGAACTTCGAAGTTAAGCGTGCTTGGGCGACAGTAGTACTAGGATGGGTGACCCTAGGCCGGTCAACGGGTCGGGTCTACACCCGGATCCGGATCGGATCCCTGAAATTTTTGCGGGTATGGGTAGGGATTTAATTCCGTTATCCGGATCCGGATCCGTTTTTTCAAACAAAAAAACGGGTCGGATACGGAATATAGTATTCCGACCCGTATTAGACCCGGATCCGGATATAAATGATTTAATAATTTATAAAGAATATATATTATCAATATAATTTGATTAGGATGATGTATTTGAGTAAAATCAATTTGATTTATTTTCTTATTTGGTTTTTTCTTTGCATTAGCTAGAAATTTGTTTACAAATATATCTTTTTCTCTTTTTTGTTAGAAATTGTAAATTTTGGGAAATTTGTTCGGGTAGACCCGACCCGGATCCGAGACTCGGCGGGTCCGGATCCGGAACACCGAATAAAAGACCCGTCGGGTAAACGGGTCGGATCCGGGTCCGGGTCCGGAATAATGAATTCCGGCCCGGACCCGGCCCGTTGACACCCCTAGGTGACCCCCTGGGAAATCCTCGTGTTGCACCCCTCCCTTTTTTGTTTCGAAATCCAAATTTCCCCTTCGTTCTTTATGCTGTAGTAATTTAGCTCCGTCGGAACGATTGCTTTATATTTTGCTTCTCATCGAAGCATGAAGGCGGATCTGAAGGCGCGAGACAAGTCAGGAACGGTACGGCTGGATCGAAGCCCGGATCGTCGGTCAAAGTTGTCGGCGCAAATGTATAAGCGCAAGCGTGAAGGATCAATTTCAGGATAATTGAGAGTTGCGCGACGAGGGAAAAAAAAATGGTGCAAATCAACAAGAAAAAAATGTAAAAGTAAATAAATAAAAGGATGAGGGGAAATTCTTGAATTGACGCTTAGAATGAATTCGGGTCCAGAAAAGCCACACTGCTTCACAGGACGGGGCAGTTTAAAAGAATAAAGCGAAAGGAACATGGCGGGTGCGATCATACCAGCACTAATGCACCGGATCCCATCAGAACTCCGAAGTTAAGCGTGCTTGGGCGAGAGTAGTACTAGGATGGGTGACCCCCTGGGAAGTCCTCGTGTTGCACCCCTCCCTTTTTTGTTTCGAAATCCAAATTTCCCCTTCGTTCTTTATGCTGTAGTAATTTAGCTCCGTCGGAACGATTGCTTTATATTTTGCTTCTCATCGAAGCATGAAGGCGGATCTGAAGGCGCGAGACAAGTCAGGAACGGTACGGCTGGATCGAAACCCGGATCGTCGGTCAAAGTTGTCGGCGCAAATGTATAAGCGCAAGCTTGAAGGATCAATTTCAGGATAATTGAGAGTTGTTCGACGAGAGAAAAAAAAGGTGCAAAGCAACAAGAAAAAAATATAAAAGTAAATAAATAAAAGGATGAGAGGAAATTCATGAATTGACGCTTAGAATGAATTCGGGTCCAAAAAAGCCAAACTGCTTCACAGGACGTGGCAGTTTAAAAGAATAAAGCGAAAGGAACATGGCGGGTGCGATCATACCAGCACTAATGCACCGGATCCCATCAGAACTTCGAAGTTAAGCGTGCTTGGGCGACAGTAGTACTAGGATGGGTGACCCTAGGCCGGTCAACGGGTCGGGTCTACACCCGGATCCGGATCGGATCCCTGAAATTTTTGCGGGTATGGGTAGGGATTTAATTCCGTTATCCGGATCCGGATCCGTTTTTTCAAACAAAAAAACGGGTCGGATACGGAATATAGTATTCCGACCCGTATTAGACCCGGATCCGGATATAAATGATTTAATAATTTATAAAGAATATATATTATCAATATAATTTGATTAGGATGATGTATTTGAGTAAAATCAATTTGATTTATTTTCTTATTTGGTTTTTTCTTTGCATTAGCTAGAAATTTGATTACAAATATATCTTTTTCTCTTTTTTGTTAGAAATTGTAAATTTTGGGAAATTTGTTCGGGTAGACCCGACCCGGATCCGAGACTCGCCGGGTCCGGATCCGAAACACCGAATAAAAGACCCGTCGGGTAAACGGGTCGGATCCGGGTCCGGGTCCGGAATAATGAATTCCGGCCCGGACCCGGCCCGTTGACACCCCTAGGTGACCCCCTGGGAAATCCTCGTGTTGCACCCCTCCCTTTTTTGTTTCGAAATCCAAATTTTCCCTTCGTTCTTTATGCTGTAGTAATTTAGCTCCGTCGGAACGATTGCTTTATATTTTGCTTCTCATCGAAGCATGAAGGCGGATCTGAAGGCGCGAGACAAGTCAGGAACGGTACGGCTGGATCGAAGCCCGGATCGTCGGTCAAAGTTGTCGGCGCAAATGTATAAGCGCAAGCGTGAAGGATCAATTTCAGGATAATTGAGAGTTGTGCGACGAGGGAAAAAAAAGGTGCAAAGCAACAAGAAAAAAATATAAAAGTAAATAAATAAAAGGATGTGAGGAAATTCATGAATTGACGCTTAGAATGAATTCGGGTCCAGAAAAGCCAAACTGCTTCACAGGACGTGGCAGTTTAAAAGAATAAAGCGAAAGGAACATGGCGGGTGCGATCATACCAGCACTAATGCACCGGATCCCATCAGAACTTCGAAGTTAAGCGTGCTTGGGCGACAGTAGTACTAGGATGGGTGACCCTAGGCCGGTCAACGGGTCGGGTCTACACCCGGATTCGGATCGGATCCCTGGAATTTTTGCGGGTATGGGTAGGGATTTAATTCCGTTATCCGGATCCGGATCCGTTTTTTCAAACAAAAAAACGGGTCGGATACGGAATATAGTATTCCGACCCGTATTAGACCCGGATCCGGATATAAATGATTTAATAATTTATAAAAAATATATATTATCAATATAATTTGATTAGGATGATGTATTTGAGTAAAATCAATTTGATTTATTTTCTTATTTGGTTTTTTCTTTGCATTAGCTAGAAATTTGTTTACAAATATATCTTTTTCTCTTTTTTGTTAGAAATTGTAAATTTTGGGAAATTTGTTCGGGTAGACCCGACCCGGATCCGAGACTCGCCGGGTCCGGATCCGGAACACCGAATAAAAGACCCGTCGGGTAAACGGGTCGGATCCGGGTCCGGGTCCGGAATAATGAATTCCGGCCCGGACCCGGCCCGTTGACACCCCTAGGTGACCCCCTGGGAAATCCTCGTGTTGCACCCCTCCCTTTTTTGTTTCGAAATCCAAATTTCCCCTTCGTTCTTTATGCTGTAGTAATTTAGCTCCGTCGGAACGATTGCTTTATATTTTGCTTCTCATCGAAGCATGAAGGCGGATCTGAAGGCGCGAGACAAGTCAGGAACGGTACGGCTGGATCGAAGCCCGGATCGTCGGTCAAAGTTGTCGGCGCAAATGTATAAGCGCAAGCGTGAAGGATCAATTTCAGGATAATTGAGAGTTGCGCGACGAGGGAAAAAAAAATGGTGCAAATCAACAAGAAAAAAATGTAAAAGTAAATAAATAAAAGGATGAGGGGAAATTCTTGAATTGACGCTTAAAATGAATTCGGGTCCAGAAAAGCCACACTGCTTCACAGGACGGGGCAGTTTAAAAGAATAAAGCGAAAGAAACATGTCGGGTGCGATCATACCAGCACTAATGCACCGGATCCCATCAGAACTCCGAAGTTAAGCGTGCTTGGGCGAGAGTAGTACTAGGATGGGTGACCCCCTGGGAAGTCCTCTTGTTGCACCCCTCCCTTTTTTGTTTCGAAATCCAAATTTCCCCTTCGTTCTTTATGCTGTAGTAATTTAGCTCCGTCGGAACGATTGCTTTATATTTTGCTTCTCATCGACGCATGAAGGCGGATCTGAAGGCGCGAGACAAGTCAGGAACGGTACGGCTGGATCGAAGCCCGGATCGTCGGTCAAAGTTGTCGGCGCAAATGTATAAGCGCAAGCGTGAAGGATCAATTTCAGGATAATTGAGAGTTGCGCGACGAGAGAAAAAAAAATGGTGCAAATCAACAAGAAAAAAATGTAAAAGTAAATAAAGAAGAGGATGAGAGGAAATTCATGAATTGACGCTTAGAATGAATTCGGGTCCAGAAAAGCCAAACTGCTTCACAGGACGTGGCAGTTTAAAAGAATAAAGCGAAAGGAACATGCCGGGTGCGATCATTCCAGCACTAATGCACCGGATCCCATCAGAACTCCGAAGTTAAGCGTGCTTGGGCGAGAGTAGTACTAGGATGGGTGACCCCCTGGGAAGTCCTCGTGTTGCACCCCTCCCTTTTTTGTTTCGAAATCCAAATTTCCCCTTCGTTCTTTATGCTGTTGTAATTTAGCTCCGTCGGAACGATTGCTTTATATTTTGCTTCTCATCGACGCATGAAGGCGGATCTGAAGGCGCGAGACAAGTCAGGAACGGTACGGCTGGATCGAAGCCCGGATCGTCGGTCAAAGTTGTCGGCGCAAATTTATAAGCGCAAGCGTGAAGGATCAATTTCAGGATAATTGAGAGTTGTGCGACGAGGGAAAAAAAAGGTGCAAAGCAACAAGAAAAAAATATAAAAGTAAATAAATAAAAGGATGAGAGGAAATTCATGAATTGACGCTTAGAATGAATTCGGGTCCAGAAAAGCCAAACTGCTTCACAGGACGTGACAGTTTAAAAGAATAAAGCGAAAGGAACGTGGCGGGTGCGATCATACCAGCACTAATGCACCGGATCCCATCAGAACTTCGAAGTTAAGCGTGCTTGGGCGACAGTAGTACTAGGATGGGTGACCCTAGGCCGGTCAACGGGTCGGGTCTACACCCGGATCCGGATCGGATCCCTGAAATTTTTACGGGTATGGGTAGGGATTTAATTCCGTTATCCGGATCCGGATCCGTTTTTTCAAACAAAAAAACGGGTCGGATACGGAATATAGTATTCCGACCCGTATTAGACCAGGATCCGGATATAAATGATTTAATAATTTATAAAAAATATATATTATCAATATAATTTGATTAGGATGATGTATTTGAGTAAAATCAATTTGATTTATTTTCTTATTTGGTTTTTTCTTTGCATTAGCTAGAAATTTGTTTACAAATATATCTTTTTCTCTTTTTTGTTAGAAATTGTAAATTTTGGGAAATTTGTTCGGGTAGACCCGACCCGGATCCGAGACTCGGCGGGTCCGGATCCGGAACACCGAATAAAAGACCCGTCGGGTAAACGGGTCGGATCCGGGTCCGGGTCCGGAATAATGAATTCCGGCCCGGACCCGGCCCGTTGACACCCCTAGGTGACCCCCTGGGAAATCCTCGTGTTGCACCCCTCCCTTTTTTGTTTCGAAATCCAAATTTCCCCTTCGTTCTTTATGCTGTAGTAATTTAGCTCCGTCGGAACGATTGCTTTATATTTTGCTTCTCATCGAAGCATGAAGGCGGATCTGAAGGCGCGAGACAAGTCAGGAACGGTACGGCTGGATCGAAGCCCGGATCGTCGGTCAAAGTTGTCGGCGCAAATGTATAAGCGCAAGCGTGAAGGATCAATTTCAGGATAATTGAGAGTTGCGCGACGAGGGAAAAAAAATGGTGCAAATCAACAAGAAAAAAATGTAAAAGTAAATAAATAAAAGGATGAGAGGAAATTCATGAATTGACGCTTAGAATGAATTCGGGTCCAGAAAAGCCAAACTGCTTCACAGGACGTGGCAGTTTAAAAGAATAAAGCGAAAGGAACATGGCGGGTGCGATCATACCAGCACTAATGCACCGGATCCCATCAGAACTCCGAAGTTAAGCGTGCTTGGGCGAGAGTAGTACTAGGATGGGTGACCCCCTGGGAAGTCCTCGTGTTGCACCCCTCCCTTTTTTGTTTCGAAATCCAAATTTCCCCTTCGTTCTTTATGCTGTTGTAATTTAGCTCCGTCGGAACGATTGCTTTATATTTTGCTTCTCATCGACGCATGAAGGCGGATCTGAAGGCGCGAGACAAGTCAGGAACGGTACGGCTGGATCGAAGCCCGGATCGTCGGTCAAAGTTGTCGGCGCAAATTTATAAGCGCAAGCGTGAAGGATCAATTTCAGGATAATTGAGAGTTGTGCGACGAGGGAAAAAAAAGGTGCAAAGCAACAAGAAAAAAATATAAAAGTAAATAAATAAAAGGATGAGAGGAAATTCATGAATTGACGCTTAGAATGAATTCGGGTCCAGAAAAGCCAAACTGCTTCACAGGACGTGACAGTTTAAAAGAATAAAGCGAAAGGAACGTGGCGGGTGCGATCATACCAGCACTAATGCACCGGATCCCATCAGAACTTCGAAGTTAAGCGTGCTTGGGTGACAGTAGTACTAGGATGGGTGACCCTAGGCCGGTCAACGGGTCGGGTCTACACCCGGATTCGGATCGGATCCCTGGAATTTTTGCGGGTATGGGTAGGGATTTAATTCCGTTATCCGGATCCGGATCCGTTTTTTCAAACAAAAAAACGGGTCGGATACGGAATATAGTATTCCGACCCGTATTAGACCCGGATCCGGATATAAATGATTTAATAATTTATAAAAAATATATATTATCAATATAATTTGATTAGGATGATGTATTTGAGTAAAATCAATTTGATTTATTTTCTTATTTGGTTTTTTCTTTGCATTAGCTAGAAATTTGTTTACAAATATATCTTTTTCTCTTTTTTGTTAGAAATTGTAAATTTTGGGAAATTTGTTCGGGTAGACCCGACCCGGATCCGAGACTCGGCGGGTCCGGATCCGGAACACCGAATAAAAGACCCGTCGGGTAAACGGGTCGGATCCGGGTCCGGGTCCGGAATAATGAATTCCGGCCCGGACCCGGCCCGTTGACACCCCTAGGTGACCCCCTGGGAAATCCTCGTGTTGCACCCCTCCCTTTTTTGTTTCGAAATCCAAATTTCCCCTTCGTTCTTTATGCTGTAGTAATTTAGCTCCGTCGGAACGATTGCTTTATATTTTGCTTCTCATCGAAGCATGAAGGCGGATCTGAAGGCGCGAGACAAGTCAGGAACGGTACGGCTGGATCGAAGCCCGGATCGTCGGTCAAAGTTGTCGGCGCAAATGTATAAGCGCAAGCGTGAAGGATCAATTTCAGGATAATTGAGAGTTGCGCGACGAGGGAAAAAAAAATGGTGCAAATCAACAAGAAAAAAATGTAAAAGTAAATAAATAAAAGGATGAGGGGAAATTCTTGAATTGACGCTTAAAATGAATTCGGGTCCAGAAAAGCCACACTGCTTCACAGGACGGGGCAGTTTAAAAGAATAAAGCGAAAGGAACATGGCGGGTGCGATCATACCAGCACTAATGCACCGGATCCCATCAGAACTCCGAAGTTAAGCGTGCTTGGGCGAGAGTAGTACTAGGATGGGTGACCCCCTGGGAAGTCCTCGTGTTGCACCCCTCCCTTTTTTGTTTCGAAATCCAAATTTCCCCTTCGTTCTTTATGCTGTTGTAATTTAGCTCCGTCGGAACGATTGCTTTATATTTTGCTTCTCATCGACGCATGAAGGCGGATCTGAAGGCGCGAGACAAGTCAGGAACGGTACGGCTGGATCGAAGCCCGGATCGTCGGTCAAAGTTGTCGGCGCAAATTTATAAGCGCAAGCGTGAAGGATCAATTTCAGGATAATTGAGAGTTGTGCGACGAGGGAAAAAAAAGGTGCAAAGCAACAAGAAAAAAATATAAAAGTAAATAAATAAAAGGATGAGAGGAAATTCATGAATTGACGCTTAGAATGAATTCGGGTCCAGAAAAGCCAAACTGCTTCACAGGACGTGACAGTTTAAAAGAATAAAGCGAAAGGAACGTGGCGGGTGCGATCATACCAGCACTAATGCACCGGATCCCATCAGAACTTCGAAGTTAAGCGTGCTTGGGCGACAGTAGTACTAGGATGGGTGACCCTAGGCCGGTCAACGGGTCGGGTCTACACCCGGATCCGGATCGGATCCCTGAAATTTTTACGGGTATGGGTAGGGATTTAATTCCGTTATCCGGATCCGGATCCGTTTTTTCAAACAAAAAAACGGGTCGGATACGGAATATAGTATTCCGACCCGTATTAGACCAGGATCCGGATATAAATGATTTAATAATTTATAAAAAATATATATTATCAATATAATTTGATTAGGATGATGTATTTGAGTAAAATCAATTTGATTTATTTTCTTATTTGGTTTTTTCTTTGCATTAGCTAGAAATTTGATTACAAATATATCTTTTTCTCTTTTTTGTTAGAAATTGTAAATTTTGGGAAATTTGTTCGGGTAGACCCGACCCGGATCCGAGACTCGCCGGGTCCGGATCCGAAACACCGAATAAAAGACCCGTCGGGTAAACGGGTCGGATCCGGGTCCGGGTCCGGAATAATGAATTCCGGCCCGGACCCGGCCCGTTGACACCCCTAGGTGACCCCCTGGGAAATCCTCGTGTTGCACCCCTCCCTTTTTTGTTTCGAAATCCAAATTTCCCCTTCGTTCTTTATGCTGTAGTAATTTAGCTCCGTCGGAACGATTGCTTTATATTTTGCTTCTCATCGAAGCATGAAGGCGGATCTGAAGGCGCGAGACAAGTCAGGAACGGTACGGCTGGATCGAAGCCCGGATCGTCGGTCAAAGTTGTCGGCGCAAATGTATAAGCGCAAGCGTGAAGGATCAATTTCAGGATAATTGAGAGTTGCGCGACGAGGGAAAAAAAATGGTGCAAATCAACAAGAAAAAAATGTAAAAGTAAATAAATAAAAGGATGAGAGGAAATTCATGAATTGACGCTTAGAATGAATTCGGGTCCAGAAAAGCCAAACTGCTTCACAGGACGTGGCAGTTTAAAAGAATAAAGCGAAAGGAACATGGCGGGTGCGATCATACCAGCACTAATGCACCGGATCCCATCAGAACTCCGAAGTTAAGCGTGCTTGGGCGAGAGTAGTACTAGGATGGGTGACCCCCTGGGAAGTCCTCGTGTTGCACCCCTCCCTTTTTTGTTTCGAAATCCAAATTTCCCCTTCGTTCTTTATGCTGTTGTAATTTAGCTCCGTCGGAACGATTGCTTTATATTTTGCTTCTCATCGACGCATGAAGGCGGATCTGAAGGCGCGAGACAAGTCAGGAACGGTACGGCTGGATCGAAGCCCGGATCGTCGGTCAAAGTTGTCGGCGCAAATTTATAAGCGCAAGCGTGAAGGATCAATTTCAGGATAATTGAGAGTTGTGCGACGAGGGAAAAAAAAGGTGCAAAGCAACAAGAAAAAAATATAAAAGTAAATAAATAAAAGGATGAGAGGAAATTCATGAATTGACGCTTAGAATGAATTCGGGTCCAGAAAAGCCAAACTGCTTCACAGGACGTGACAGTTTAAAAGAATAAAGCGAAAGGAACGTGGCGGGTGCGATCATACCAGCACTAATGCACCGGATCCCATCAGAACTTCGAAGTTAAGCGTGCTTGGGTGACAGTAGTACTAGGATGGGTGACCCTAGGCCGGTCAACGGGTCGGGTCTACACCCGGATTCGGATCGGATCCCTGGAATTTTTGCGGGTATGGGTAGGGATTTAATTCCGTTATCCGGATCCGGATCCGTTTTTTCAAACAAAAAAACGGGTCGGATACGGAATATAGTATTCCGACCCGTATTAGACCCGGATCCGGATATAAATGATTTAATAATTTATAAAAAATATATATTATCAATATAATTTGATTAGGATGATGTATTTGAGTAAAATCAATTTGATTTATTTTCTTATTTGGTTTTTTCTTTGCATTAGCTAGAAATTTGTTTACAAATATATCTTTTTCTCTTTTTTGTTAGAAATTGTAAATTTTGGGAAATTTGTTCGGGTAGACCCGACCCGGATCCGAGACTCGGCGGGTCCGGATCCGGAACACCGAATAAAAGACCCGTCGGGTAAACGGGTCGGATCCGGGTCCGGGTCCGGAATAATGAATTCCGGCCCGGACCCGGCCCGTTGACACCCCTAGGTGACCCCCTGGGAAATCCTCGTGTTGCACCCCTCCCTTTTTTGTTTCGAAATCCAAATTTCCCCTTCGTTCTTTATGCTGTAGTAATTTAGCTCCGTCGGAACGATTGCTTTATATTTTGCTTCTCATCGAAGCATGAAGGCGGATCTGAAGGCGCGAGACAAGTCAGGAACGGTACGGCTGGATCGAAGCCCGGATCGTCGGTCAAAGTTGTCGGCGCAAATGTATAAGCGCAAGCGTGAAGGATCAATTTCAGGATAATTGAGAGTTGCGCGACGAGGGAAAAAAAAATGGTGCAAATCAACAAGAAAAAAATGTAAAAGTAAATAAATAAAAGGATGAGGGGAAATTCTTGAATTGACGCTTAAAATGAATTCGGGTCCAGAAAAGCCACACTGCTTCACAGGACGGGGCAGTTTAAAAGAATAAAGCGAAAGGAACATGGCGGGTGCGATCATACCAGCACTAATGCACCGGATCCCATCAGAACTCCGAAGTTAAGCGTGCTTGGGCGAGAGTAGTACTAGGATGGGTGACCCCCTGGGAAGTCCTCGTGTTGCACCCCTCCCTTTTTTGTTTCGAAATCCAAATTTCCCCTTCGTTCTTTATGCTGTTGTAATTTAGCTCCGTCGGAACGATTGCTTTATATTTTGCTTCTCATCGACGCATGAAGGCGGATCTGAAGGCGCGAGACAAGTCAGGAACGGTACGGCTGGATCGAAGCCCGGATCGTCGGTCAAAGTTGTCGGCGCAAATTTATAAGCGCAAGCGTGAAGGATCAATTTCAGGATAATTGAGAGTTGTGCGACGAGGGAAAAAAAAGGTGCAAAGCAACAAGAAAAAAATATAAAAGTAAATAAATAAAAGGATGAGAGGAAATTCATGAATTGACGCTTAGAATGAATTCGGGTCCAGAAAAGCCAAACTGCTTCACAGGACGTGACAGTTTAAAAGAATAAAGCGAAAGGAACGTGGCGGGTGCGATCATACCAGCACTAATGCACCGGATCCCATCAGAACTTCGAAGTTAAGCGTGCTTGGGCGACAGTAGTACTAGGATGGGTGACCCTAGGCCGGTCAACGGGTCGGGTCTACACCCGGATCCGGATCGGATCCCTGAAATTTTTACGGGTATGGGTAGGGATTTAATTCCGTTATCCGGATCCGGATCCGTTTTTTCAAACAAAAAAACGGGTCGGATACGGAATATAGTATTCCGACCCGTATTAGACCCGGATCCGGATATAAATGATTTAATAATTTATAAAAAATATATATTATCAATATAATTTGATTAGGATGATGTATTTGAGTAAAATCAATTTGATTTATTTTCTTATTTGGTTTTTTCTTTGCATTAGCTAGAAATTTGTTTACAAATATATCTTTTTCTCTTTTTTGTTAGAAATTATAAATTTTGGCAAATTTGTTCGGGTAGACCCGACCCGGATCCGAGACTCGCCGGGTCCGGATCCGGAACACCGAATAAAAGACCCGTCGGGTAAACGGGTCGGATCCGGGTCCGGGTCCGGAATAATGAATTCCGGCCCGGACCCGGCCCGTTGACACCCCTAGGTGACCCCCTGGGAAATCCTCGTGTTGCACCCCTCCCTTTTTTGTTTCGAAATCCAAATTTCCCCTTCGTTCTTTATGCTGTAGTAATTTAGCTCCGTCGGAACGATTGCTTTATATTTTGCTTCTCATCGAAGCATGAAGGCGGATCTGAAGGCGCGAGACAAGTCAGGAACGGTACGGCTGGATCGAAGCCCGGATCGTCGGTCAAAGTTGTCGGCGCAAATGTATAAGCGCAAGCGTGAAGGATCAATTTCAGGATAATTGAGAGTTGCGCGACGAGGGAAAAAAAAATGGTGCAAATCAACAAGAAAAAAATGTAAAAGTAAATAAATAAAAGGATGAGGGGAAATTCTTGAATTGACGCTTAAAATGAATTCGGGTCCAGAAAAGCCACACTGCTTCACAGGACGGGGCAGTTTAAAAGAATAAAGCGAAAGAAACATGTCGGGTGCGATCATACCAGCACTAATGCACCGGATCCCATCAGAACTCCGAAGTTAAGCGTGCTTGGGCGAGAGTAGTACTAGGATGGGTGACCCCCTGGGAAGTCCTCTTGTTGCACCCCTCCCTTTTTTGTTTCGAAATCCAAATTTCCCCTTCGTTCTTTATGCTGTAGTAATTTAGCTCCGTCGGAACGATTGCTTTATATTTTGCTTCTCATCGACGCATGAAGGCGGATCTGAAGGCGCGAGACAAGTCAGGAACGGTACGGCTGGATCGAAGCCCGGATCGTCGGTCAAAGTTGTCGGCGCAAATGTATAAGCGCAAGCGTGAAGGATCAATTTCAGGATAATTGAGAGTTGCGCGACGAGGGAAAAAAAAATGGTGCAAATCAACAAGAAAAAAATGTAAAAGTAAATAAAGAAGAGGATGAGAGGAAATTCATGAATTGACGCTTAGAATGAATTCGGGTCCAGAAAAGCCAAACTGCTTCACAGGACGTGACAGTTTAAAAGAATAAAGCGAAAGGAACATGGCGGGTGCGATCATACCAGCACTAATGCACCGGATCCCATCAGAACTTCGAAATTAAGCGTGCTTGGGCGACAGCAGTACTAGGATGGGTGACCCTAGGCCGGTCAACGGGTCGGGTCTACACCCGGATCCGGATCGGATCCCTGAAATTTTTGCGGGTATGGGTAGGGATTTAATTCCGTTATCCGGATCCGGATCCGTTTTTTCAAACAAAAAAACGGGTCGGATACGGAATATAGTATTCCGACCCGTATTAGACCAGGATCCGGATATAAATGATTTAATAATTTATAAAAAATATATATTATCAATATAATTTGATTAGGATGATGTATTTGAGTAAAATCAATTTGATTTATTTTCTTATTTGGTTTTTTCTTTGCATTAGCTAGAAATTTGATTACAAATATATCTTTTTCTCTTTTTTGTTAGAAATTGTAAATTTTGGGAAATTTGTTCGGGTAGACCCGACCCGGATCCGAGACTCGCCGGGTCCGGATCCGAAACACCGAATAAAAGACCCGTCGGGTAAACGGGTCGGATCCGGGTCCGGGTCCGGAATAATGAATTCCGGCCCGGACCCGGCCCGTTGACACCCCTAGGTGACCCCCTGGGAAATCCTCGTGTTGCACCCCTCCCTTTTTTGTTTCGAAATCCAAATTTTCCCTTCGTTCTTTATGCTGTAGTAATTTAGCTCCGTCGGAACGATTGCTTTATATTTTGCTTCTCATCGAAGCATGAAGGCGGATCTGAAGGCGCGAGACAAGTCAGGAACGGTACGGCTGGATCGAAGCCCGGATCGTCGGTCAAAGTTGTCGGCGCAAATGTATAAGCGCAAGCGTGAAGGATCAATTTCAGGATAATTGAGAGTTGTGCGACGAGGGAAAAAAAAGGTGCAAAGCAACAAGAAAAAAATATAAAAGTAAATAAATAAAAGGATGAGAGGAAATTCATGAATTGACGCTTAGAATGAATTCGGGTCCAGAAAAGCCAAACTGCTTCACAGGACGTGACAGTTTAAAAGAATAAAGCGAAAGGAACGTGGCGGGTGCGATCATACCAGCACTAATGCACCGGATCCCATCAGAACTTCGAAGTTAAGCGTGCTTGGGCGACAGTAGTACTAGGATGGGTGACCCTAGGCCGGTCAACGGGTCGGGTCTACACCCGGATCCGGATCGGATCCCTGAAATTTTTACGGGTATGGGTAGGGATTTAATTCCGTTATCCGGATCCGGATCCGTTTTTTCAAACAAAAAAACGGGTCGGATACGGAATATAGTATTCCGACCCGTATTAGACCCGGATCCGGATATAAATGATTTAATAATTTATAAAAAATATATATTATCAATATAATTTGATTAGGATGATGTATTTGAGTAAAATCAATTTGATTTATTTTCTTATTTGGTTTTTTCTTTGCATTAGCTAGAAATTTGTTTACAAATATATCTTTTTCTCTTTTTTGTTAGAAATTGTAAATTTTGGGAAATTTGTTCGGGTAGACCCGACCCGGATCCGAGACTCGCCGGGTCCGGATCCGGAACACCGAATAAAAGACCCGTCGGGTAAACGGGTCGGATCCGGGTCCGGGTCCGGAATAATGAATTCCGGCCCGGACCCGGCCCGTTGACACCCCTAGGTGACCCCCTGGGAAATCCTCGTGTTGCACCCCTCCCTTTTTTGTTTCGAAATCCAAATTTCCCCTTCGTTCTTTATGCTGTAGTAATTTAGCTCCGTCGGAACGATTGCTTTATATTTTGCTTCTCATCGAAGCATGAAGGCGGATCTGAAGGCGCGAGACAAGTCAGGAACGGTACGGCTGGATCGAAGCCCGGATCGTCGGTCAAAGTTGTCGGCGCAAATGTATAAGCGCAAGCGTGAAGGATCAATTTCAGGATAATTGAGAGTTGCGCGACGAGGGAAAAAAAAATGGTGCAAATCAACAAGAAAAAAATGTAAAAGTAAATAAATAAAAGGATGAGGGGAAATTCTTGAATTGACGCTTAAAATGAATTCGGGTTCAGAAAAGCCACACTGCTTCACAGGACGGGGCAGTTTAAAAGAATAAAGCGAAAGAAACATGTCGGGTGCGATCATACCAGCACTAATGCACCGGATCCCATCAGAACTCCGAAGTTAAGCGTGCTTGGGCGAGAGTAGTACTAGGATGGGTGACCCCCTGGGAAGTCCTCTTGTTGCACCCCTCCCTTTTTTGTTTCGAAATCCAAATTTCCCCTTCGTTCTTTATGCTGTAGTAATTTAGCTCCGTCGGAACGATTGCTTTATATTTTGCTTCTCATCGACGCATGAAGGCGGATCTGAAGGCGCGAGACAAGTCAGGAACGGTACGGCTGGATCGAAGCCCGGATCGTCGGTCAAAGTTGTCGGCGCAAATGTATAAGCGCAAGCGTGAAGGATCAATTTCAGGATAATTGAGAGTTGCGCGACGAGGGAAAAAAAAATGGTGCAAATCAACAAGAAAAAAATGTAAAAGTAAATAAAGAAGAGGATGAGAGGAAATTCATGAATTGACGCTTAGAATGAATTCGGGTCCAGAAAAGCCAAACTGCTTCACAGGACGTGGCAGTTTAAAAGAATAAAGCGAAAGGAACATGCCGGGTGCGATCATACCAGCACTAATGCACCGGATCCCATCAGAACTCCGAAGTTAAGCGTGCTTGGGCGAGAGTAGTACTAGGATGGGTGACCCCCTGGGAAGTCCTCGTGTTGCACCCCTCCCTTTTTTGTTTCGAAATCCAAATTTCCCCTTCGTTCTTTATGCTGTTGTAATTTAGCTCCGTCGGAACGATTGCTTTATATTTTGCTTCTCATCGACGCATGAAGGCGGATCTGAAGGCGCGAGACAAGTCAGGAACGGTACGGCTGGATCGAAGCCCGGATCGTCGGTCAAAGTTGTCGGCGCAAATTTATAAGCGCAAGCGTGAAGGATCAATTTCAGGATAATTGAGAGTTGTGCGACGAGGGAAAAAAAAGGTGCAAAGCAACAAGAAAAAAATATAAAAGTAAATAAATAAAAGGATGAGAGGAAATTCATGAATTGACGCTTAGAATGAATTCGGGTCCAGAAAAGCCAAACTGCTTCACAGGACGTGACAGTTTAAAAGAATAAAGCGAAAGGAACGTGGCGGGTGCGATCATACCAGCACTAATGCACCGGATCCCATCAGAACTTCGAAGTTAAGCGTGCTTGGGCGACAGTAGTACTAGGATGGGTGACCCTAGGCCGGTCAACGGGTCGGGTCTACACCCGGATCCGGATCGGATCCCTGAAATTTTTGCGGGTATGGGTAGGGATTTAATTCCGTTATCCGGATCCGGATCCGTTTTTTCAAACAAAAAAACGGGTCGGATACGGAATATAGTATTCCGACCCGTATTAGACCAGGATCCGGATATAAATGATTTAATAATTTATAAAAAATATATATTATCAATATAATTTGATTAGGATGATGTATTTGAGTAAAATCAATTTGATTTATTTTCTTATTTGGTTTTTTCTTTGCATTAGCTAGAAATTTGATTACAAATATATCTTTTTCTCTTTTTTGTTAGAAATTGTAAATTTTGGGAAATTTGTTCGGGTAGACCCGACCCGGATCCGAGACTCGCCGGGTCCGGATCCGAAACACCGAATAAAAGACCCGTCGGGTAAACGGGTCGGATCCGGGTCCGGGTCCGGAATAATGAATTCCGGCCCGGACCCGGCCCGTTGACACCCCTAGGTGACCCCCTGGGAAATCCTCGTGTTGCACCCCTCCCTTTTTTGTTTCGAAATCCAAATTTCCCCTTCGTTCTTTATGCTGTAGTAATTTAGCTCCGTCGGAACGATTGCTTTATATTTTGCTTCTCATCGAAGCATGAAGGCGGATCTGAAGGCGCGAGACAAGTCAGGAACGGTACGGCTGGATCGAAGCCCGGATCGTCGGTCAAAGTTGTCGGCGCAAATGTATAAGCGCAAGCGTGAAGGATCAATTTCAGGATAATTGAGAGTTGCGCGACGAGGGAAAAAAAATGGTGCAAATCAACAAGAAAAAAATGTAAAAGTAAATAAATAAAAGGATGAGAGGAAATTCATGAATTGACGCTTAGAATGAATTCGGGTCCAGAAAAGCCAAACTGCTTCACAGGACGTGGCAGTTTAAAAGAATAAAGCGAAAGGAACATGGCGGGTGCGATCATACCAGCACTAATGCACCGGATCCCATCAGAACTCCGAAGTTAAGCGTGCTTGGGCGAGAGTAGTACTAGGATGGGTGACCCCCTGGGAAGTCCTCGTGTTGCACCCCTCCCTTTTTTGTTTCGAAATCCAAATTTCCCCTTCGTTCTTTATGCTGTTGTAATTTAGCTCCGTCGGAACGATTGCTTTATATTTTGCTTCTCATCGACGCATGAAGGCGGATCTGAAGGCGCGAGACAAGTCAGGAACGGTACGGCTGGATCGAAGCCCGGATCGTCGATCAAAGTTGTCGGCGCAAATTTATAAGCGCAAGCGTGAAGGATCAATTTCAGGATAATTGAGAGTTGTGCGACGAGGGAAAAAAAAGGTGCAAAGCAACAAGAAAAAAATATAAAAGTAAATAAATAAAAGGATGAGAGGAAATTCATGAATTGACGCTTAGAATGAATTCGGGTCCAGAAAAGCCAAACTGTTTCACAGGACGTGACAGTTTAAAAGAATAAAGCGAAAGGAACGTGGCGGGTGCGATCATACCAGCACTAATGCACCGGATCCCATCAGAACTTCGAAGTTAAGCGTGCTTGGGCGACAGTAGTACTAGGATGGGTGACCCTAGGCCGGTCAACGGGTCGGGTCTACACCCGGATTCGGATCGGATCCCTGGAATTTTTGCGGGTATGGGTAGGGATTTAATTCCGTTATCCGGATCCGGATCCGTTTTTTCAAACAAAAAAACGGGTCGGATACGGAATATAGTATTCCGACCCGTATTAGACCCGGATCCGGATATAAATGATTTAATAATTTATAAAAAATATATATTATCAATATAATTTGATTAGGATGATGTATTTGAGTAAAATCAATTTGATTTATTTTCTTATTTGGTTTTTTCTTTGCATTAGCTAGAAATTTGTTTACAAATATATCTTTTTCTCTTTTTTGTTAGAAATTGTAAATTTTGGGAAATTTGTTCGGGTAGACCCGACCCGGATCCGAGACTCGCCGGGTCCGGATCCGGAACACCGAATAAAAGACCCGTCGGGTAAACGGGTCGGATCCGGGTCCGGGTCCGGAATAATGAATTCCGGCCCGGACCCGGCCCGTTGACACCCCTAGGTGACCCCCTGGGAAATCCTCGTGTTGCACCCCTCCCTTTTTTGTTTCGAAATCCAAATTTCCCCTTCGTTCTTTATGCTGTAGTAATTTAGCTCCGTCGGAACGATTGCTTTATATTTTGCTTCTCATCGAAGCATGAAGGCGGATCTGAAGGCGCGAGACAAGTCAGGAACGGTACGGCTGGATCGAAGCCCGGATCGTCGGTCAAAGTTGTCGGCGCAAATGTATAAGCGCAAGCGTGAAGGATCAATTTCAGGATAATTGAGAGTTGCGCGACGAGGGAAAAAAAATGGTGCAAATCAACAAGAAAAAAATGTAAAAGTAAATAAATAAAAGGATGAGGGGAAATTCTTGAATTGACGCTTAAAATGAATTCGGGTCCAGAAAAGCCACACTGCTTCACAGGACGGGGCAGTTTAAAAGAATAAAGCGAAAGAAACATGTCGGGTGCGATCATACCAGCACTAATGCACCGGATCCCATCAGAACTCCGAAATTAAGCGTGCTTGGGCGAGAGTAGTACTAGGATGGGTGACCCCCTGGGAAGTCCTCTTGTTGCACCCCTCCCTTTTTTGTTTCGAAATCCAAATTTCCCCTTCGTTCTTTATGCTGTAGTAATTTAGCTCCGTCGGAACGATTGCTTTATATTTTGCTTCTCATCGACGCATGAAGGCGGATCTGAAGGCGCGAGACAAGTCAGGAACGGTACGGCTGGATCGAAGCCCGGATCGTCGGTCAAAGTTGTCGGCGCAAATGTATAAGCGCAAGCGTGAAGGATCAATTTCAGGATAATTGAGAGTTGCGCGACGAGGGAAAAAAAAATGGTGCAAATCAACAAGAAAAAAATGTAAAAGTAAATAAAGAAGAGGATGAGAGGAAATTCATGAATTGACGCTTAGAATGAATTCGGGTCCAGAAAAGCCAAACTGCTTCACAGGACGTGGCAGTTTAAAAGAATAAAGCGAAAGGAACATGCCGGGTGCGATCATACCAGCACTAATGCACCGGATCCCATCAGAACTCCGAAGTTAAGCGTGCTTGGGCGAGAGTAGTACTAGGATGGGTGACCCCCTGGGAAGTCCTCGTGTTGCACCCCTCCCTTTTTTGTTTCGAAATCCAAATTTCCCCTTCGTTCTTTATGCTGTTGTAATTTAGCTCCGTCGGAACGATTGCTTTATATTTTGCTTCTCATCGACGCATGAAGGCGGATCTGAAGGCGCGAGACAAGTCAGGAACGGTACGGCTGGATCGAAGCCCGGATCGTCGGTCAAAGTTGTCGGCGCAAATTTATAAGCGCAAGCGTGAAGGATCAATTTCAGGATAATTGAGAGTTGTGCGACGAGGGAAAAAAAAGGTGCAAAGCAACAAGAAAAAAATATAAAAGTAAATAAATAAAAGGATGAGAGGAAATTCATGAATTGACGCTTAGAATGAATTCGGGTCCAGAAAAGCCAAACTGCTTCACAGGACGTGACAGTTTAAAAGAATAAAGCGAAAGGAACGTGGCGGGTGCGATCATACCAGCACTAATGCACCGGATCCCATCAGAACTTCGAAGTTAAGCGTGCTTGGGCGACAGTAGTACTAGGATGGGTGACCCTAGGCCGGTCAACGGGTCGGGTCTACACCCGGATCCGGATCGGATCCCTGAAATTTTTACGGGTATGGGTAGGGATTTAATTCCGTTATCCGGATCCGGATCCGTTTTTTCAAACAAAAAAACGGGTCGGATACGGAATATAGTATTCCGACCCGTATTAGACCCGGATCCGGATATAAATGATTTAATAATTTATAAAAAATATATATTATCAATATAATTTGATTAGGATGATGTATTTGAGTAAAATCAATTTGATTTATTTTCTTATTTGGTTTTTTCTTTGCATTAGCTAGAAATTTGTTTACAAATATATCTTTTTCTCTTTTTTGTTAGAAATTATAAATTTTGGCAAATTTGTTCGGGTAGACCCGACCCGGATCCGAGACTCGCCGGGTCCGGATCCGGAACACCGAATAAAAGACCCGTCGGGTAAACGGGTCGGATCCGGGTCCGGGTCCGGAATAATGAATTCCGGCCCGGACCCGGCCCGTTGACACCCCTAGGTGACCCCCTGGGAAATCCTCGTGTTGCACCCCTCCCTTTTTTGTTTCGAAATCCAAATTTCCCCTTCGTTCTTTATGCTGTAGTAATTTAGCTCCGTCGGAACGATTGCTTTATATTTTGCTTCTCATCGAAGCATGAAGGTGGATCTGAAGGCGCGAGACAAGTCAGGAACGGTACGGCTGGATCGAAGCCCGGATCGTCGGTCAAAGTTGTCGGCGCAAATGTATAAGCGCAAGCGTGAAGGATCAATTTCAGGATAATTGAGAGTTGCGCGACGAAGTAAAAAAAAATGGTGCAAATCAACAAGAAAAAAATGTAAAAGTAAATAAATAAAAGGATGAGGGGAAATTCTTGAATTGACGCTTAAAATGAATTCGGGTCCAGAAAAGCCACACTGCTTCACAGGACGGGGCAGTTTAAAAGAATAAAGCGAAAGGAACATGGCGGGTGCGATCATACCAGTACTAATGCACCGGATCCCATCAGAACTCCGAAGTTAAGCGTGCTTGGGCGAGAGTAGTACTAGGATGGGTGACCCCCTGGGAAGTCCTCGTGTTGCACCCCTCCCTTTTTTGTTTCGAAATCCAAATTTCCCCTTCGTTCTTTATGCTGTAGTAATTTAGCTCCGTCGGAACGATTGCTTTATATTTTGCTTCTCATCGAAGCATGAAGGCGGATCTGAAGGCGCGAGACAAGTCAGGAACGGTACGGCTGGATCGAAGCCCGGATCGTCGGTCAAAGTTGTCGGCGCAAATGTATAAGCGCAAGCGTGAAGGATCAATTTCAGGATAATTGAGAGTTGCGCGACGAGGGAAAAAAAAATGGTGCAAATCAACAAGAAAAAAATGTAAAAGTAAATAAAGAAGAGGATGAGAGGAAATTCATGAATTGACGCTTAGAATGAATTCGGGTCCAGAAAAGCCAAACTGCTTCACAGGACGTGACAGTTTAAAAGAATAAAGCGAAAGGAACATGGCGGGTGCGATCATACCAGCACTAATGCACCGGATCCCATCAGAACTTCGAAGTTAAGCGTGCTTGGGCGACAGCAGTACTAGGATGGGTGACCCTAGGCCGGTCAACGGGTCGGGTCTACACCCGGATCCGGATCGGATCCCTGAAATTTTTGCGGGTATGGGTAGGGATTTAATTCCGTTATCCGGATCCGGATCCGTTTTTTCAAACAAAAAAATGGGTCGGATACGGAATATAGTATTCCGACCCGTATTAGACCAGGATCCGGATATAAATGATTTAATAATTTATAAAAAATATATATTATCAATATAATTTGATTAGGATGATGTATTTGAGTAAAATCAATTTGATTTATTTTCTTATTTGGTTTTTTCTTTGCATTAGCTAGAAATTTGATTACAAATATACCTTTTTCTCTTTTTTGTTAGAAATTGTAAATTTTGGGAAATTTGTTCGGGTAGACCCGACCCGGATCCGAGACTCGCCGGGTCCGGATCCGAAACACCGAATAAAAGACCCGTCGGGTAAACGGGTCGGATCCGGGTCCGGGTCCGGAATAATGAATTCCGGCCCGGACCCGGCCCGTTGACACCCCTAGGTGACCCCCTGGGAAATCCTCGTGTTGCACCCCTCCCTTTTTTGTTTCGAAATCCAAATTTTCCCTTCGTTCTTTATGCTGTAGTAATTTAGCTCCGTCGGAACGATTGCTTTATATTTTGCTTCTCATCGAAGCATGAAGGCGGATCTGAAGGCGCGAGACAAGTCAGGAACGGTACGGCTGGATCGAAGCCCGGATCGTCGGTCAAAGTTGTCGGCGCAAATGTATAAGCGCAAGCGTGAAGGATCAATTTCAGGATAATTGAGAGTTGTGCGACGAGGGAAAAAAAAGGTGCAAAGCAACAAGAAAAAAATATAAAAGTAAATAAATAAAAGGATGTGAGGAAATTCATGAATTGACGCTTAGAATGAATTCGGGTCCAGAAAAGCCAAACTGCTTCACAGGACGTGGCAGTTTAAAAGAATAAAGCGAAAGGAACATGGCGGGTGCGATCATACCAGCACTAATGCACCGGATCCCATCAGAACTTCGAAGTTAAGCGTGCTTGGGCGACAGTAGTACTAGGATGGGTGACCCTAGGCCGGTCAACGGGTCGGGTCTACACCCGGATTCGGATCGGATCCCTGGAATTTTTGCGGGTATGGGTAGGGATTTAATTCCGTTATCCGGATCCGGATCCGTTTTTTCAAACAAAAAAACGGGTCGGATACGGAATATAGTATTCCGACCCGTATTAGACCCGGATCCGGATATAAATGATTTAATAATTTATAAAAAATATATATTATCAATATAATTTGATTAGGATGATGTATTTGAGTAAAATCAATTTGATTTATTTTCTTATTTGGTTTTTTCTTTGCATTAGCTAGAAATTTGATTACAAATATATCTTTTTCTCTTTTTTGTTAGAAATTGTAAATTTTGGGAAATTTGTTCGGGTAGACCCGACCCGGATCCGAGACTCGCCGGGTCCGGATCCGAAACACCGAATAAAAGACCCGTCGGGTAAACGGGTCGGATCCGGGTCCGGGTCCGGAATAATGAATTCCGGCCCGGACCCGGCCCGTTGACACCCCTAGGTGACCCCCTGGGAAATCCTCGTGTTGCACCCCTCCCTTTTTTGTTTCGAAATCCAAATTTTCCCTTCGTTCTTTATGCTGTAGTAATTTAGCTCCGTCGGAACGATTGCTTTATATTTTGCTTCTCATCGAAGCATGAAGGCGGATCTGAAGGCGCGAGACAAGTCAGGAACGGTACGGCTGGATCGAAGCCCGGATCGTCGGTCAAAGTTGTCGGCGCAAATGTATAAGCGCAAGCGTGAAGGATCAATTTCAGGATAATTGAGAGTTGTGCGACGAGGGAAAAAAAAGGTGCAAAGCAACAAGAAAAAAATATAAAAGTAAATAAATAAAAGGATGTGAGGAAATTCATGAATTGACGCTTAGAATGAATTCGGGTCCAGAAAAGCCAAACTGCTTCACAGGACGTGGCAGTTTAAAAGAATAAAGCGAAAGGAACATGGCGGGTGCGATCATACCAGCACTAATGCACCGGATCCCATCAGAACTTCGAAGTTAAGCGTGCTTGGGCGACAGTAGTACTAGGATGGGTGACCCTAGGCCGGTCAACGGGTCGGGTCTACACCCGGATTCGGATCGGATCCCTGGAATTTTTGCGGGTATGGGTAGGGATTTAATTCCGTTATCCGGATCCGGATCCGTTTTTTCAAACAAAAAAACGGGTCGGATACGGAATATAGTATTCCGACCCGTATTAGACCCGGATCCGGATATAAATGATTTAATAATTTATAAAAAATATATATTATCAATATAATTTGATTAGGATGATGTATTTGAGTAAAATCAATTTGATTTATTTTCTTATTTGGTTTTTTCTTTGCATTAGCTAGAAATTTGTTTACAAATATATCTTTTTCTCTTTTTTGTTAGAAATTGTAAATTTTGGGAAATTTGTTCGGGTAGACCCGACCCGGATCCGAGACTCGCCGGGTCCGGATCCGGAACACCGAATAAAAGACCCGTCGGGTAAACGGGTCGGATCCGGGTCCGGGTCCGGAATAATGAATTCCGGCCCGGACCCGGCCCGTTGACACCCCTAGGTGACCCCCTGGGAAATCCTCGTGTTGCACCCCTCCCTTTTTTGTTTCGAAATCCAAATCTCCCCTTCGTTCTTTATGCTGTAGTAATTTAGTTCCGTCGGAACGATTGCTTTATATTTTGCTTCTCATCGAAGCATGAAGGCGGATCTGAAGGCGCGAGACAAGTCAGGAACGGTACGGCTGGATCGAAGCCCGGATCGTCGGTCAAAGTTGTCGGCGCAAATGTATAAGCGCAAGCGTGAAGGATCAATTTCAGGATAATTGAGAGTTGCGCGACGAGGGAAAAAAAAATGGTGCAAATCAACAAGAAAAAAATGTAAAAGTAAATAAATAAAAGGATGAGGGGAAATTCTTGAATTGACGCTTAAAATGAATTCGGGTCCAGAAAAGCCACACTGCTTCACAGGACGGGGCAGTTTAAAAGAATAAAGCGAAAGAAACATGTCGGGTGCGATCATACCAGCACTAATGCACCGGATCCCATTAGAACTCCGAAGTTAAGCGTGCTTGGGCGAGAGTAGTACTAGGATGGGTGACCCCCTGGGAAGTCCTCTTGTTGCACCCCTCCCTTTTTTGTTTCGAAATCCAAATTTCCCCTTCGTTCTTTATGCTGTAGTAATTTAGCTCCGTCGGAACGATTGCTTTATATTTTGCTTCTCATCGACGCATGAAGGCGGATCTGAAGGCGCGAGACAAGTCAGGAACGGTACGGCTGGATCGAAGCCCGGATCGTCGGTCAAAGTTGTCGGCGCAAATGTATAAGCGCAAGCGTGAAGGATCAATTTCAGGATAATTGAGAGTTGCGCGACGAGGGAAAAAAAAATGGTGCAAATCAACAAGAAAAAAATGTAAAAGTAAATAAAGAAGGGGATGAGAGGAAATTCATGAATTGACGCTTAGAATGAATTCGGGTCCAGAAAAGCCAAACTGCTTCACAGGACGTGGCAGTTTAAAAGAATAAAGCGAAAGGAACATGGCGGGTGCGATCATACCAGCACTAATGCACCGGATCCCATCAGAACTCCGAAGTTAAGCGTGCTTGGGCGAGAGTAGTACTAGGATGGGTGACCCCCTGGGAAGTCCTCGTGTTGCACCCCTCCCTTTTTTGTTTCGAAATCCAAATTTCCCCTTCGTTCTTTATGCTGTTGTAATTTAGCTCCGTCGGAACGATTGCTTTATATTTTGCTTCTCATCGACGCATGAAGGCGGATCTGAAGGCGCGAGACAAGTCAGGAACGGTACGGCTGGATCGAAGCCCGGATCGTCGGTCAAAGTTGTCGGCGCAAATTTATAAGCGCAAGCGTGAAGGATCAATTTCAGGATAATTGAGAGTTGTGCGACGAGGGAAAAAAAAGGTGCAAAGCAACAAGAAAAAAATATAAAAGTAAATAAATAAAAGGATGAGAGGAAATTCATGAATTGACGCTTAGAATGAATTCGGGTCCAGAAAAGCCAAACTGCTTCACAGGACGTGGCAGTTTAAAAGAATAAAGCGAAAGGAACGTGGCGGGTGCGATCATACCAGCACTAATGCACCGGATCCCATCAGAACTTCGAAGTTAAGCGTGCTTGGGCGACAGTAGTACTAGGATGGGTGACCCTAGGCCGGTCAACGGGTCGGTTCTACACCCGGATCCGGATCGGATCCCTGAAATTTTTACGGGTATGGGTAGGGATTTAATTCCGTTATCCGGATCCGGATCCGTTTTTTCAAACAAAAAAACGGGTCGGATACGGAATATAGTATTCCGACCCGTATTAGACCCGGATCCGGATATAAATGATTTAATAATTTATAAAAAATATATATTATCAATATAATTTGATTAGGATGATATATTTGAGTAAAATCAATTTGATTTATTTTCTTATTTGGTTTTTTCTTTGCATTAGCTAGAAATTTGTTTACAAATATATCTTTTTCTCTTTTTTGTTAGAAATTATAAATTTTGGCAAATTTGTTCAGGTAGACCCGACCCGGATCCGAGACTCGCCGGGTCCGGATCCGGAACACCGAATAAAAGACCCGTCGGGTAAACGGGTCGGATCCGGGTCCGGGTCCGGAATAATGAATTCCGGCCCGGACCCGGCCCGTTGACACCCCTAGGTGACCCCCTGGGAAATCCTCGTGTTGCACCCCTCCCTTTTTTGTTTCGAAATCCAAATTTCCCCTTCGTTCTTTATGCTGTAGTAATTTAGCTCCGTCGGAACGATTGCTTTATATTTTGCTTCTCATCGAAGCATGAAGGCGGATCTGAAGGCGCGAGACAAGTCAGGAACGGTACGGCTGGATCGAAGCCCGGATCGTCGGTCAAAGTTGTCGGCGCAAATGTATAAGCGCAAGCGTGAAGGATCAATTTCAGGATAATTGAGAGTTGCGCGACGAGGGAAAAAAAATGGTGCAAATCAACAAGAAAAAAATGTAAAAGTAAATAAATAAAAGGATGAGAGGAAATTCATGAATTGACGCTTAGAATGAATTCGGGTCCAGAAAAGCCAAACTGCTTCACAGGACGTGGCAGTTTAAAAGAATAAAGCGAAAGGAACATGGCGGGTGCGATCATACCAGCACTAATGCACCGGATCCCATCAGAACTCCGAAGTTAAGCGTGCTTGGGCGAGAGTAGTACTAGGATGGGTGACCCCCTGGGAAGTCCTCGTGTTGCACCCCTTCCTTTTTTGTTTCGAAATCCAAATTTCCCCTTCGTTCTTTATGCTGTAGTAATTTAGCTCCGTCGGAACGATTGCTTTATATTTTGCTTCTCATCGAAGCATGAAGGCGGATCTGAAGGCGCGAGACAAGTCAGGAACGGTACGGCTGGATCGAAGCCCGGATCGTCGGTCAAAGTTGTCGGCGCAAATGTATAAGCGCAAGCGTGAAGGATCAATTTCAGGATAATTGAGAGTTGCGCGACGAGGGAAAAAAAAATGGTGCAAATCAACAAGAAAAAAATGTAAAAGTAAATAAAGAAGAGGATGAGAGGAAATTCATGAATTGACGCTTAGAATGAATTCGGGTCCAGAAAAGCCAAACTGCTTCACAGGACGTGACAGTTTAAAAGAATAAAGCGAAAGGAACATGGCGGGTGCGATCATACCAGCACTAATGCACCGGATCCCATCAGAACTTCGAAGTTAAGCGTGCTTGGGCGACAGCAGTACTAGGATGGGTGACCCTAGGCCGGTCAACGGGTCGGGTCTACACCCGGATCCGGATCGGATCCCTGAAATTTTTGCGGGTATGGGTAGGGATTTAATTCCGTTATCCGGATCCGGATCCGTTTTTTCAAACAAAAAAACGGGTCGGATACGGAATATAGTATTCCGACCCGTATTAGACCAGGATCCGGATATAAATGATTTAATAATTTATAAAAAATATATATTATCAATATAATTTGATTAGGATGATGTATTTGAGTAAAATCAATTTGATTTATTTTCTTATTTGGTTTTTTCTTTGCATTAGCTAGAAATTTGATTACAAATATATCTTTTTCTCTTTTTTGTTAGAAATTGTAAATTTTGGGAAATTTGTTCGGGTAGACCCGACCCGGATCCGAGACTCGCCGGGTCCGGATCCGAAACACCGAATAAAAGACCCGTCGGGTAAACGGGTCGGATCCCGGTCCGGGTCCGGAATAATGAATTCCGGCCCGGACCCGGCCCGTTGACACCCCTAGGTGACCCCCTGGGAAATCCTCGTGTTGCACCCCTCCCTTTTTTGTTTCGAAATCCAAATTTTCCCTTCGTTCTTTATGCTGTAGTAATTTAGCTCCGTCGGAACGATTGCTTTATATTTTGCTTCTCATCGAAGCATGAAGGCGGATCTGAAGGCGCGAGACAAGTCAGGAACGGTACGGCTGGATCGAACCCCGGATCGTCGGTCAAAGTTGTCGGCGCAAATGTATAAGCGCAAGCGTGAAGGATCAATTTCAGGATAATTGAGAGTTGTGCGACGAGGGAAAAAAAAGGTGCAAAGCAACAAGAAAAAAATATAAAAGTAAATAAATAAAAGGATGTGAGGAAATTCATGAATTGACGCTTAGAATGAATTCGGGTCCAGAAAAGCCAAACTGCTTCACAGGACGTGGCAGTTTAAAAGAATAAAGCGAAAGGAACATGGCGGGTGCGATCATACCAGCACTAATGCACCGGATCCCATCAGAACTTCGAAGTTAAGCGTGCTTGGGCGACAGTAGTACTAGGATGGGTGACCCTAGGCCGGTCAACGGGTCGGGTCTACACCCGGATTCGGATCGGATCCCTGGAATTTTTGCGGGTATGGGTAGGGATTTAATTCCGTTATCCGGATCCGGATCCGTTTTTTCAAACAAAAAAACGGGTCGGATACGGAATATAGTATTCCGACCCGTATTAGACCCGGATCCGGATATAAATGATTTAATAATTTATAAAAAATATATATTATCAATATAATTTGATTAGGATGATGTATTTGAGTAAAATCAATTTGATTTATTTTCTTATTTGGTTTTTTCTTTGCATTAGCTAGAAATTTGTTTACAAATATATCTTTTTCTCTTTTTTGTTAGAAATTGTAAATTTTGGGAAATTTGTTCGGGTAGACCCGACCCGGATCCGAGACTCGCCGGGTCCGGATCCGGAACACCGAATAAAAGACCCGTCGGGTAAACGGGTCGGATCCGGGTCCGGGTCCGGAATAATGAATTCCGGCCCGGACCCGGCCCGTTGACACCCCTAGGTGACCCCCTGGGAAATCCTCGTGTTGCACCCCTCCCTTTTTTGTTTCGAAATCCAAATTTCCCCTTCGTTCTTTATGCTGTAGTAATTTAGCTCCGTCGGAACGATTGCTTTATATTTTGCTTCTCATCGAAGCATGAAGGCGGATCTGAAGGCGCGAGACAAGTCAGGAACGGTACGGCTGGATCGAAGCCCGGATCGTCGGTCAAAGTTGTCGGCGCAAATGTATAAGCGCAAGCGTGAAGGATCAATTTCAGGATAATTGAGAGTTGCGCGACGAGGGAAAAAAAAATGGTGCAAATCAACAAGAAAAAAATGTAAAAGTAAATAAATAAAAGGATGAGGGGAAATTCTTGAATTGACGCTTAAAATGAATTCGGGTCCAGAAAAGCCACACTGCTTCACAGGACGGGGCAGTTTAAAAGAATAAAGCGAAAGAAACATGTCGGGTGCGATCATACCAGCACTAATGCACCGGATCCCATCAGAACTCCGAAGTTAAGCGTGCTTGGGCGAGAGTAGTACTAGGATGGGTGACCCCCTGGGAAGTCCTCTTGTTGCACCCCTCCCTTTTTTGTTTCGAAATCCAAATTTCCCCTTCGTTCTTTATGCTGTAGTAATTTAGCTCCGTCGGAACGATTGCTTTATATTTTGCTTCTCATCGACGCATGAAGGCGGATCTGAAGGCGCGAGACAAGTCAGGAACGGTACGGCTGGATCGAAGCCCGGATCGTCGGTCAAAGTTGTCGGCGCAAATGTATAAGCGCAAGCGTGAAGGATCAATTTCAGGATAATTGAGAGTTGCGCGACGAGGGAAAAAAAAATGGTGCAAATCAACAAGAAAAAAATGTAAAAGTAAATAAAGAAGAGGATGAGAGGAAATTCATGAATTGACGCTTAGAATGAATTCGGGTCCAGAAAAGCCAAACTGCTTCACAGGACGTGGCAGTTTAAAAGAATAAAGCGAAAGGAACATGGCGGGTGCGATCATACCAGCACTAATGCACCGGATCCCATCAGAACTCCGAAGTTAAGCGTGCTTGGGCGAGAGTAGTACTAGGATGGGTGACCCCCTGGGAAGTCCTCGTGTTGCACCCCTCCCTTTTTTGTTTCGAAATCCAAATTTCCCCTTCGTTCTTTATGCTGTTGTAATTTAGCTCCGTCGGAACGATTGCTTTATATTTTGCTTCTCATCGACGCATGAAGGCGGATCTGAAGGCGCGAGACAAGTCAGGAACGGTACGGCTGGATCGAAGCCCGGATCGTCGGTCAAAGTTGTCGGCGCAAATTTATAAGCGCAAGCGTGAAGGATCAATTTCAGGATAATTGAGAGTTGTGCGACGAGGGAAAAAAAAGGTGCAAAGCAACAAGAAAAAAATATAAAAGTAAATAAATAAAAGGATGAGAGGAAATTCATGAATTGACGCTTAGAATGAATTCGGGTCCAGAAAAGCCAAACTGCTTCACAGGACGTGGCAGTTTAAAAGAATAAAGCGAAAGGAACGTGGCGGGTGCGATCATACCAGCACTAATGCACCGGATCCCATCAGAACTTCGAAGTTAAGCGTGCTTGGGCGACAGTAGTACTAGGATGGGTGACCCTAGGCCGGTCAACGGGTCGGTTCTACACCCGGATCCGGATCGGATCCCTGAAATTTTTACGGGTATGGGTAGGGATTTAATTCCGTTATCCGGATCCGGATCCGTTTTTTCAAACAAAAAAACGGGTCGGATACGGAATATAGTATTCCGACCCGTATTAGACCCGGATCCGGATATAAATGATTTAATAATTTATAAAAAATATATATTATCAATATAATTTGATTAGGATGATGTATTTGAGTAAAATCAATTTGATTTATTTTCTTATTTGGTTTTTTCTTTGCATTAGCTAGAAATTTGTTTACAAATATATCTTTTTCTCTTTTTTGTTAGAAATTATAAATTTTGGCAAATTTGTTCAGGTAGACCCGACCCGGATCCGAGACTCGCCGGGTCCGGATCCGGAACACCGAATAAAAGACCCGTCGGGTAAACGGGTCGGATCCGGGTCCGGGTCCGGAATAATGAATTCCGGCCCGGACCCGGCCCGTTGACACCCCTAGGTGACCCCCTGGGAAATCCTCGTGTTGCACCCCTCCCTTTTTTGTTTCGAAATCCAAATTTCCCCTTCGTTCTTTATGCTGTAGTAATTTAGCTCCGTCGGAACGATTGCTTTATATTTTGCTTCTCATCGAAGCATGAAGGCGGATCTGAAGGCGCGAGACAAGTCAGGAACGGTACGGCTGGATCGAAGCCCGGATCGTCGGTCAAAGTTGTCGGCGCAAATGTATAAGCGCAAGCGTGAAGGATCAATTTCAGGATAATTGAGAGTTGCGCGACGAGGGAAAAAAAATGGTGCAAATCAACAAGAAAAAAATGTAAAAGTAAATAAATAAAAGGATGAGAGGAAATTCATGAATTGACGCTTAGAATGAATTCGGGTCCAGAAAAGCCAAACTGCTTCACAGGACGTGGCAGTTTAAAAGAATAAAGCGAAAGGAACATGGCGGGTGCGATCATACCAGCACTAATGCACCGGATCCCATCAGAACTCCGAAGTTAAGCGTGCTTGGGCGAGAGTAGTACTAGGATGGGTGACCCCCTGGGAAGTCCTCGTGTTGCACCCCTTCCTTTTTTGTTTCGAAATCCAAATTTCCCCTTCGTTCTTTATGCTGTAGTAATTTAGCTCCGTCGGAACGATTGCTTTATATTTTGCTTCTCATCGAAGCATGAAGGCGGATCTGAAGGCGCGAGACAAGTCAGGAACGGTACGGCTGGATCGAAGCCCGGATCGTCGGTCAAAGTTGTCGGCGCAAATGTATAAGCGCAAGCGTGAAGGATCAATTTCAGGATAATTGAGAGTTGCGCGACGAGGGAAAAAAAAATGGTGCAAATCAACAAGAAAAAAATGTAAAAGTAAATAAAGAAGAGGATGAGAGGAAATTCATGAATTGACGCTTAGAATGAATTCGGGTCCAGAAAAGCCAAACTGCTTCACAGGACGTGACAGTTTAAAAGAATAAAGCGAAAGGAACATGGCGGGTGCGATCATACCAGCACTAATGCACCGGATCCCATCAGAACTTCGAAGTTAAGCGTGCTTGGGCGACAGCAGTACTAGGATGGGTGACCCTAGGCCGGTCAACGGGTCGGGTCTACACCCGGATCCGGATCGGATCCCTGAAATTTTTGCGGGTATGGGTAGGGATTTAATTCCGTTATCCGGATCCGGATCCGTTTTTTCAAACAAAAAAACGGGTCGGATACGGAATATAGTATTCCGACCCGTATTAGACCAGGATCCGGATATAAATGATTTAATAATTTATAAAAAATATATATTATCAATATAATTTGATTAGGATGATGTATTTGAGTAAAATCAATTTGATTTATTTTCTTATTTGGTTTTTTCTTTGCATTAGCTAGAAATTTGATTACAAATATATCTTTTTCTCTTTTTTGTTAGAAATTGTAAATTTTGGGAAATTTGTTCGGGTAGACCCGACCCGGATCCGAGACTCGCCGGGTCCGGATCCGAAACACCGAATAAAAGACCCGTCGGGTAAACGGGTCGGATCCGGGTCCGGGTCCGGAATAATGAATTCCGGCCCGGACCCGGCCCGTTGACAACCCTAGGTGACCCCCTGGGAAATCCTCGTGTTGCACCCCTCCCTTTTTTGTTTCGAAATCCAAATTTTCCCTTCGTTCTTTATGCTGTAGTAATTTAGCTCCGTCGGAACGATTGCTTTATATTTTGCTTCTCATCGAAGCATGAAGGCGGATCTGAAGGCGCGAGACAAGTCAGGAACGGTACGGCTGGATCGAAGCCCGGATCGTCGGTCAAAGTTGTCGGCGCAAATGTATAAGCGCAAGCGTGAAGGATCAATTTCAGGATAATTGAGAGTTGTGCGACGAGGGAAAAAAAAGGTGCAAAGCAACAAGAAAAAAATATAAAAGTAAATAAATAAAAGGATGTGAGGAAATTCATGAATTGACGCTTAGAATGAATTCGGGTCCAGAAAAGCCAAACTGCTTCACAGGACGTGGCAGTTTAAAAGAATAAAGCGAAAGGAACATGGCGGGTGCGATCATACCAGCACTAATGCACCGGATCCCATCAGAACTTCGAAGTTAAGCGTGCTTGGGCGACAGTAGTACTAGGATGGGTGACCCTAGGCCGGTCAACGGGTCGGGTCTACACCCGGATTCGGATCGGATCCCTGGAATTTTTGCGGGTATGGGTAGGGATTTAATTCCGTTATCCGGATCCGGATCCGTTTTTTCAAACAAAAAAACGGGTCGGATACGGAATATAGTATTCCGACCCGTATTAGACCCGGATCCGGATATAAATGATTTAATAATTTATAAAAAATATATATTATCAATATAATTTGATTAGGATGATGTATTTGAGTAAAATCAATTTGATTTATTTTCTTATTTGGTTTTTTCTTTGCATTAGCTAGAAATTTGTTTACAAATATATCTTTTTCTCTTTTTTGTTAGAAATTGTAAATTTTGGGAAATTTGTTCGGGTAGACCCGACCCGGATCCGAGACTCGCCGGGTCCGGATCCGGAACACCGAATAAAAGACCCGTCGGGTAAACGGGTCGGATCCGGGTCCGGGTCCGGAATAATGAATTCCGGCCCGGACCCGGCCCGTTGACACCCCTAGGTGACCCCCTGGGAAATCCTCGTGTTGCACCCCTCCCTTTTTTGTTTCGAAATCCAAATTTCCCCTTCGTTCTTTATGCTGTAGTAATTTAGCTCCGTCGGAACGATTGCTTTATATTTTGCTTCTCATCGAAGCATGAAGGCGGATCTGAAGGCGCGAGACAAGTCAGGAACGGTACGGCTGGATCGAAGCCCGGATCGTCGGTCAAAGTTGTCGGCGCAAATGTATAAGCGCAAGCGTGAAGGATCAATTTCAGGATAATTGAGAGTTGCGCGACGAGGGAAAAAAAAATGGTGCAAATCAACAAGAAAAAAATGTAAAAGTAAATAAATAAAAGGATGAGGGGAAATTCTTGAATTGACGCTTAAAATGAATTCGGGTCCAGAAAAGCCACACTGCTTCACAGGACGGGGCAGTTTAAAAGAATAAAGCGAAAGAAACATGTCGGGTGCGATCATACCAGCACTAATGCACCGGATCCCATCAGAACTCCGAAGTTAAGCGTGCTTGGGCGAGAGTAGTACTAGGATGGGTGACCCCCTGGGAAGTCCTCTTGTTGCACCCCTCCCTTTTTTGTTTCGAAATCCAAATTTCCCCTTCGTTCTTTATGCTGTAGTAATTTAGCTCCGTCGGAACGATTGCTTTATATTTTGCTTCTCATCGACGCATGAAGGCGGATCTGAAGGCGCGAGACAAGTCAGGAACGGTACGGCTGGATCGAAGCCCGGATCGTCGGTCAAAGTTGTCGGCGCAAATGTATAAGCGCAAGCGTGAAGGATCAATTTCAGGATAATTGAGAGTTGCGCGACGAGGGAAAAAAAAATGGTGCAAATCAACAAGAAAAAAATGTAAAAGTAAATAAAGAAGAGGATGAGAGGAAATTCATGAATTGACGCTTAGAATGAATTCGGGTCCAGAAAAGCCAAACTGCTTCACAGGACGTGGCAGTTTAAAAGAATAAAGCGAAAGGAACATGGCGGGTGCGATCATACCAGCACTAATGCACCGGATCCCATCAGAACTCCGAAGTTAAGCGTGCTTGGGCGAGAGTAGTACTAGGATGGGTGACCCCCTGGGAAGTCCTCGTGTTGCACCCCTCCCTTTTTTGTTTCGAAATCCAAATTTCCCCTTCGTTCTTTATGCTGTTGTAATTTAGCTCCGTCGGAACGATTGCTTTATATTTTGCTTCTCATCGACGCATGAAGGCGGATCTGAAGGCGCGAGACAAGTCAGGAACGGTACGGCTGGATCGAAGCCCGGATCGTCGGTCAAAGTTGTCGGCGCAAATTTATAAGCGCAAGCGTGAAGGATCAATTTCAGGATAATTGAGAGTTGTGCGACGAGGGAAAAAAAAGGTACAAAGCAACAAGAAAAAAATATAAAAGTAAATAAATAAAAGGATGAGAGGAAATTCATGAATTGACGCTTAGAATGAATTCGGGTCCAGAAAAGCCAAACTGCTTCACAGGACGTGGCAGTTTAAAAGAATAAAGCGAAAGGAACGTGGCGGGTGCGATCATACCAGCACTAATGCACCGGATCCCATCAGAACTTCGAAGTTAAGCGTGCTTGGGCGACAGTAGTACTAGGATGGGTGACCCTAGGCCGGTCAACGGGTCGGGTCTACACCCGGATCCGGATCGGATCCCTGAAATTTTTACGGGTATGGGTAGGGATTTAATTCCGTTATCCGGATCCGGATCCGTTTTTTCAAACAAAAAAACGGGTCGGATACGGAATATAGTATTCCGACCCGTATTAGACCCGGATCCGGATATAAATGATTTAATAATTTATAAAAAATATATATTATCAATATAATTTGATTAGGATGATGTATTTGAGTAAAATCAATTTGATTTATTTTCTTATTTGGTTTTTTCTTTGCATTAGCTAGAAATTTGTTTACAAATATATCTTTTTCTCTTTTTTGTTAGAAATTGTAAATTTTGGGAAATTTGTTCGGGTAGACCCGACCCGGATCCGAGACTCGCCGGGTCCGGATCCGGAACACCGAATAAAAGACCCGTCGGGTAAACGGGTCGGATCCGGGTCCGGGTCCGGAATAATGAATTCCGGCCGGGACCCGGCCCGTTGACACCCCTAGGTGACCCCCTGGGAAATCCTCGTGTTGCACCCCTCCCTTTTTTGTTTCGAAATCCAAATTTCCCCTTCGTTCTTTATGCTGTAGTAATTTAGCTCCGTCGGAACGATTGCTTTATATTTTGCTTCTCATCGAAGCATGAAGGCGGATCTGAAGGCGCGAGACAAGTCAGGAACGGTACGGCTGGATCGAAGCCCGGATCGTCGGTCAAAGTTGTCGGCGCAAATGTATAAGCGCAAGCGTGAAGGATCAATTTCAGGATAATTGAGAGTTGCGCGACGAGGGAAAAAAAATGGTGCAAATCAACAAGAAAAAAATGTAAAAGTAAATAAATAAAAGGATGAGAGGAAATTCATGAATTGACGCTTAGAATGAATTCGGGTCCAGAAAAGCCAAACTGCTTCACAGGTCGTGGCAGTTTAAAAGAATAAAGCGAAAGGAACATGGCGGGTGCGATCATACCAGCACTAATGCACCGGATCCCATCAGAACTCCGAAGTTAAGCGTGCTTGGGCGAGAGTAGTACTAGGATGGGTGACCCCCTGGGAAGTCCTCGTGTTGCACCCCTCCCTTTTTTGTTTCGAAATCCAAATTTCCCCTTCGTTCTTTATGCTGTTGTAATTTAGCTCCGTCGGAACGATTGCTTTATATTTTGCTTCTCATCGACGCATGAAGGCGGATCTGAAGGCGCGAGACAAGTCAGGAACGGTACGGCTGGATCGAAGCCCGGATCGTCGGTCAAAGTTGTCGGCGCAAATGTATAAGCGCAAGCGTGAAGGATCAATTTCAGGATAATTGAGAGTTGTGCGACGAGGGAAAAAAAAGGTGCAAAGCAACAAGAAAAAAATATAAAAGTAAATAAATAAAAGGATGTGAGGAAATTCATGAATTGACGCTTAGAATGAATTCGGGTCCAGAAAAGCCAAACTGCTTCACAGGACGTGGCAGTTTAAAAGAATAAAGCGAAAGGAACATGGCGGGTGCGATCATACCAGCACTAATGCACCGGATCCCATCAGAACTTCGAAGTTAAGCGTGCTTGGGCGACAGTAGTACTAGGATGGGTGACCCTAGGCCGGTCAACGGGTCGGGTCTACACCCGGATTCGGATCGGATCCCTGGAATTTTTGCGGGTATGGGTAGGGATTTAATTCCGTTATCCGGATCCGGATCCGTTTTTTCAAACAAAAAAACGGGTCGGATACGGAATATAGTATTCCGACCCGTATTAGACCCGGATCCGGATATAAATGATTTAATAATTTATAAAAAATATATATTATCAATATAATTTGATTAGGATGATGTATTTGAGTAAAATCAATTTGATTTATTTTCTTATTTGGTTTTTTCTTTGCATTAGCTAGAAATTTGTTTACAAATATATCTTTTTCTCTTTTTTGTTAGAAATTGTAAATTTTGGGAAATTTGTTCGGGTAGACCCGACCCGGATCCGAGACTCGCCGGGTCCGGATCCGGAACACCGAATAAAAGACCCGTCGGGTAAACGGGTCGGATCCGGGTCCGGGTCCGGAATAATGAATTCCGGCCCGGACCCGGCCCGTTGACACCCCTAGGTGACCCCCTGGGAAATCCTCGTGTTGCACCCCTCCCTTTTTTGTTTCGAAATCCAAATTTCCCCTTCGTTCTTTATGCTGTAGTAATTTAGCTCCGTCGGAACGATTGCTTTATATTTTGCTTCTCATCGAAGCATGAAGGCGGATCTGAAGGCGCGAGACAAGTCAGGAACGGTACGGCTGGATCGAAGCCCGGATCGTCGGTCAAAGTTGTCGGCGCAAATGTATAAGCGCAAGCGTGAAGGATCAATTTCAGGATAATTGAGAGTTGCGCGACGAGGGAAAAAAAATGGTGCAAATCAACAAGAAAAAAATGTAAAAGTAAATAAATAAAAGGATGAGAGGAAATTCATGAATTGACGCTTAGAATGAATTCGGGTCCAGAAAAGCCAAACTGCTTCACAGGACGTGGCAGTTTAAAAGAATAAAGCGAAAGGAACATGGCGGGTGCGATCATACCAGCACTAATGCACCGGATCCCATCAGAACTCCGAAGTTAAGCGTGCTTGGGCGAGAGTAGTACTAGGATGGGTGACCCCCTGGGAAGTCCTCGTGTTGCACCCCTTCCTTTTTTGTTTCGAAATCCAAATTTCCCCTTCGTTCTTTATGCTGTAGTAATTTAGCTCCGTCGGAACGATTGCTTTATATTTTGCTTCTCATCGAAGCATGAAGGCGGATCTGAAGGCGCGAGACAAGTCAGGAACGGTACGGCTGGATCGAAGCCCGGATCGTCGGTCAAAGTTGTCGGCGCAAATGTATAAGCGCAAGCGTGAAGGATCAATTTCAGGATAATTGAGAGTTGCGCGACGAGGGAAAAAAAAATGGTGCAAATCAACAAGAAAAAAATGTAAAAGTAAATAAAGAAGAGGATGAGAGGAAATTCATGAATTGACGCTTAGAATGAATTCGGGTCCAGAAAAGCCAAACTGCTTCACAGGACGTGACAGTTTAAAAGAATAAAGCGAAAGGAACATGGCGGGTGCGATCATACCAGCACTAATGCACCGGATCCCATCAGAACTTCGAAGTTAAGCGTGCTTGGGCGACAGCAGTACTAGGATGGGTGACCCTAGGCCGGTCAACGGGTCGGGTCTACACCCGGATCCGGATCGGATCCCTGAAATTTTTGCGGGTATGTGTAGGGATTTAATTCCGTTATCCGGATCCGGATCCGTTTTTTCAAACAAAAAAACGGGTCGGATACGGAATATAGTATTCCGACCCGTATTAGACCAGGATCCGGATATAAATGATTTAATAATTTATAAAAAATATATATTATCAATATAATTTGATTAGGATGATGTATTTGAGTAAAATCAATTTGATTTATTTTCTTATTTGGTTTTTTCTTTGCATTAGCTAGAAATTTGATTACAAATATATCTTTTTCTCTTTTTTGTTAGAAATTGTAAATTTTGGGAAATTTGTTCGGGTAGACCCGACCCGGATCCGAGACTCGCCGGGTCCGGATCCGAAACACCGAATAAAAGACCCGTCGGGTAAACGGGTCGGATCCGGGTCCGGGTCCGGAATAATGAATTCCGGCCCGGACCCGGCCCGTTGACACCCCTAGGTGACCCCCTGGGAAATCCTCGTGTTGCACCCCTCCCTTTTTTGTTTCGAAATCCAAATTTTCCCTTCGTTCTTTATGCTGTAGTAATTTAGCTCCGTCGGAACGATTGCTTTATATTTTGCTTCTCATCGAAGCATGAAGGCGGATCTGAAGGCGCGAGACAAGTCAGGAACGGTACGGCTGGATCGAAGCCCGGATCGTCGGTCAAAGTTGTCGGCGCAAATGTATAAGCGCAAGCGTGAAGGATCAATTTCAGGATAATTGAGAGTTGTGCGACGAGGGAAAAAAAAGGTGCAAAGCAACAAGAAAAAAATATAAAAGTAAATAAATAAAAGGATGTGAGGAAATTCATGAATTGACGCTTAGAATGAATTCGGGTCCAGAAAAGCCAAACTGCTTCACAGGACGTGGCAGTTTAAAAGAATAAAGCGAAAGGAACATGGCGGGTGCGATCATACCAGCACTAATGCACCGGATCCCATCAGAACTTCGAAGTTAAGCGTGCTTGGGCGACAGTAGTACTAGGATGGGTGACCCTAGGCCGGTCAACGGGTCGGGTCTACACCCGGATTCGGATCGGATCCCTGGAATTTTTGCGGGTATGGGTAGGGATTTAATTCCGTTATCCGGATCCGGATCCGTTTTTTCAAACAAAAAAACGGGTCGGATACGGAATATAGTATTCCGACCCGTATTAGACCCGGATCCGGATATAAATGATTTAATAATTTATAAAAAATATATATTATCAATATAATTTGATTAGGATGATGTATTTGAGTAAAATCAATTTGATTTATTTTCTTATTTGGTTTTTTCTTTGCATTAGCTAGAAATTTGTTTACAAATATATCTTTTTCTCTTTTTTGTTAGAAATTGTAAATTTTGGGAAATTTGTTCGGGTAGACCCGACCCGGATCCGAGACTCGCCGGGTCCGGATCCGGAACACCGAATAAAAGACCCGTCGGGTAAACGGGTCGGATCCGGGTCCGGGTCCGGAATAATGAATTCCGGCCCGGACCCGGCCCGTTGACACCCCTAGGTGACCCCCTGGGAAATCCTCGTGTTGCACCCCTCCCTTTTTTGTTTCGAAATCCAAATTTCCCCTTCGTTCTTTATGCTGTAGTAATTTAGCTCCGTCGGAACGATTGCTTTATATTTTGCTTCTCATCGAAGCATGAAGGCGGTTCTGAAGGCGCGAGACAAGTCAGGAACGGTACGGCTGGATCGAAGCCCGGATCGTCGGTCAAAGTTGTCGGCGCAAATGTATAAGCGCAAGCGTGAAGGATCAATTTCAGGATAATTGAGAGTTGCGCGACGAGGGAAAAAAAAATGGTGCAAATCAACAAGAAAAAAATGTAAAAGTAAATAAATAAAAGGATGAGGGGAAATTCTTGAATTGACGCTTAAAATGAATTCGGGTCCAGAAAAGCCACACTGCTTCACAGGACGGGGCAGTTTAAAAGAATAAAGCGAAAGAAACATGTCGGGTGCGATCATACCAGCACTAATGCACCGGATCCCATCAGAACTCCGAAGTTAAGCGTGCTTGGGCGAGAGTAGTACTAGGATGGGTGACCCCCTGGGAAGTCCTCTTGTTGCACCCCTCCCTTTTTTGTTTCGAAATCCAAATTTCCCCTTCGTTCTTTATGCTGTAGTAATTTAGCTCCGTCGGAACGATTGCTTTATATTTTGCTTCTCATCGACGCATGAAGGCGGATCTGAAGGCGCGAGACAAGTCAGGAACGGTACGGCTGGATCGAAGCCCGGATCGTCGGTCAAAGTTGTCGGCGCAAATGTATAAGCGCAAGCGTGAAGGATCAATTTCAGGATAATTGAGAGTTGCGCGACGAGGGAAAAAAAAATGGTGCAAATCAACAAGAAAAAAATGTAAAAGTAAATAAAGAAGAGGATGAGAGGAAATTCATGAATTGACGCTTAGAATGAATTCGGGTCCAGAAAAGCCAAACTGCTTCACAGGACGTGGCAGTTTAAAAGAATAAAGCGAAAGGAACATGGCGGGTGCGATCATACCAGCACTAATGCACCGGATCCCATCAGAACTCCGAAGTTAAGCGTGCTTGGGCGAGAGTAGTACTAGGATGGGTGACCCCCTGGGAAGTCCTCGTGTTGCACCCCTCCCTTTTTTGTTTCGAAATCCAAATTTCCCCTTCGTTCTTTATGCTGTTGTAATTTAGCTCCGTCGGAACGATTGCTTTATATTTTGCTTCTCATCGACGCATGAAGGCGGATCTGAAGGCGCGAGACAAGTCAGGAACGGTACGGCTGGATCGAAGCCCGGATCGTCGGTCAAAGTTGTCGGCGCAAATTTATAAGCGCAAGCGTGAAGGATCAATTTCAGGATAATTGAGAGTTGTGCGACGAGGGAAAAAAAAGGTACAAAGCAACAAGAAAAAAATATAAAAGTAAATAAATAAAAGGATGAGAGGAAATTCATGAATTGACGCTTAGAATGAATTCGGGTCCAGAAAAGCCAAACTGCTTCACAGGACGTGGCAGTTTAAAAGAATAAAGCGAAAGGAACGTGGCGGGTGCGATCATACCAGCACTAATGCACCGGATCCCATCAGAACTTCGAAGTTAAGCGTGCTTGGGCGACAGTAGTACTAGGATGGGTGACCCTAGGCCGGTCAACGGGTCGGGTCTACACCCGGATCCGGATCGGATCCCTGAAATTTTTACGGGTATGGGTAGGGATTTAATTCCGTTATCCGGATCCGGATCCGTTTTTTCAAACAAAAAAACGGGTCGGATACGGAATATAGTATTCCGACCCGTATTAGACCCGGATCCGGATATAAATGATTTAATAATTTATAAAAAATATATATTATCAATATAATTTGATTAGGATGATGTATTTGAGTAAAATCAAATTGATTTATTTTCTTATTTGGTTTTTTCTTTGCATTAGCTAGAAATTTGTTTACAAATATATCTTTTTCTCTTTTTTGTTAGAAATTATAAATTTTGGCAAATTTGTTCAGGTAGACCCGACCCGGATCCGAGACTCGCCGGGTCCGGATCCGGAACACCGAATAAAAGACCCGTCGGGTAAACGGGTCGGATCCGGGTCCGGGTCCGGAATAATTAATTCCGGCCCGGACCCGGCCCGTTGACACCCCTAGGTGACCCCCTGGGAAATCCTCGTGTTGCACCCCTCCCTTTTTTGTTTCGAAATCCAAATTTCCCCTTCGTTCTTTATGCTGTAGTAATTTAGCTCCGTCGGAACGATTGCTTTATATTTTGCTTCTCATCGAAGCATGAAGGCGGATCTGAAGGCGCGAGACAAGTCAGGAACGGTACGGCTGGATCGAAGCCCGGATCGTCGGTCAAAGTTGTCGGCGCAAATGTATAAGCGCAAGCGTGAAGGATCAATTTCAGGATAATTGAGAGTTGCGCGACGAGGGAAAAAAAATGGTGCAAATCAACAAGAAAAAAATGTAAAAGTAAATAAATAAAAGGATGAGAGGAAATTCATGAATTGACGCTTAGAATGAATTCGGGTCCAGAAAAGCCAAACTGCTTCACAGGTCGTGGCAGTTTAAAAGAATAAAGCGAAAGGAACATGGCGGGTGCGATCATACCAGCACTAATGCACCGGATCCCATCAGAACTCCGAAGTTAAGCGTGCTTGGGCGAGAGTAGTACTAGGATGGGTGACCCCCTGGGAAGTCCTCGTGTTGCACCCCTCCCTTTTTTGTTTCGAAATCCAAATTTCCCCTTCGTTCTTTATGCTGTTGTAATTTAGCTCCGTCGGAACGATTGCTTTATATTTTGCTTCTCATCGACGCATGAAGGCGGATCTGAAGGCGCGAGACAAGTCAGGAACGGTACGGCTGGATCGAAGCCCGGATCGTCGGTCAAAGTTGTCGGCGCAAATGTATAAGCGCAAGCGTGAAGGATCAATTTCAGGATAATTGAGAGTTGTGCGACGAGGGAAAAAAAAGGTGCAAAGCAACAAGAAAAAAATATAAAAGTAAATAAATAAAAGGATGTGAGGAAATTCATGAATTGACGCTTAGAATGAATTCGGGTCCAGAAAAGCCAAACTGCTTCACAGGACGTGGCAGTTTAAAAGAATAAAGCGAAAGGAACATGGCGGGTGCGATCATACCAGCACTAATGCACCGGATCCCATCAGAACTTCGAAGTTAAGCGTGCTTGGGCGACAGTAGTACTAGGATGGGTGACCCTAGGCCGGTCAACGGGTCGGGTCTACACCCGGATTCGGATCGGATCCCTGGAATTTTTGCGGGTATGGGTAGGGATTTAATTCCGTTATCCGGATCCGGATCCGTTTTTTCAAACAAAAAAACGGGTCGGATACGGAATATAGTATTCCGACCCGTATTAGACCCGGATCCGGATATAAATGATTTAATAATTTATAAAAAATATATATTATCAATATAATTTGATTAGGATGATGTATTTGAGTAAAATCAATTTGATTTATTTTCTTATTTGGTTTTTTCTTTGCATTAGCTAGAAATTTGTTTACAAATATATCTTTTTCTCTTTTTTGTTAGAAATTGTAAATTTTGGGAAATTTGTTCGGGTAGACCCGACCCGGATCCGAGACTCGCCGGGTCCGGATCCGGAACACCGAATAAAAGACCCGTCGGGTAAACGGGTCGGATCCGGGTCCGGGTCCGGAATAATGAATTCCGGCCCGGACCCGGCCCGTTGACACCCCTAGGTGACCCCCTGGGAAATCCTCGTGTTGCACCCCTCCCTTTTTTGTTTCGAAATCCAAATTTCCCCTTCGTTCTTTATGCTGTAGTAATTTAGCTCCGTCGGAACGATTGCTTTATATTTTGCTTCTCATCGAAGCATGAAGGCGGATCTGAAGGCGCGAGACAAGTCAGGAACGGTACGGCTGGATCGAAGCCCGGATCGTCGGTCAAAGTTGTCGGCGCAAATGTATAAGCGCAAGCGTGAAGGATCAATTTCAGGATAATTGAGAGTTGCGCGACGAGGGAAAAAAAATGGTGCAAATCAACAAGAAAAAAATGTAAAAGTAAATAAATAAAAGGATGAGGGGAAATTCTTGAATTGACGCTTAAAATGAATTCGGGTCCAGAAAAGCCACACTGCTTCACAGGACGGGGCAGTTTAAAAGAATAAAGCGAAAGAAACATGTCGGGTGCGATCATACCAGCACTAATGCACCGGATCCCATCAGAACTCCGAAGTTAAGCGTGCTTGGGCGAGAGTAGTACTAGGATGGGTGACCCCCTGGGAAGTCCTCTTGTTGCACCCCTCCCTTTTTTGTTTCGAAATCCAAATTTCCCCTTCGTTCTTTATGCTGTAGTAATTTAGCTCCGTCGGAACGATTGCTTTATATTTTGCTTCTCATCGACGCATGAAGGCGGATCTGAAGGCGCGAGACAAGTCAGGAACGGTACGGCTGGATCGAAGCCCGGATCGTCGGTCAAAGTTGTCGGCGCAAATGTATAAGCGCAAGCGTGAAGGATCAATTTCAGGATAATTGAGAGTTGCGCGACGAGGGAAAAAAAAATGGTGCAAATCAACAAGAAAAAAATGTAAAAGTAAATAAAGAAGAGGATGAGAGGAAATTCATGAATTGACGCTTAGAATGAATTCGGGTCCAGAAAAGCCAAACTGCTTCACAGGACGTGGCAGTTTAAAAGAATAAAGCGAAAGGAACATGGCGGGTGCGATCATACCAGCACTAATGCACCGGATCCCATCAGAACTCCGAAGTTAAGCGTGCTTGGGCGAGAGTAGTACTAGGATGGGTGACCCCCTGGGAAGTCCTCGTGTTGCACCCCTCCCTTTTTTGTTTCGAAATCCAAATTTCCCCTTCGTTCTTTATGCTGTTGTAATTTAGCTCCGTCGGAACGATTGCTTTATATTTTGCTTCTCATCGACGCATGAAGGCGGATCTGAAGGCGCGAGACAAGTCAGGAACGGTACGGCTGGATCGAAGCCCGGATCGTCGGTCAAAGTTGTCGGCGCAAATTTATAAGCGCAAGCGTGAAGGATCAATTTCAGGATAATTGAGAGTTGTGCGACGAGGGAAAAAAAAGGTGCAAAGCAACAAGAAAAAAATATAAAAGTAAATAAATAAAAGGATGAGAGGAAATTCATGAATTGACGCTTAGAATGAATTCGGGTCCAGAAAAGCCAAACGGCTTCACAGGACGTGGCAGTTTAAAAGAATAAAGCGAAAGGAACGTGGCGGGTGCGATCATACCAGCACTAATGCACCGGATCCCATCAGAACTTCGAAGTTAAGCGTGCTTGGGCGACAGTAGTGCTAGGATGGGTGACCCTAGGCCGGTCAACGGGTCGGGTCTACACCCGGATCCGGATCGGATCCCTGAAATTTTTACGGGTATGGGTAGGGATTTAATTCCGTTATCCGGATCCGGATCCGTTTTTTCAAACAAAAAAACGGGTCGGATACGGAATATAGTATTCCGACCCGTATTAGACCCGGATCCGGATATAAATGATTTAATAATTTATAAAAAATATATATTATCAATATAATTTGATTAGGATGATGTATTTGAGTAAAATCAATTTGATTTATTTTCTTATTTGGTTTTTTCTTTGCATTAGCTAGAAATTTGTTTACAAATATATCTTTTTCTCTTTTTTGTTAGAAATTATAAATTTTGGCAAATTTGTTCAGGTAGACCCGACCCGGATCCGAGACTCGCCGGGTCCGGATCCGGAACAACGAATAAAAGACCCGTCGGGTAAACGGGTCGGATCCGGGTCCGGAATAATGAATTCCGGCCCGGACCCGGCCCGTTGACACCCCTAGGTGACCCCCTGGGAAATCCTCGTGTTGCACCCCTCCCTTTTTTGTTTCGAAATCCAAATTTCCCCTTCGTTCTTTATGCTGTAGTAATTTAGCTCCGTCGGAACGATTGCTTTATATTTTGCTTCTCATCGAAGCATGAAGGCGGATCTGAAGGCGCGAGACAAGTCAGGAACGGTACGGCTGGATCGAAGCCCGGATCGTCGGTCAAAGTTGTCGGCGCAAATGTATAAGCGCAAGCGTGAAGGATCAATTTCAGGATAATTGAGAGTTGCGCGACGAGGGAAAAAAAATGGTGCAAATCAACAAGAAAAAAATGTAAAAGTAAATAAATAAAAGGATGAGAGGAAATTCATGAATTGACGCTTAGAATGAATTCGGGTCCAGAAAAGCCAAACTGCTTCACAGGACGTGGCAGTTTAAAAGAATAAAGCGAAAGGAACATGGCGGGTGCGATCATACCAGCACTAATGCACCGGATCCCATCAGAACTCCGAAGTTAAGCGTGCTTGGGCGAGAGTAGTACTAGGATGGGTGACCCCCTGGGAAGTCCTCGTGTTGCACCCCTCCCTTTTTTGTTTCGAAATCCAAATTTCCCCTTCGTTCTTTATGCTGTAGTAATTTAGCTCCGTCGGAACGATTGCTTTATATTTTGCTTCTCATCGAAGCATGAAGGCGGATCTGAAGGCGCGAGACAAGTCAGGAACGGTACGGCTGGATCGAAGCCCGGATCGTCGGTCAAAGTTGTCGGCGCAAATGTATAAGCGCAAGCGTGAAGGATCAATTTCAGGATAATTGAGAGTTGTTCGACGAGGGAACAAAAAGGTGCAAAGCAACAAGAAAAAAATATAGAAGTAAATAAATAAAAGGATGAGAGGAAATTCATGAATTGACGCTTAGAATGAATTCGGGTCCAGAAAAGCCAAACTGCTTCACAGGACGTGACAGTTTAAAAGAATAGAGCGAAAGGAACATGGCGGGTGCGATCATACCAGCACTAATGCACCGGATCCCATCAGAACTTCGAAGTTAAGCGTGCTTGGGCGACAGTAGTACTAGGATGGGTGATCCTAGGCCGGTCAACGGGTGGGGTCTGAATCCGGATCGGATCCCTGAAATTTTTGCGGGTATGGGTAGGGATTTAATTCCGTTATCCGGATCCGGATCCGTTTTTTCAAACAAAAAAACGGGTCGGATACGGAATATAGTATTCCGACCCGTATTAGACCCGGATCCGGATATAAATGATTTAATAATTTATAAAAAATATATATTATCAATATAATTTGATTAGGATGATGTATTTGAGTAAAATCAATTTGATTTATTTTCTTATTTGGTTTTTTCTTTGCATTAGCTAGAAATTTGTTTACAAATATATCTTTTTCTCTTTTTTGTTAGAAATTATAAATTTTGGCAAATTTGTTCGGGTAGACCCGACCCGGATCCGAGACTCGCCGGGTCCGGATCCGGAACACCGAATAAAAGACCCGTCGGGTAAACGGGTCGGATCCGGGTCCGGGTCCGGAATAATGAATTCCGGCCCGGACCCGGCCCGTTGACACCCCTAGGTGACCCCCTGGGAAATCCTTGTGTTGCACCCCTCCCTTTTTTGTTTCGAAATCCAAATTTCCCCTTCGTTCTTTATGCTGTAGTAATTTAGCTCCGTCGGAACGATTGCTTTATATTTTGCTTCTCATCGAAGCATGAAGGCGGATCTGAAGGCGCGAGACAAGTCAGGAACGGTACGGCTGGATCGAAGCCCGGATCGTCGGTCAAAGTTGTCGGCGCAAATGTATAAGCGCAAGCGTGAAGGATCAATTTCAGGATAATTGAGAGTTGTGCGACGAGGGAAAAAAAAGGTGCAAAGCAACAAGAAAAAAATATAAAAGTAAATAAATAAAAGGATGTGAGGAAATTCATGAATTGACGCTTAGAATGAATTCGGGTCCAGAAAAGCCAAACTGCTTCACAGGACGTGGCAGTTTAAAAGAATAAAGCGAAAGGAACATGGCGGGTGCGATCATACCAGCACTAATGCACCGGATCCCATCAGAACTTCGAAGTTAAGCGTGCTTGGGCGACAGTAGTACTAGGATGGGTGACCCTAGGCCGGTCAACGGGTCGGGTCTACACCCGGATTCGGATCGGATCCCTGGAATTTTTGCGGGTATGGGTAGGGATTTAATTCCGTTATCCGGATCCGGATCCGTTTTTTCAAACAAAAAAACGGGTCGGATACGGAATATAGTATTCCGACCCGTATTAGACCCGGATCCGGATATAAATGATTTAATAATTTATAAAAAATATATATTATCAATATAATTTGATTAGGATGATGTATTTGAGTAAAATCAATTTGATTTATTTTCTTATTTGGTTTTTTCTTTGCATTAGCTAGAAATTTGTTTACAAATATATCTTTTTCTCTTTTTTGTTAGAAATTGTAAATTTTGGGAAATTTGTTCGGGTAGACCCGACCCGGATCCGAGACTCGCCGGGTCCGGATCCGGAACACCGAATAAAAGACCCGTCGGGTAAACGGGTCGGATCCGGATCCGGGTCCGGAATAATGAATTCCGGCCCGGACCCGGCCCGTTGACACCCCTAGGTGACCCCCTGGGAAATCCTCGTGTTGCACCCCTCCCTTTTTTGTTTCGAAATCCAAATTTCCCCTTCGTTCTTTATGCTGTAGTAATTTAGCTCCGTCGGAACGATTGCTTTATATTTTGCTTCTCATCGAAGCATGAAGGCGGATCTGAAGGCGCGAGACAAGTCAGGAACGGTACGGCTGGATCGAAGCCCGGATCGTCGGTCAAAGTTGTCGGCGCAAATGTATAAGCGCAAGCGTGAAGGATCAATTTCAGGATAATTGAGAGTTGCGCGACGAGGGAAAAAAAAATGGTGCAAATCAACAAGAAAAAAATGTAAAAGTAAATAAATAAAAGGATGAGGGGAAATTCTTGAATTGACGCTTAAAATGAATTCGGGTCCAGAAAAGCCACACTGCTTCACAGGACGGGGCAGTTTAAAAGAATAAAGCGAAAGAAACATGTCGGGTGCGATCATACCAGCACTAATGCACCGGATCCCATCAGAACTCCGAAGTTAAGCGTGCTTGGGCGAGAGTAGTACTAGGATGGGTGACCCCCTGGGAAGTCCTCTTGTTGCACCCCTCCCTTTTTTGTTTCGAAATCCAAATTTCCCCTTCGTTCTTTATGCTGTAGTAATTTAGCTCCGTCGGAACGATTGCTTTATATTTTGCTTCTCATCGACGCATGAAGGCGGATCTGAAGGCGCGAGACAAGTCAGGAACGGTACGGCTGGATCGAAGCCCGGATCGTCGGTCAAAGTTGTCGGCGCAAATGTATAAGCGCAAGCGTGAAGGATCAATTTCAGGATAATTGAGAGTTGCGCGACGAGGGAAAAAAAAATGGTGCAAATCAACAAGAAAAAAATGTAAAAGTAAATAAAGAAGAGGATGAGAGGAAATTCATGAATTGACGCTTAGAATGAATTCGGGTCCAGAAAAGCCAAACTGCTTCACAGGACGTGGCAGTTTAAAAGAATAAAGCGAAAGGAACATGGCGGGTGCGATCATACCAGCACTAATGCACCGGATCCCATCAGAACTCCGAAGTTAAGCGTGCTTGGGCGAGAGTAGTACTAGGATGGGTGACCCCCTGGGAAGTCCTCGTGTTGCACCCCTCCCTTTTTTGTTTCGAAATCCAAATTTCCCCTTCGTTCTTTATGCTGTTGTAATTTAGCTCCGTCGGAACGATTGCTTTATATTTTGCTTCTCATCGACGCATGAAGGCGGATCTGAAGGCGCGAGACAAGTCAGGAACGGTACGGCTGGATCGAAGCCCGGATCGTCGGTCAAAGTTGTCGGCGCAAATTTATAAGCGCAAGCGTGAAGGATCAATTTCAGGATAATTGAGAGTTGTGCGACGAGGGAAAAAAAAGGTACAAAGCAACAAGAAAAAAATATAAAAGTAAATAAATAAAAGGATGAGAGGAAATTCATGAATTGACGCTTAGAATGAATTCGGGTCCAGAAAAGCCAAACTGCTTCACAGGACGTGGCAGTTTAAAAGAATAAAGCGAAAGGAACGTGGCGGGTGCGATCATACCAGCACTAATGCACCGGATCCCATCAGAACTTCGAAGTTAAGCGTGCTTGGGCGACAGTAGTACTAGGATGGGTGACCCTAGGCCGGTCAACGGGTCGGGTCTACACCCGGATCCGGATCGGATCCCTGAAATTTTTACGGGTATGGGTAGGGATTTAATTCCGTTATCCGGATCCGGATCCGTTTTTTCAAACAAAAAAACGGGTCGGATACGGAATATAGTATTCCGACCCGTATTAGACCCGGATCCGGATATAAATGATTTAATAATTTATAAAAAATATATATTATCAATATAATTTGATTAGGATGATGTATTTGAGTAAAATCAAATTGATTTATTTTCTTATTTGGTTTTTTCTTTGCATTAGCTAGAAATTTGTTTACAAATATATCTTTTTCTCTTTTTTGTTAGAAATTATAAATTTTGGCAAATTTGTTCAGGTAGACCCGACCCGGATCCGAGACTCGCCGGGTCCGGATCCGGAACACCGAATAAAAGACCCGTCGGGTAAACGGGTCGGATCCGGGTCCGGGTCCGGAATAATTAATTCCGGCCCGGACCCGGCCCGTTGACACCCCTAGGTGACCCCCTGGGAAATCCTCGTGTTGCACCCCTCCCTTTTTTGTTTCGAAATCCAAATTTCCCCTTCGTTCTTTATGCTGTAGTAATTTAGCTCCGTCGGAACGATTGCTTTATATTTTGCTTCTCATCGAAGCATGAAGGCGGATCTGAAGGCGCGAGACAAGTCAGGAACGGTACGGCTGGATCGAAGCCCGGATCGTCGGTCAAAGTTGTCGGCGCAAATGTATAAGCGCAAGCGTGAAGGATCAATTTCAGGATAATTGAGAGTTGCGCGACGAGGGAAAAAAAATGGTGCAAATCAACAAGAAAAAAATGTAAAAGTAAATAAATAAAAGGATGAGAGGAAATTCATGAATTGACGCTTAGAATGAATTCGGGTCCAGAAAAGCCAAACTGCTTCACAGGTCGTGGCAGTTTAAAAGAATAAAGCGAAAGGAACATGGCGGGTGCGATCATACCAGCACTAATGCACCGGATCCCATCAGAACTCCGAAGTTAAGCGTGCTTGGGCGAGAGTAGTACTAGGATGGGTGACCCCCTGGGAAGTCCTCGTGTTGCACCCCTCCCTTTTTTGTTTCGAAATCCAAATTTCCCCTTCGTTCTTTATGCTGTTGTAATTTAGCTCCGTCGGAACGATTGCTTTATATTTTGCTTCTCATCGACGCATGAAGGCGGATCTGAAGGCGCGAGACAAGTCAGGAACGGTACGGCTGGATCGAAGCCCGGATCGTCGGTCAAAGTTGTCGGCGCAAATGTATAAGCGCAAGCGTGAAGGATCAATTTCAGGATAATTGAGAGTTGTGCGACGAGGGAAAAAAAAGGTGCAAAGCAACAAGAAAAAAATATAAAAGTAAATAAATAAAAGGATGTGAGGAAATTCATGAATTGACGCTTAGAATGAATTCGGGTCCAGAAAAGCCAAACTGCTTCACAGGACGTGGCAGTTTAAAAGAATAAAGCGAAAGGAACATGGCGGGTGCGATCATACCAGCACTAATGCACCGGATCCCATCAGAACTTCGAAGTTAAGCGTGCTTGGGCGACAGTAGTACTAGGATGGGTGACCCTAGGCCGGTCAACGGGTCGGGTCTACACCCGGATTCGGATCGGATCCCTGGAATTTTTGCGGGTATGGGTAGGGATTTAATTCCGTTATCCGGATCCGGATCCGTTTTTTCAAACAAAAAAACGGGTCGGATACGGAATATAGTATTCCGACCCGTATTAGACCCGGATCCGGATATAAATGATTTAATAATTTATAAAAAATATATATTATCAATATAATTTGATTAGGATGATGTATTTGAGTAAAATCAATTTGATTTATTTTCTTATTTGGTTTTTTCTTTGCATTAGCTAGAAATTTGTTTACAAATATATCTTTTTCTCTTTTTTGTTAGAAATTGTAAATTTTGGGAAATTTGTTCGGGTAGACCCGACCCGGATCCGAGACTCGCCGGGTCCGGATCCGGAACACCGAATAAAAGACCCGTCGGGTAAACGGGTCGGATCCGGGTCCGGGTCCGGAATAATGAATTCCGGCCCGGACCCGGCCCGTTGACACCCCTAGGTGACCCCCTGGGAAATCCTCGTGTTGCACCCCTCCCTTTTTTGTTTCGAAATCCAAATTTCCCCTTCGTTCTTTATGCTGTAGTAATTTAGCTCCGTCGGAACGATTGCTTTATATTTTGCTTCTCATCGAAGCATGAAGGCGGATCTGAAGGCGCGAGACAAGTCAGGAACGGTACGGCTGGATCGAAGCCCGGATCGTCGGTCAAAGTTGTCGGCGCAAATGTATAAGCGCAAGCGTGAAGGATCAATTTCAGGATAATTGAGAGTTGCGCGACGAGGGAAAAAAAATGGTGCAAATCAACAAGAAAAAAATGTAAAAGTAAATAAATAAAAGGATGAGGGGAAATTCTTGAATTGACGCTTAAAATGAATTCGGGTCCAGAAAAGCCACACTGCTTCACAGGACGGGGCAGTTTAAAAGAATAAAGCGAAAGAAACATGTCGGGTGCGATCATACCAGCACTAATGCACCGGATCCCATCAGAACTCCGAAGTTAAGCGTGCTTGGGCGAGAGTAGTACTAGGATGGGTGACCCCCTGGGAAGTCCTCTTGTTGCACCCCTCCCTTTTTTGTTTCGAAATCCAAATTTCCCCTTCGTTCTTTATGCTGTAGTAATTTAGCTCCGTCGGAACGATTGCTTTATATTTTGCTTCTCATCGACGCATGAAGGCGGATCTGAAGGCGCGAGACAAGTCAGGAACGGTACGGCTGGATCGAAGCCCGGATCGTCGGTCAAAGTTGTCGGCGCAAATGTATAAGCGCAAGCGTGAAGGATCAATTTCAGGATAATTGAGAGTTGCGCGACGAGGGAAAAAAAAATGGTGCAAATCAACAAGAAAAAAATGTAAAAGTAAATAAAGAAGAGGATGAGAGGAAATTCATGAATTGACGCTTAGAATGAATTCGGGTCCAGAAAAGCCAAACTGCTTCACAGGACGTGGCAGTTTAAAAGAATAAAGCGAAAGGAACATGGCGGGTGCGATCATACCAGCACTAATGCACCGGATCCCATCAGAACTCCGAAGTTAAGCGTGCTTGGGCGAGAGTAGTACTAGGATGGGTGACCCCCTGGGAAGTCCTCGTGTTGCACCCCTCCCTTTTTTGTTTCGAAATCCAAATTTCCCCTTCGTTCTTTATGCTGTTGTAATTTAGCTCCGTCGGAACGATTGCTTTATATTTTGCTTCTCATCGACGCATGAAGGCGGATCTGAAGGCGCGAGACAAGTCAGGAACGGTACGGCTGGATCGAAGCCCGGATCGTCGGTCAAAGTTGTCGGCGCAAATTTATAAGCGCAAGCGTGAAGGATCAATTTCAGGATAATTGAGAGTTGTGCGACGAGGGAAAAAAAAGGTGCAAAGCAACAAGAAAAAAATATAAAAGTAAATAAATAAAAGGATGAGAGGAAATTCATGAATTGACGCTTAGAATGAATTCGGGTCCAGAAAAGCCAAACGGCTTCACAGGACGTGGCAGTTTAAAAGAATAAAGCGAAAGGAACGTGGCGGGTGCGATCATACCAGCACTAATGCACCGGATCCCATCAGAACTTCGAAGTTAAGCGTGCTTGGGCGACAGTAGTGCTAGGATGGGTGACCCTAGGCCGGTCAACGGGTCGGGTCTACACCCGGATCCGGATCGGATCCCTGAAATTTTTACGGGTATGGGTAGGGATTTAATTCCGTTATCCGGATCCGGATCCGTTTTTTCAAACAAAAAAACGGGTCGGATACGGAATATAGTATTCCGACCCGTATTAGACCCGGATCCGGATATAAATGATTTAATAATTTATAAAAAATATATATTATCAATATAATTTGATTAGGATGATGTATTTGAGTAAAATCAATTTGATTTATTTTCTTATTTGGTTTTTTCTTTGCATTAGCTAGAAATTTGTTTACAAATATATCTTTTTCTCTTTTTTGTTAGAAATTATAAATTTTGGCAAATTTGTTCAGGTAGACCCGACCCGGATCCGAGACTCGCCGGGTCCGGATCCGGAACAACGAATAAAAGACCCGTCGGGTAAACGGGTCGGATCCGGGTCCGGAATAATGAATTCCGGCCCGGACCCGGCCCGTTGACACCCCTAGGTGACCCCCTGGGAAATCCTCGTGTTGCACCCCTCCCTTTTTTGTTTCGAAATCCAAATTTCCCCTTCGTTCTTTATGCTGTAGTAATTTAGCTCCGTCGGAACGATTGCTTTATATTTTGCTTCTCATCGAAGCATGAAGGCGGATCTGAAGGCGCGAGACAAGTCAGGAACGGTACGGCTGGATCGAAGCCCGGATCGTCGGTCAAAGTTGTCGGCGCAAATGTATAAGCGCAAGCGTGAAGGATCAATTTCAGGATAATTGAGAGTTGCGCGACGAGGGAAAAAAAATGGTGCAAATCAACAAGAAAAAAATGTAAAAGTAAATAAATAAAAGGATGAGAGGAAATTCATGAATTGACGCTTAGAATGAATTCGGGTCCAGAAAAGCCAAACTGCTTCACAGGACGTGGCAGTTTAAAAGAATAAAGCGAAAGGAACATGGCGGGTGCGATCATACCAGCACTAATGCACCGGATCCCATCAGAACTCCGAAGTTAAGCGTGCTTGGGCGAGAGTAGTACTAGGATGGGTGACCCCCTGGGAAGTCCTCGTGTTGCACCCCTCCCTTTTTTGTTTCGAAATCCAAATTTCCCCTTCGTTCTTTATGCTGTAGTAATTTAGCTCCGTCGGAACGATTGCTTTATATTTTGCTTCTCATCGAAGCATGAAGGCGGATCTGAAGGCGCGAGACAAGTCAGGAACGGTACGGCTGGATCGAAGCCCGGATCGTCGGTCAAAGTTGTCGGCGCAAATGTATAAGCGCAAGCGTGAAGGATCAATTTCAGGATAATTGAGAGTTGTTCGACGAGGGAACAAAAAGGTGCAAAGCAACAAGAAAAAAATATAGAAGTAAATAAATAAAAGGATGAGAGGAAATTCATGAATTGACGCTTAGAATGAATTCGGGTCCAGAAAAGCCAAACTGCTTCACAGGACGTGACAGTTTAAAAGAATAGAGCGAAAGGAACATGGCGGGTGCGATCATACCAGCACTAATGCACCGGATCCCATCAGAACTTCGAAGTTAAGCGTGCTTGGGCGACAGTAGTACTAGGATGGGTGATCCTAGGCCGGTCAACGGGTGGGGTCTGAATCCGGATCGGATCCCTGAAATTTTTGCGGGTATGGGTAGGGATTTAATTCCGTTATCCGGATCCGGATCCGTTTTTTCAAACAAAAAAACGGGTCGGATACGGAATATAGTATTCCGACCCGTATTAGACCCGGATCCGGATATAAATGATTTAATAATTTATAAAAAATATATATTATCAATATAATTTGATTAGGATGATGTATTTGAGTAAAATCAATTTGATTTATTTTCTTATTTGGTTTTTTCTTTGCATTAGCTAGAAATTTGTTTACAAATATATCTTTTTCTCTTTTTTGTTAGAAATTATAAATTTTGGCAAATTTGTTCGGGTAGACCCGACCCGGATCCGAGACTCGCCGGGTCCGGATCCGGAACACCGAATAAAAGACCCGTCGGGTAAACGGGTCGGATCCGGGTCCGGGTCCGGAATAATGAATTCCGGCCCGGACCCGGCCCGTTGACACCCCTAGGTGACCCCCTGGGAAATCCTTGTGTTGCACCCCTCCCTTTTTTGTTTCGAAATCCAAATTTCCCCTTCGTTCTTTATGCTGTAGTAATTTAGCTCCGTCGGAACGATTGCTTTATATTTTGCTTCTCATCGAAGCATGAAGGCGGATCTGAAGGCGCGAGACAAGTCAGGAACGGTACGGCTGGATCGAAGCCCGGATCGTCGGTCAAAGTTGTCGGCGCAAATGTATAAGCGCAAGCGTGAAGGATCAATTTCAGGATAATTGAGAGTTGCGCGACGAAGTAAAAAAAAATGGTGCAAATCAACAAGAAAAAAATGTAAAAGTAAATAAATAAAAGGATGAGGGGAAATTCTTGAATTGACGCTTAAAATGAATTCGGGTCCAGAAAAGCCACACTGCTTCACAGGACGGGGCAGTTTAAAAGAATAAAGCGAAAGGAACATGGCGGGTGCGATCATACCAGCACTAATGCACCGGATCCCATCAGAACTCCGAAGTTAAGCGTGCTTGGGCGAGAGTAGTACTAGGATGGGTGACCCCCTGGGAAGTCCTCGTGTTGCACCCCTCCCTTTTTTGTTTCGAAATCCAAATTTCCCCTTCGTTCTTTATGCTGTAGTAATTTAGCTCCGTCGGAACGATTGCTTTATATTTTGCTTCTCATCGAAGCATGAAGGCGGATCTGAAGGCGCGAGACAAGTCAGGAACGGTACGGCTGGATCGAAGCCCGGATCGTCGGTCAAAGTTGTCGGCGCAAATGTATAAGCGCAAGCGTGAAGGATCAATTTCAGGATAATTGAGACTTGTTCGACGAGGGAAAAAAAAGGTGCAAAGCAACAAGAAAAAAATATAGAAGTAAATAAATAAAAGGATGAGAGGAAATTCATGAATTGACGCTTAGAATGAATTCGGGTCCAGAAAAGCCAAACTGCTTCACAGGACGTGACAGTTTAAAAGAATAAAGCGGAAGGAACATGGCGGGTGCGATCATACCAGCACTAATGCACCGGATCCCATCAGAACTTCGAAGTTAAGCGTGCTTGGGCGACAGTAGTACTAGGATGGGTGACCCTAGGCCGGTCAACGGGTCGGGTCTACACCCGGATCCGGATCGGATCCCTGAAATTTTTGCGGGTATGGGTAGGGATTTAATTCCGTTACCCGGATCCGGATCCGTTTTTTCAAACAAAAAAACGGGTCGGATACGGAATATAGTATTCCGACCCGTATTAGACCCGGATCCGGATATAAATGATTTAATAATTTATAAAAAATATATATTATCAATATAATTTGATTAGGATGATGTATTTGAGTAAAATCAATTTGATTTATTTTCTTATTTGGTTTCTTCTTTGCATTAGCTAGAAATTTGTTTACAAATATATCTTTTTCTCTTTTTTGTTAGAAATTATAAATTTTGGCAAATTTGTTCGGGTAGACCCGACCCGGATCCGAGACTCGCCGGGTCCGGATCCGGAACACCGAATAAAAGACCCGTCGGGTAAACGGGTCGGATCCGGGTCCGGGTCCGGAATAATGAATTCCGGCCCGGACCCGGCCCGTTGACACCCCTAGGTGACCCCCTGGGAAATCCTCGTGTTGCACCCCTCCCTTTTTTGTTTCGAAATCCAAATTTCCCCTTCGTTCTTTATGCTGTAGTAATTTAGCTCCGTCGGAACGATTGCTTTATATTTTGCTTCTCATCGAAGCATGAAGGCGGATCTGAAGGCGCGAGACAAGTCAGGAACGGTACGGCTGGATCGAAGCCCGGATCGTCGGTCAAAGTTGTCGGCGCAAATGTATAAGCGCAAGCGTGAAGGATCAATTTCAGGATAATTGAGAGTTGCGCGACGAGGGAAAAAAAATGGTGCAAATCAACAAGAAAAAAATGTAAAAGTAAATAAATAAAAGGATGAGAGGAAATTCATGAATTGACGCTTAGAATGAATTCGGGTCCAGAAAAGCCAAACTGCTTCACAGGACGTGGCAGTTTAAAAGAATAAAGCGAAAGGAACATGGCGGGTGCGATCATACCAGCACTAATGCACCGGATCCCATCAGAACTCCGAAGTTAAGCGTGCTTGGGCGAGAGTAGTACTAGGATGGGTGACCCCCTGGGAAGTCCTCGTGTTGCACCCCTCCCTTTTTTGTTTCGAAATCCAAATTTCCCCTTCGTTCTTTATGCTGTAGTAATTTAGCTCCGTCGGAACGATTGCTTTATATTTTGCTTCTCATCGAAGCATGAAGGCGGATCTGAAGGCGCGAGACAAGTCAGGAACGGTACGGCTGGATCGAAGCCCGGATCGTCGGTCAAAGTTGTCGGCGCAAATGTATAAGCGCAAGCGTGAAGGATCAATTTCAGGATAATTGAGAGTTGTTCGACGAGGGAACAAAAAGGTGCAAAGCAACAAGAAAAAAATATAGAAGTAAATAAATAAAAGGATGAGAGGAAATTCATGAATTGACGCTTAGAATGAATTCGGGTCCAGAAAAGCCAAACTGCTTCACAGGACGTGGCAGTTTAAAAGAATAAAGCGAAAGGAACATGGCAGGTGCGATCATACCAGCACTAATGCACCGGATCCCATCAGAACTTCGAAGTTAAGCGTGCTTGGGCGACAGTAGTACTAGGATGGGTGATCCTAGGCCGGTCAACGGGTGGGGTCTACACCCGGATCCGGATCGGATCCCTGAAATTTTTGCGGGTATGGGTAGGGATTTAATTCCGTTATCCGGATCCGGATCCGTTTTTTCAAACAAAAAAACGGGTCGGATACGGAATATAGTATTCCGACCCGTATTAGACCCGGATCCGGATATAAATGATTTAATAATTTATAAAAAATATATATTATCAATATAATTTGATTAGGATGATGTATTTGAGTAAAATCAATTTGATTTATTTTCTTATTTGGTTTTTTCTTTGCATTAGCTAGAAATTTGTTTACAAATATATCTTTTTCTCTTTTTTGTTAGAAATTGTAAATTTTGGGAAATTTGTTCGGGTAGACCCGACCCGGATCCGAGACTCGCCGGGTCCGGATCCGGAACACCGAATAAAAGACCCGTCGGGTAAACGGGTCGGATCCGGGTCCGGGTCCGGAATAATGAATTCCGGCCCGGACCCGGCCCGTTGACACCCCTAGGTGACCCCCTGGGAAATCCTCGTGTTGCACCCCTCCCTTTTTTGTTTCGAAATCCAAATTTCCCCTTCGTTCTTTATGCTGTAGTAATTTAGCTCCGTCGGAACGATTGCTTTATATTTTGCTTCTCATCGAAGCATGAAGGCGGATCTGAAGGCGCGAGACAAGTCAGGAACGGTACGGCTGGATCGAAGCCCGGATCGTCGGTCAAAGTTGTCGGCGCAAATGTATAAGCGCAAGCGTGAAGGATCAATTTCAGGATAATTGAGAGTTGCGCGACGAGGGAAAAAAAAATGGTGCAAATCAACAAGAAAAAAATGTAAAAGTAAATAAATAAAAGGATGAGGGGAAATTCTTGAATTGACGCTTAAAATGAATTCGGGTCCAGAAAAGCCACACTGCTTCACAGGACGGGGCAGTTTAAAAGAATAAAGCGAAAGAAACATGTCGGGTGCGATCATACCAGCACTAATGCACCGGATCCCATCAGAACTCCGAAGTTAAGCGTGCTTGGGCGAGAGTAGTACTAGGATGGGTGACCCCCTGGGAAGTCCTCGTGTTGCACCCCTCCCTTTTTTGTTTCGAAATCCAAATTTCCCCTTCGTTCTTTATGCTGTAGTAATTTAGCTCCGTCGGAACGATTGCTTTATATTTTGCTTCTCATCGAAGCATGAAGGCGGATCTGAAGGCGCGAGACAAGTCAGGAACGGTACGGCTGGATCGAAGCCCGGATCGTCGGTCAAAGTTGTCGGCGCAAATGTATAAGCGCAAGCGTGAAGGATCAATTTCAGGATAATTGAGAGTTGTTCGACGAGGGAACAAAAAGGTGCAAAGCAACAAGAAAAAAATATAGAAGTAAATAAATAAAAGGATGAGAGGAAATTCATGAATTGACGCTTAGAATGAATTCGGGTCCAGAAAAGCCAAACTGCTTCACAGGACGTGACAGTTTAAAAGAATAAAGCGAAAGGAACATGGCGGGTGCGATCATACCAGCACTAATGCACCGGATCCCATCAGAACTTCGAAGTTAAGCGTGCTTGGGCGACAGTAGTACTAGGATGGGTGATCCTAGGCCGGTCAACGGGTGGGGTCTGAATCCGGATCGGATCCCTGAAATTTTTGCGGGTATGGGTAGGGATTTAATTCCGTTATCCGGATCCGGATCCGTTTTTTCAAACAAAAAAACGGGTCGGATACGGAATATAGTATTCCGACCCGTATTAGACCCGGATCCGGATATAAATGATTTAATAATTTATAAAAAATATATATTATCAATATAATTTGATTAGGATGATGTATTTGAGTAAAATCAATTTGATTTATTTTCTTATTTGGTTTTTTCTTTGCATTAGCTAGAAATTTGTTTACAAATATATCTTTTTCTCTTTTTTGTTAGAAATTATAAATTTTGGCAAATTTGTTCGGGTAGACCCGACCCGGATCCGAGACTCGCCGGGTCCGGATCCGGAACACCGAATAAAAGACCCGTCGGGTAAACGGGTCGGATCCGGGTCCGGGTCCGGAATAATGAATTCCGGCCCGGACCCGGCCCGTTGACACCCCTAGGTGACCCCCTGGGAAATCCTCGTGTTGCACCCCTCCCTTTTTTGTTTCGAAATCCAAATTTCCCCTTCGTTCTTTATGCTGTAGTAATTTAGCTCCGTCGGAACGATTGCTTTATATTTTGCTTCTCATCGAAGCATGAAGGCGGATCTGAAGGCGCGAGACAAGTCAGGAACGGTACGGCTGGATCGAAGCCCGGATCGTCGGTCAAAGTTGTCGGCGCAAATGTATAAGCGCAAGCGTGAAGGATCAATTTCAGGATAATTGAGAGTTGCGCGACGAAGTAAAAAAAAATGGTGCAAATCAACAAGAAAAAAATGTAAAAGTAAATAAATAAAAGGATGAGGGGAAATTCATGAATTGACGCTTAGAATGAATTCGGGTCCAGAAAAGCCACACTGCTTCACAGGACGGGGCAGTTTAAAAGAATAAAGCGAAAGGAACATGGCGGGTGCGATCATACCAGCACTAATGCACCGGATCCCATCAGAACTCCGAAGTTAAGCGTGCTTGGGCGAGAGTAGTACTAGGATGGGTGACCCCCTGGGAAGTCCTCGTGTTGCACCCCTCCCTTTTTTGTTTCGAAATCCAAATTTCCCCTTCGTTCTTTATGCTGTAGTAATTTAGCTCCGTCGGAACGATTGCTTTATATTTTGCTTCTCATCGAAGCATGAAGGCGGATCTGAAGGCGCGAGACAAGTCAGGAACGGTACGGCTGGATCGAAGCCCGGATCGTCGGTCAAAGTTGTCGGCGCAAATGTATAAGCGCAAGCGTGAAGGATCAATTTCAGGATAATTGAGACTTGCGCGACGAGGGAAAAAAAAATGGTGCAAATCAACAAGAAAAAAATGTAAAAGTAAATAAAGAAGAGGATGAGAGGAAATTCATGAATTGACGCTTAGAATGAATTCGGGTCCAGAAAAGCCAAACTGCTTCACAGGACGTGACAGTTTAAAAGAATAAAGCGAAAGGAACATGGCGGGTGCGATCATACCAGCACTAATGCACCGGATCCCATCAGAACTTCGAAGTTAAGCGTGCTTGGGCGACAGCAGTACTAGGATGGGTGACCCTAGGCCGGTCAACGGGTCGGGTCTACACCCGGATCCGGATCGGATCCCTGAAATTTTTGCGGGTATGGGTAGGGATTTAATTCCGTTATCCGGATCCGGATCCGTTTTTTCAAACAAAAAAACGGGTCGGATACGGAATATAGTATTCCGACCCGTATTAGACCAGGATCCGGATATAAATGATTTAATAATTTATAAAAAATATATATTATCAATATAATTTGATTAGGATGATGTATTTGAGTAAAATCAATTTGATTTATTTTCTTATTTGGTTTTTTCTTTGCATTAGCTAGAAATTTGATTACAAATATATCTTTTTCTCTTTTTTGTTAGAAATTGTAAATTTTGGGAAATTTGTTCGGGTAGACCCGACCCGGATCCGAGACTCGCCGGGTCCGGATCCGAAACACCGAATAAAAGACCCGTCGGGTAAACGGGTCGGATCCGGGTCCGGGTCCGGAATAATGAATTCCGGCCCGGACCCGGCCCGTTGACACCCCTAGGTGACCCCCTGGGAAATCCTCGTGTTGCACCCCTCCCTTTTTTGTTTCGAAATCCAAATTTTCCCTTCGTTCTTTATGCTGTAGTAATTTAGCTCCGTCGGAACGATTGCTTTATATTTTGCTTCTCATCGAAGCATGAAGGCGGATCTGAAGGCGCGAGACAAGTCAGGAACGGTACGGCTGGATCGAAGCCCGGATCGTCGGTCAAAGTTGTCGGCGCAAATGTATAAGCGCAAGCGTGAAGGATCAATTTCAGGATAATTGAGAGTTGCGCGACGAGGGAAAAAAAAATGGTGCAAATCAACAAGAAAAAAATGTAAAAGTAAATAAATAAAAGGATGAGGGGAAATTCTTGAATTGACGCTTAAAATGAATTCGGGTCCAGAAAAGCCACACTGCTTCACAGGACGGGGCAGTTTAAAAGAATAAAGCGAAAGAAACATGTCGGGTGCGATCATACCAGCACTAATGCACCGGATCCCATCAGAACTCCGAAGTTAAGCGTGCTTGGGCGAGAGTAGTACTAGGATGGGTGACCCCCTGGGAAGTCCTCGTGTTGCACCCCTCCCTTTTTTGTTTCGAAATCCAAATTTCCCCTTCGTTCTTTATGCTGTAGTAATTTAGCTCCGTCGGAACGATTGCTTTATATTTTGCTTCTCATCGAAGCATGAAGGCGGATCTGAAGGCGCGAGACAAGTCAGGAACGGTACGGCTGGATCGAAGCCCGGATCGTCGGTCAAAGTTGTCGGCGCAAATGTATAAGCGCAAGCGTGAAGGATCAATTTCAGGATAATTGAGAGTTGTTCGACGAGGGAACAAAAAGGTGCAAAGCAACAAGAAAAAAATATAGAAGTAAATAAATAAAAGGATGAGAGGAAATTCATGAATTGACGCTTAGAATGAATTCGGGTCCAGAAAAGCCAAACTGCTTCACAGGACGTGACAGTTTAAAAGAATAAAGCGAAAGGAACATGGCGGGTGCGATCATACCAGCACTAATGCACCGGATCCCATCAGAACTTCGAAGTTAAGCGTGCTTGGGCGACAGTAGTACTAGGATGGGTGATCCTAGGCCGGTCAACGGGTGGGGTCTGAATCCGGATCGGATCCCTGAAATTTTTGCGGGTATGGGTAGGGATTTAATTCCGTTATCCGGATCCGGATCCGTTTTTTCAAACAAAAAAACGGGTCGGATACGGAATATAGTATTCCGACCCGTATTAGACCCGGATCCGGATATAAATGATTTAATAATTTATAAAAAATATATATTATCAATATAATTTGATTAGGATGATGTATTTGAGTAAAATCAATTTGATTTATTTTCTTATTTGGTTTTTTCTTTGCATTAGCTAGAAATTTGTTTACAAATATATCTTTTTCTCTTTTTTGTTAGAAATTATAAATTTTGGCAAATTTGTTCGGGTAGACCCGACCCGGATCCGAGACTCGCCGGGTCCGGATCCGGAACACCGAATAAAAGACCCGTCGGGTAAACGGGTCGGATCCGGGTCCGGGTCCGGAATAATGAATTCCGGCCCGGACCCGGCCCGTTGACACCCCTAGGTGACCCCCTGGGAAATCCTCGTGTTGCACCCCTCCCTTTTTTGTTTCGAAATCCAAATTTCCCCTTCGTTCTTTATGCTGTAGTAATTTAGCTCCGTCGGAACGATTGCTTTATATTTTGCTTCTCATCGAAGCATGAAGGCGGATCTGAAGGCGCGAGACAAGTCAGGAACGGTACGGCTGGATCGAAGCCCGGATCGTCGGTCAAAGTTGTCGGCGCAAATGTATAAGCGCAAGCGTGAAGGATCAATTTCAGGATAATTGAGAGTTGCGCGACGAAGTAAAAAAAAATGGTGCAAATCAACAAGAAAAAAATGTAAAAGTAAATAAATAAAAGGATGAGGGGAAATTCTTGAATTGACGCTTAAAATGAATTCGGGTCCAGAAAAGCCACACTGCTTCACAGGACGGGGCAGTTTAAAAGAATAAAGCGAAAGGAACATGGCGGGTGCGATCATACCAGCACTAATGCACCGGATCCCATCAGAACTCCGAAGTTAAGCGTGCTTGGGCGAGAGTAGTACTAGGATGGGTGACCCCCTGGGAAGTCCTCGTGTTGCACCCCTCCCTTTTTTGTTTCGAAATCCAAATTTCCCCTTCGTTCTTTATGCTGTAGTAATTTAGCTCCGTCGGAACGATTGCTTTATATTTTGCTTCTCATCGAAGCATGAAGGCGGATCTGAAGGCGCGAGACAAGTCAGGAACGGTACGGCTGGATCGAAGCCCGGATCGTCGGTCAAAGTTGTCGGCGCAAATGTATAAGCGCAAGCGTGAAGGATCAATTTCAGGATAATTGAGACTTGTTCGACGAGGGAAAAAAAAGGTGCAAAGCAACAAGAAAAAAATATAGAAGTAAATAAATAAAAGGATGAGAGAAAATTCATGAATTGACGCTTAGAATGAATTCGGGTCCAGAAAAGCCAAACAGCTTCACAGGACGTGACAGTTTAAAAGAATAAAGCGAAAGGAACATGGCGGGTGCGATCATACCAGCACTAATGCACCGGATCCCATCAGAACTTCGAAGTTAAGCGTGCTTGGGCGACAGTAGTACTAGGATGGGTGACCCTAGGCCGGTCAACGGGTCGGGTCTACACCCGGATCCGGATCGGATCCCTGAAATTTTTGCGGGTATGGGTAGGGATTTAATTCCGTTACCCGGATCCGGATCCGTTTTTTCAAACAAAAAAACGGGTCGGATACGGAATATAGTATTCCGACCCGTATTAGACCCGGATCCGGATATAAATGATTTAATAATTTATAAAAAATATATATTATCAATATAATTTGATTAGGATGATGTATTTGAGTAAAATCAATTTGATTTATTTTCTTATTTGGTTTTTTCTTTGCATTAGCTAGAAATTTGTTTACAAATATATCTTTTTCTCTTTTTTGTTAGAAATTATAAATTTTGGCAAATTTGTTCGGGTAGACCCGACCCGGATCCGAGACTCGCCGGGTCCGGATCCGGAACACCGAATAAAAGACCCGTCGGGTAAACGGGTCGGATCCGGGTCCGGGTCCGGAATAATGAATTCCGGCCCGGACCCGGCCCGTTGACACCCCTAGGTGACCCCCTGGGAAATCCTCGTGTTGCACCCCTCCCTTTTTTGTTTCGAAATCCAAATTTCCCCTTCGTTCTTTATGCTGTAGTAATTTAGCTCCGTCGGAACGATTGCTTTATATTTTGCTTCTCATCGAAGCATGAAGGCGGATCTGAAGGCGCGAGACAAGTCAGGAACGGTACGGCTGGATCGAAGCCCGGATCGTCGGTCAAAGTTGTCGGCGCAAATGTATAAGCGCAAGCGTGAAGGATCAATTTCAGGATAATTGAGAGTTGCGCGACGAGGGAAAAAAAATGGTGCAAATCAACAAGAAAAAAATGTAAAAGTAAATAAATAAAAGGATGAGAGGAAATTCATGAATTGACGCTTAGAATGAATTCGGGTCCAGAAAAGCCAAACTGCTTCACAGGACGTGGCAGTTTAAAAGAATAAAGCGAAAGGAACATGGCGGGTGCGATCATACCAGCACTAATGCACCGGATCCCATCAGAACTCCGAAGTCAAGCGTGCTTGGGCGAGAGTAGTACTAGGATGGGTGACCCCCTGGGAAGTCCTCGTGTTGCACCCCTCCCTTTTTTGTTTCGAAATCCAAATTTCCCCTTCGTTCTTTATGCTGTTGTAATTTAGCTCCGTCGGAACGATTGCTTTATATTTTGCTTCTCATCGACGCATGAAGGCGGATCTGAAGGCGCGAGACAAGTCAGGAACGGTACGGCTGGATCGAAGCCCGGATCGTCGGTCAAAGTTGTCGGCGCAAATTTATAAGCGCAAGCGTGAAGGATCAATTTCAGGATAATTGAGAGTTGTGCGACGAGGGAAAAAAAAGGTGCAAAGCAACAAGAAAAAAATATAAAAGTAAATAAATAAAAGGATGAGAGGAAATTCATGAATTGACGCTTAGAATGAATTCGGGTCCAGAAAAGCCAAACTGCTTCACAGGACGTGACAGTTTAAAAGAATAAAGCGAAAGGAACGTGGCGGGTGCGATCATACCAGCACTAATGCACCGGATCCCATCAGAACTTCGAAGTTAAGCGTGCTTGGGCGACAGTAGTACTAGGATGGGTGACCCTAGGCCGGTCAACGGGTCGGGTCTACACCCGGATCCGGATCGGATCCCTGAAATTTTTACGGGTATGGGTAGGGATTTAATTCCGTTATCCGGATCCGGATCCGTTTTTTCAAACAAAAAAACGGGTCGGATACGGAATATAGTATTCCGACCCGTATTAGACCCGGATCCGGATATAAATGATTTAATAATTTATAAAAAATATATATTATCAATATAATTTGATTAGGATGATGTATTTGAGTAAAATCAATTTGATTTATTTTCTTATTTGGTTTTTTCTTTGCATTAGCTAGAAATTTGTTTACAAATATATCTTTTTCTCTTTTTTGTTAGAAATTGTAAATTTTGGGAAATTTGTTCGGGTAGACCCGACCCGGATCCGAGACTCGCCGGGTCCGGATCCGGAACACCGAATAAAAGACCCGTCGGGTAAACGGGTCGGATCCGGGTCCGGGTCCGGAATAATGAATTCCGGCCCGGACCCGGCCCGTTGACACCCCTAGGTGACCCCCTGGGAAATCCTCGTGTTGCACCCCTCCCTTTTTTGTTTCGAAATCCAAATTTCCCCTTCGTTCTTTATGCTGTAGTAATTTAGCTCCGTCGGAACGATTGCTTTATATTTTGCTTCTCATCGAAGCATGAAGGCGGATCTGAAGGCGCGAGACAAGTCAGGAACGGTACGGCTGGATCGAAGCCCGGATCGTCGGTCAAAGTTGTCGGCGCAAATGTATAAGCGCAAGCGTGAAGGATCAATTTCAGGATAATTGAGAGTTGCGCGACGAGGGAAAAAAAAATGGTGCAAATCAACAAGAAAAAAATGTAAAAGTAAATAAATAAAAGGATGAGGGGAAATTCTTGAATTGACGCTTAAAATGAATTCGGGTCCAGAAAAGCCACACTGCTTCACAGGACGGGGCAGTTTAAAAGAATAAAGCGAAAGAAACATGTCGGGTGCGATCATACCAGCACTAATGCACCGGATCCCATCAGAACTCCGAAGTTAAGCGTGCTTGGGCGAGAGTAGTACTAGGATGGGTGACCCCCTGGGAAGTCCTCTTGTTGCACCCCTCCCTTTTTTGTTTCGAAATCCAAATTTCCCCTTCGTTCTTTATGCTGTAGTAATTTAGCTCCGTCGGAACGATTGCTTTATATTTTGCTTCTCATCGACGCATGAAGGCGGATCTGAAGGCGCGAGACAAGTCAGGAACGGTACGGCTGGATCGAAGCCCGGATCGTCGGTCAAAGTTGTCGGCGCAAATGTATAAGCGCAAGCGTGAAGGATCAATTTCAGGATAATTGAGAGTTGCGCGACGAGGGAAAAAAAAATGGTGCAAATCAACAAGAAAAAAATGTAAAAGTAAATAAAGAAGAGGATGAGAGGAAATTCATGAATTGACGCTTAGAATGAATTCGGGTCCAGAAAAGCCAAACTGCTTCACAGGACGTGACAGTTTAAAAGAATAAAGCGAAAGGAACATGGCGGGTGCGATCATACCAGCACTAATGCACCGGATCCCATCAGAACTTCGAAGTTAAGCGTGCTTGGGCGACAGCAGTACTAGGATGGGTGACCCTAGGCCGGTCAACGGGTCGGGTCTACACCCGGATCCGGATCGGATCCCTGAAATTTTTGCGGGTATGGGTAGGGATTTAATTCCGTTACCCGGATCCGGATCCGTTTTTTCAAACAAAAAAACGGGTCGGATACGGAATATAGTATTCCGACCCGTATTAGACCCGGATCCGGATATAAATGATTTAATAATTTATAAAAAATATATATTATCAATATAATTTGATTAGGATGATGTATTTGAGTAAAATCAATTTGATTTATTTTCTTATTTGGTTTTTTCTTTGCATTAGCTAGAAATTTGTTTACAAATATATCTTTTTCTCTTTTTTGTTAGAAATTATAAATTTTGGCAAATTTGTTCGGGTAGACCCGACCCGGATCCGAGACTCGCCGGGTCCGGATCCGGAACACCGAATAAAAGACCCGTCGGGTAAACGGGTCGGATCCGGGTCCGGGTCCGGAATAATGAATTCCGGCCCGGACCCGGCCCGTTGACACCCCTAGGTGACCCCCTGGGAAATCCTCGTGTTGCACCCCTCCCTTTTTTGTTTCGAAATCCAAATTTCCCCTTCGTTCTTTATGCTGTAGTAATTTAGCTCCGTCGGAACGATTGCTTTATATTTTGCTTCTCATCGAAGCATGAAGGCGGATCTGAAGGCGCGAGACAAGTCAGGAACGGTACGGCTGGATCGAAGCCCGGATCGTCGGTCAAAGTTGTCGGCGCAAATGTATAAGCGCAAGCGTGAAGGATCAATTTCAGGATAATTGAGAGTTGCGCGACGAGGGAAAAAAAATGGTGCAAATCAACAAGAAAAAAATGTAAAAGTAAATAAATAAAAGGATGAGAGGAAATTCATGAATTGACGCTTAGAATGAATTCGGGTCCAGAAAAGCCAAACTGCTTCACAGGACGTGGCAGTTTAAAAGAATAAAGCGAAAGGAACATGGCGGGTGCGATCATACCAGCACTAATGCACCGGATCCCATCAGAACTCCGAAGTTAAGCGTGCTTGGGCGAGAGTAGTACTAGGATGGGTGACCCCCTGGGAAGTCCTCGTGTTGCACCCCTCCCTTTTTTGTTTCGAAATCCAAATTTCCCCTTCGTTCTTTATGCTGTTGTAATTTAGCTCCGTCGGAACGATTGCTTTATATTTTGCTTCTCATCGACGCATGAAGGCGGATCTGAAGGCGCGAGACAAGTCAGGAACGGTACGGCTGGATCGAAGCCCGGATCGTCGGTCAAAGTTGTCGGCGCAAATTTATAAGCGCAAGCGTGAAGGATCAATTTCAGGATAATTGAGAGTTGTGCGACGAGGGAAAAAAAAGGTGCAAAGCAACAAGAAAAAAATATAAAAGTAAATAAATAAAAGGATGAGAGGAAATTCATGAATTGACGCTTAGAATGAATTCGGGTCCAGAAAAGCCAAACTGCTTCACAGGACGTGACAGTTTAAAAGAATAAAGCGAAAGGAACGTGGCGGGTGCGATCATACCAGCACTAATGCACCGGATCCCATCAGAACTTCGAAGTTAAGCGTGCTTGGGCGACAGTAGTACTAGGATGGGTGACCCTAGGCCGGTCAACGGGTCGGGTCTACACCCGGATCCGGATCGGATCCCTGAAATTTTTACGGGTATGGGTAGGGATTTAATTCCGTTATCCGGATCCGGATCCGTTTTTTCAAACAAAAAAACGGGTCGGATACGGAATATAGTATTCCGACCCGTATTAGACCCGGATCCGGATATAAATGATTTAATAATTTATAAAAAATATATATTATCAATATAATTTGATTAGGATGATGTATTTGAGTAAAATCAATTTGATTTATTTTCTTATTTGGTTTTTTCTTTGCATTAGCTAGAAATTTGATTACAAATATATCTTTTTCTCTTTTTTGTTAGAAATTGTAAATTTTGGGAAATTTGTTCGGGTAGACCCGACCCGGATCCGAGACTCGCCGGGTCCGGATCCGGAACACCGAATAAAAGACCCGTCGGGTAAACGGGTCGGATCCGGGTCCGGGTCCGGAATAATGAATTCCGGCCCGGACCCGGCCCGTTGACACCCCTAGGTGACCCCCTGGGAAATCCTCGTGTTGCACCCCTCCCTTTTTTGTTTCGAAATCCAAATTTCCCCTTCGTTCTTTATGCTGTAGTAATTTAGCTCCGTCGGAACGATTGCTTTATATTTTGCTTCTCATCGAAGCATGAAGGCGGATCTGAAGGCGCGAGACAAGTCAGGAACGGTACGGCTGGATCGAAGCCCGGATCGTCGGTCAAAGTTGTCGGCGCAAATGTATAAGCGCAAGCGTGAAGGATCAATTTCAGGATAATTGAGAGTTGCGCGACGAGGGAAAAAAAATGGTGCAAATCAACAAGAAAAAAATGTAAAAGTAAATAAATAAAAGGATGAGGGGAAATTCTTGAATTGACGCTTAAAATGAATTCGGGTCCAGAAAAGCCACACTGCTTCACAGGACGGGGCAGTTTAAAAGAATAAAGCGAAAGAAACATGTCGGGTGCGATCATACCAGCACTAATGCACCGGATCCCATCAGAACTCCGAAGTTAAGCGTGCTTGGGCGAGAGTAGTACTAGGATGGGTGACCCCCTGGGAAGTCCTCTTGTTGCACCCCTCCCTTTTTTGTTTCGAAATCCAAATTTCCCCTTCGTTCTTTATGCTGTAGTAATTTAGCTCCGTCGGAACGATTGCTTTATATTTTGCTTCTCATCGACGCATGAAGGCGGATCTGAAGGCGCGAGACAAGTCAGGAACGGTACGGCTGGATCGAAGCCCGGATCGTCGGTCAAAGTTGTCGGCGCAAATGTATAAGCGCAAGCGTGAAGGATCAATTTCAGGATAATTGAGAGTTGCGCGACGAGGGAAAAAAAAATGGTGCAAATCAACAAGAAAAAAATGTAAAAGTAAATAAAGAAGAGGATGAGAGGAAATTCATGAATTGACGCTTAGAATGAATTCGGGTCCAGAAAAGCCAAACTGCTTCACAGGACGTGACAGTTTAAAAGAATAAAGCGAAAGGAACATGGCGGGTGCGATCATACCAGCACTAATGCACCGGATCCCATCAGAACTTCGAAGTTAAGCGTGCTTGGGCGACAGCAGTACTAGGATGGGTGACCCTAGGCCGGTCAACGGGTCGGGTCTACACCCGGATCCGGATCGGATCCCTGAAATTTTTGCGGGTATGGGTAGGGATTTAATTCCGTTATCCGGATCCGGATCCGTTTTTTCAAACAAAAAAACGGGTCGGATACGGAATATAGTATTCCGACCCGTATTAGACCAGGATCCGGATATAAATGATTTAATAATTTATAAAAAATATATATTATCAATATAATTTGATTAGGATGATGTATTTGAGTAAAATCAATTTGATTTATTTTCTTATTTGGTTTTTTCTTTGCATTAGCTAGAAATTTGTTTACAAATATATCTTTTTCTCTTTTTTGTTAGAAATTGTAAATTTTGGGAAATTTGTTCGGGTAGACCCGACCCGGATCCGAGACTCGCCGGGTCCGGATCCGAAACACCGAATAAAAGACCCGTCGGGTAAACGGGTCGGATCCGGGTCCGGGTCCGGAATAATGAATTCCGGCCCGGACCCGGCCCGTTGACACCCCTAGGTGACCCCCTGGGAAATCCTCGTGTTGCACCCCTCCCTTTTTTGTTTCGAAATCCAAATTTCCCCTTCGTTCTTTATGCTGTAGTAATTTAGCTCCGTCGGAACGATTGCTTTATATTTTGCTTCTCATCGAAGCATGAAGGCGGATCTGAAGGCGCGAGACAAGTCAGGAACGGTACGGCTGGATCGAAGCCCGGATCGTCGGTCAAAGTTGTCGGCGCAAATGTATAAGCGCAAGCGTGAAGGATCAATTTCAGGATAATTGAGAGTTGTGCGACGAGGGAAAAAAAAGGTGCAAAGCAACAAGAAAAAAATATAAAAGTAAATAAATAAAAGGATGTGAGGAAATTCATGAATTGACGCTTAGAATGAATTCGGGTCCAGAAAAGCCAAACTGCTTCACAGGACGTGGCAGTTTAAAAGAATAAAGCGAAAGGAACATGGCGGGTGCGATCATACCAGCACTAATGCACCGGATCCCATCAGAACTTCGAAGTTAAGCGTGCTTGGGCGACAGTAGTACTAGGATGGGTGACCCTAGGCCGGTCAACGGGTCGGGTCTACACCCGGATTCGGATCGGATCCCTGGAATTTTTGCGGGTATGGGTAGGGATTTAATTCCGTTATCCGGATCCGGATCCGTTTTTTCAAACAAAAAAACGGGTCGGATACGGAATAAAGTATTCTGACCCGTATTAGACCCGGATCCGGATATAAATGATTTAATAATTTATAAAAAATATATATTATCAATATAATTTGATTAGGATGATGTATTTGAGTAAAATCAATTTGATTTATTTTCTTATTTGGTTTTTTCTTTGCATTAGCTAGAAATTTGATTACAAATATATCTTTTTCTCTTTTTTGTTAGAAATTGTAAATTTTGGGAAATTTGTTCGGGTAGACCCGACCCGGATCCGAGACTCGCCGGGTCCGGATCCGAAACACCGAATAAAAGACCCGTCGGGTAAACGGGTCGGATCCGGGTCCGGGTCCGGAATAATGAATTCCGGCCCGGACCCGGCCCGTTGACACCCCTAGGTGACCCCCTGGGAAATCCTCGTGTTGCACCCCTCCCTTTTTTGTTTCGAAATCCAAATTTCCCCTTCGTTCTTTATGCTGTAGTAATTTAGCTCCGTCGGAACGATTGCTTTATATTTTGCTTCTCATCGAAGCATGAAGGCGGATCTGAAGGCGCGAGACAAGTCAGGAACGGTACGGCTGGATCGAAGCCCGGATCGTCGGTCAAAGTTGTCGGCGCAAATGTATAAGCGCAAGCGTGAAGGATCAATTTCAGGATAATTGAGAGTTGCGCGACGAGGGAAAAAAAAATGGTGCAAATCAACAAGAAAAAAATGTAAAAGTAAATAAATAAAAGGATGAGGAGAAATTCTTGAATTGACGCTTAAAATGAATTCGGGTCCAGAAAAGCCACACTGCTTCACAGGACGGGGCAGTTTAAAAGAATAAAGCGAAAGAAACATGTCGGGTGCGATCATACCAGCACTAATGCACCGGATCCCATCAGAACTCCGAAGTTAAGCGTGCTTGGGCGAGAGTAGTACTAGGATGGGTGACCCCCTGGGAAGTCCTCGTGTTGCACCCCTCCCTTTTTTGTTTCGAAATTCAAATTTCCCCTTCGTTCTTTATGCTGTAGTCATTTAGCTCCGTCGGAACGATTGCTTTATATTTTGCTTCTCATCGAAGCATGAAGGCGGATCTGAAGGCGCGAGACAAGTCAGGAACGGTACGGCTGGATCGAAGCCCGGATCGTCGGTCAAAGTTTTCGGCGCAAATGTATAAGCGCAAGCGTGAAGGATCAATTTCAGGATAATTGAGAGTTGCGCGACGAGGGAAAAAAAATGGTGCAAATCAACAAGAAAAAAATGTAAAAGTAAATAAATAAGAGGATGAGAGGAAATTCATGAATTGACGCTTAGAATGAATTCGGGTCCAGAAAAGCCAAACTGCTTCACAGGACGTGACAGTTTAAAAGAATAAAGCGAAAGGAACATGGCGGGTGCGATCATACCAGCACTAATGCACCGGATCCCATCAGAACTTCGAAGTTAAGCGTGCTTGGGCGACAGTAGTACTAGGATGGGTGACCCTAGGCCGGTCAACGGGTCGGGTCTACACCCGGATCCGGATCGGATCCCTGAAATTTTTGCGGGTATGGGTAGGGATTTAATTCCGTTACCCGGATCCGGATCCGTTTTTTCAAACAAAAAAACGGGTCGGATACGGAATATAGTATTCCGACCCGTATTAGACCCGGATCCGGATATAAATGATTTAATAATTTATAAAAAATATATATTATCAATATAATTTGATTAGGATGATGTATTTGAGTAAAATCAATTTGATTTATTTTCTTATTTGGTTTTTTCTTTGCATTAGCTAGAAATTTGTTTACAAATATATCTTTTTCTCTTTTTTGTTAGAAATTATAAATTTTGGCAAATTTGTTCGGGTAGACCCGACCCGGATCCGAGACTCGGCGGGTCCGGATCCGGAACACCGAATAAAAGACCCGTCGGGTAAACGGGTCGGATCCGGGTCCGGGTCCGGAATAATGAATTCCGGCCCGGACCCGGCCCGTTGACACCCCTAGGTGACCCCCTGGGAAATCCTCGTGTTGCACCCCTCCCTTTTTTGTTTCGAAATCCAAATTTCCCCTTCGTTCTTTATGCTGTAGTAATTTAGCTCCGTCGGAACGATTGCTTTATATTTTGCTTCTCATCGAAGCATGAAGGCGGATCTGAAGGCGCGAGACAAGTCAGGAACGGTACGGCTGGATCGAAGCCCGGATCGTCGGTCAAAGTTGTCGGCGCAAATGTATAAGCGCAAGCGTGAAGGATCAATTTCAGGATAATTGAGAGTTGCGCGACGAGGGAAAAAAAATGGTGCAAATCAACAAGAAAAAAATGTAAAAGTAAATAAATAAAAGGATGAGAGGAAATTCATGAATTGACGCTTAGAATGAATTCGGGTCCAGAAAAGCCAAACTGCTTCACAGGACGTGGCAGTTTAAAAGAATAAAGCGAAAGGAACATGGCGGGTGCGATCATACCAGCACTAATGCACCGGATCCCATCAGAACTCCGAAGTTAAGCGTGCTTGGGCGAGAGTAGTACTAGGATGGGTGACCCCCTGGGAAGTCCTCGTGTTGCACCCCTCCCTTTTTTGTTTCGAAATCCAAATTTCCCCTTCGTTCTTTATGCTGTTGTAATTTAGCTCCGTCGGAACGATTGCTTTATATTTTGCTTCTCATCGACGCATGAAGGCGGATCTGAAGGCGCGAGACAAGTCAGGAACGGTACGGCTGGATCGAAGCCCGGATCGTCGGTCAAAGTTGTCGGCGCAAATTTATAAGCGCAAGCGTGAAGGATCAATTTCAGGATAATTGAGAGTTGTGCGACGAGGGAAAAAAAAGGTGCAAAGCAACAAGAAAAAAATATAAAAGTAAATAAATAAAAGGATGAGAGGAAATTCATGAATTGACGCTTAGAATGAATTCGGGTCCAGAAAAGCCAAACTGCTTCACAGGACGTGACAGTTTAAAAGAATAAAGCGAAAGGAACGTGGCGGGTGCGATCATACCAGCACTAATGCACCGGATCCCATCAGAACTTCGAAGTTAAGCGTGCTTGGGCGACAGTAGTACTAGGATGGGTGACCCTAGGCCGGTCAACGGGTCGGGTCTACACCCGGATCCGGATCGGATCCCTGAAATTTTTACGGGTATGGGTAGGGATTTAATTCCGTTATCCGGATCCGGATCCGTTTTTTCAAACAAAAAAACGGGTCGGATACGGAATATAGTATTCCGACCCGTATTAGACCCGGATCCGGATATAAATGATTTAATAATTTATAAAAAATATATATTATCAATATAATTTGATTAGGATGATGTATTTGAGTAAAATCAATTTGATTTATTTTCTTATTTGGTTTTTTCTTTGCATTAGCTAGAAATTTGTTTACAAATATATCTTTTTCTCTTTTTTGTTAGAAATTATAAATTTTGGCAAATTTGTTCGGGTAGACCCGACCCGGATCCGAGACTCGCCGGGTCCGGATCCGGAACACCGAATAAAAGACCCGTCGGGTAAACGGGTCGGATCCGGGTCCGGGTCCGGAATAATGAATTCCGGCCCGGACCCGGCCCGTTGACACCCCTAGGTGACCCCCTGGGAAATCCTCGTGTTGCACCCCTCCCTTTTTTGTTTCGAAATCCAAATTTCCCCTTCGTTCTTTATGCTGTAGTAATTTAGCTCCGTCGGAACGATTGCTTTATATTTTGCTTCTCATCGAAGCATGAAGGCGGATCTGAAGGCGCGAGACAAGTCAGGAACGGTACGGCTGGATCGAAGCCCGGATCGTCGGTCAAAGTTGTCGGCGCAAATGTATAAGCGCAAGCGTGAAGGATCAATTTCAGGATAATTGAGAGTTGCGCGACGAGGGAAAAAAAATGGTGCAAATCAACAAGAAAAAAATGTAAAAGTAAATAAATAAAAGGATGAGAGGAAATTCATGAATTGACGCTTAGAATGAATTCGGGTCCAGAAAAGCCAAACTGCTTCACAGGACGTGGCAGTTTAAAAGAATAAAGCGAAAGGAACATGGCGGGTGCGATCATACCAGCACTAATGCACCGGATCCCATCAGAACTCCGAAGTTAAGCGTGCTTGGGCGAGAGTAGTACTAGGATGGGTGACCCCCTGGGAAGTCCTCGTGTTGCACCCCTCCCTTTTTTGTTTCGAAATCCAAATTTCCCCTTCGTTCTTTATGCTGTTGTAATTTAGCTCCGTCGGAACGATTGCTTTATATTTTGCTTCTCATCGACGCATGAAGGCGGATCTGAAGGCGCGAGACAAGTCAGGAACGGTACGGCTGGATCGAAGCCCGGATCGTCGGTCAAAGTTGTCGGCGCAAATTTATAAGCGCAAGCGTGAAGGATCAATTTCAGGATAATTGAGAGTTGTGCGACGAGGGAAAAAAAAGGTGCAAAGCAACAAGAAAAAAATATAAAAGTAAATAAATAAAAGGATGAGAGGAAATTCATGAATTGACGCTTAGAATGAATTCGGGTCCAGAAAAGCCAAACTGCTTCACAGGACGTGACAGTTTAAAAGAATAAAGCGAAAGGAACGTGGCGGGTGCGATCATACCAGCACTAATGCACCGGATCCCATCAGAACTTCGAAGTTAAGCGTGCTTGGGCGACAGTAGTACTAGGATGGGTGACCCTAGGCCGGTCAACGGGTCGGGTCTACACCCGGATCCGGATCGGATCCCTGAAATTTTTACGGGTATGGGTAGGGATTTAATTCCGTTATCCGGATCCGGATCCGTTTTTTCAAACAAAAAAACGGGTCGGATACGGAATATAGTATTCCGACCCGTATTAGACCCGGATCCGGATATAAATGATTTAATAATTTATAAAAAATATATATTATCAATATAATTTGATTAGGATGATGTATTTGAGTAAAATCAATTTGATTTATTTTCTTATTTGGTTTTTTCTTTGCATTAGCTAGAAATTTGATTACAAATATATCTTTTTCTCTTTTTTGTTAGAAATTGTAAATTTTGGGAAATTTGTTCGGGTAGACCCGACCCGGATCCGAGACTCGCCGGGTCCGGATCCGGAACACCGAATAAAAGACCCGTCGGGTAAACGGGTCGGATCCGGGTCCGGGTCCGGAATAATGAATTCCGGCCCGGACCCGGCCCGTTGACACCCCTAGGTGACCCCCTGGGAAATCCTCGTGTTGCACCCCTCCCTTTTTTGTTTCGAAATCCAAATTTCCCCTTCGTTCTTTATGCTGTAGTAATTTAGCTCCGTCGGAACGATTGCTTTATATTTTGCTTCTCATCGAAGCATGAAGGCGGATCTGAAGGCGCGAGACAAGTCAGGAACGGTACGGCTGGATCGAAGCCCGGATCGTCGGTCAAAGTTGTCGGCGCAAATGTATAAGCGCAAGCGTGAAGGATCAATTTCAGGATAATTGAGAGTTGTGCGACGAGGGAAAAAAAAGGTGCAAAGCAACAAGAAAAAAATATAAAAGTAAATAAATAAAAGGATGTGAGGAAATTCATGAATTGACGCTTAGAATGAATTCGGGTCCAGAAAAGCCAAACTGCTTCACAGGACGTGGCAGTTTAAAAGAATAAAGCGAAAGGAACATGGCGGGTGCGATCATACCAGCACTAATGCACCGGATCCCATCAGAACTTCGAAGTTAAGCGTGCTTGGGCGACAGTAGTACTAGGATGGGTGACCCTAGGCCGGTCAACGGGTCGGGTCTACACCCGGATTCGGATCGGATCCCTGGAATTTTTGCGGGTATGGGTAGGGATTTAATTCCGTTATCCGGATCCGGATCCGTTTTTTCAAACAAAAAAACGGGTCGGATACGGAATAAAGTATTCTGACCCGTATTAGACCCGGATCCGGATATAAATGATTTAATAATTTATAAAAAATATATATTATCAATATAATTTGATTAGGATGATGTATTTGAGTAAAATCAATTTGATTTATTTTCTTATTTGGTTTTTTCTTTGCATTAGCTAGAAATTTGATTACAAATATATCTTTTTCTCTTTTTTGTTAGAAATTGTAAATTTTGGGAAATTTGTTCGGGTAGACCCGACCCGGATCCGAGACTCGCCGGGTCCGGATCCGAAACACCGAATAAAATACCCGTCGGGTAAACGGGTCGGATCCGGGTCCGGGTCCGGAATAATGAATTCCGGCCCGGACCCGGCCCGTTGACACCCCTAGGTGACCCCCTGGGAAATCCTCGTGTTGCACCCCTCCCTTTTTTGTTTCGAAATCCAAATTTCCCCTTCGTTCTTTATGCTGTAGTAATTTAGCTCCGTCGGAACGATTGCTTTATATTTTGCTTCTCATCGAAGCATGAAGGCGGATCTGAAGGCGCGAGACAAGTCAGGAACGGTACGGCTGGATCGAAGCCCGGATCGTCGGTCAAAGTTGTCGGCGCAAATGTATAAGCGCAAGCGTGAAGGATCAATTTCAGGATAATTGAGAGTTGCGCGACGAGGGAAAAAAAAATGGTGCAAATCAACAAGAAAAAAATGTAAAAGTAAATAAATAAAAGGATGAGGAGAAATTCTTGAATTGACGCTTAAAATGAATTCGGGTCCAGAAAAGCCACACTGCTTCACAGGACGGGGCAGTTTAAAAGAATAAAGCGAAAGAAACATGTCGGGTGCGATCATACCAGCACTAATGCACCGGATCCCATCAGAACTCCGAAGTTAAGCGTGCTTGGGCGAGAGTAGTACTAGGATGGGTGACCCCCTGGGAAGTCCTCGTGTTGCACCCCTCCCTTTTTTGTTTCGAAATCCAAATTTCCCCTTCGTTCTTTATGCTGTAGTCATTTAGCTCCGTCGGAACGATTGCTTTATATTTTGCTTCTCATCGAAGCATGAAGGCGGATCTGAAGGCGCGAGACAAGTCAGGAACGGTACGGCTGGATCGAAGCCCGGATCGTCGGTCAAAGTTTTCGGCGCAAATGTATAAGCGCAAGCGTGAAGGATCAATTTCAGGATAATTGAGAGTTGCGCGACGAGGGAAAAAAAATGGTGCAAATCAACAAGAAAAAAATGTAAAAGTAAATAAATAAGAGGATGAGAGGAAATTCATGAATTGACGCTTAGAATGAATTCGGGTCCAGAAAAGCCAAACTGCTTCACAGGACGTGACAGTTTAAAAGAATAAAGCGAAAGGAACATGGCGGGTGCGATCATACCAGCACTAATGCACCGGATCCCATCAGAACTTCGAAGTTAAGCGTGCTTGGGCGACAGTAGTACTAGGATGGGTGACCCTAGGCCGGTCAACGGGTCGGGTCTACACCCGGATCCGGATCGGATCCCTGAAATTTTTGCGGGTATGGGTAGGGATTTAATTCCGTTACCCGGATCCGGATCCGTTTTTTCAAACAAAAAAACGGGTCGGATACGGAATATAGTATTCCGACCCGTATTAGACCCGGATCCGGATATAAATGATTTAATAATTTATAAAAAATATATATTATCAATATAATTTGATTAGGATGATGTATTTGAGTAAAATCAATTTGATTTATTTTCTTATTTGGTTTTTTCTTTGCATTAGCTAGAAATTTGTTTACAAATATATCTTTTTCTCTTTTTTGTTAGAAATTATAAATTTTGGCAAATTTGTTCGGGTAGACCCGACCCGGATCCGAGACTCGGCGGGTCCGGATCCGGAACACCGAATAAAAGACCCGTCGGGTAAACGGGTCGGATCCGGGTCCGGGTCCGGAATAATGAATTCCGGCCCGGACCCGGCCCGTTGACACCCCTAGGTGACCCCCTGGGAAATCCTCGTGTTGCACCCCTCCCTTTTTTGTTTCGAAATCCAAATTTCCCCTTCGTTCTTTATGCTGTAGTAATTTAGCTCCGTCGGAACGATTGCTTTATATTTTGCTTCTCATCGAAGCATGAAGGCGGATCTGAAGGCGCGAGACAAGTCAGGAACGGTACGGCTGGATCGAAGCCCGGATCGTCGGTCAAAGTTGTCGGCGCAAATGTATAAGCGCAAGCGTGAAGGATCAATTTCAGGATAATTGAGAGTTGCGCGACGAGGGAAAAAAAATGGTGCAAATCAACAAGAAAAAAATGTAAAAGTAAATAAATAAAAGGATGAGAGGAAATTCATGAATTGACGCTTAGAATGAATTCGGGTCCAGAAAAGCCAAACTGCTTCACAGGACGTGGCAGTTTAAAAGAATAAAGCGAAAGGAACATGGCGGGTGCGATCATACCAGCACTAATGCACCGGATCCCATCAGAACTCCGAAGTTAAGCGTGCTTGGGCGAGAGTAGTACTAGGATGGGTGACCCCCTGGGAAGTCCTCGTGTTGCACCCCTCCCTTTTTTGTTTCGAAATCCAAATTTCCCCTTCGTTCTTTATGCTGTTGTAATTTAGCTCCGTCGGAACGATTGCTTTATATTTTGCTTCTCATCGACGCATGAAGGCGGATCTGAAGGCGCGAGACAAGTCAGGAACGGTACGGCTGGATCGAAGCCCGGATCGTCGGTCAAAGTTGTCGGCGCAAATTTATAAGCGCAAGCGTGAAGGATCAATTTCAGGATAATTGAGAGTTGCGCGACGAGGGAAAAAAAATGGTGCAAATCAACAAGAAAAAAATGTAAAAGTAAATAAATAAAAGGATGAGAGGAAATTCATGAATTGACGCTTAGAATGAATTCGGGTCCAGAAAAGCCAAACTGCTTCACAGGACGTGGCAGTTTAAAAGAATAAAGCGAAAGGAACATGGCGGGTGCGATCATACCAGCACTAATGCACCGGATCCCATCAGAACTCCGAAGTTAAGCGTGCTTGGGCGAGAGTAGTACTAGGATGGGTGACCCCCTGGGAAGTCCTCGTGTTGCACCCCTCCCTTTTTTGTTTCGAAATCCAAATTTCCCCTTCGTTCTTTATGCTGTTGTAATTTAGCTCCGTCGGAACGATTGCTTTATATTTTGCTTCTCATCGACGCATGAAGGCGGATCTGAAGGCGCGAGACAAGTCAGGAACGGTACGGCTGGATCGAAGCCCGGATCGTCGGTCAAAGTTGTCGGCGCAAATTTATAAGCGCAAGCGTGAAGGATCAATTTCAGGATAATTGAGAGTTGTGCGACGAGGGAAAAAAAAGGTGCAAAGCAACAAGAAAAAAATATAAAAGTAAATAAATAAAAGGATGAGAGGAAATTCATGAATTGACGCTTAGAATGAATTCGGGTCCAGAAAAGCCAAACTGCTTCACAGGACGTGACAGTTTAAAAGAATAAAGCGAAAGGAACGTGGCGGGTGCGATCATACCAGCACTAATGCACCGGATCCCATCAGAACTTCGAAGTTAAGCGTGCTTGGGCGACAGTAGTACTAGGATGGGTGACCCTAGGCCGGTCAACGGGTCGGGTCTACACCCGGATTCGGATCGGATCCCTGGAATTTTTGCGGGTATGGGTAGGGATTTAATTCCGTTATCCGGATCCGGATCCGTTTTTTCAAACAAAAAAACGGGTCGGATACGGAATAAAGTATTCTGACCCGTATTAGACCCGGATCCGGATATAAATGATTTAATAATTTATAAAAAATATATATTATCAATATAATTTGATTAGGATGATGTATTTGAGTAAAATCAATTTGATTTATTTTCTTATTTGGTTTTTTCTTTGCATTAGCTAGAAATTTGATCACAAATATATCTTTTTCTCTTTTTTGTTAGAAATTGTAAATTTTGGGAAATTTGTTCGGGTAGACCCGACCCGGATCCGAGACTCGCCGGGTCCGGATCCGAAACACCGAATAAAAGACCCGTCGGGTAAACGGGTCGGATCCGGGTCCGGGTCCGGAATAATGAATTCCGGCCCGGACCCGGCCCGTTGACACCCCTAGGTGACCCCCTGGGAAATCCTCGTGTTCCACCCCTCCCTTTTTTGTTTCGAAATCCAAATTTCCCCTTCGTTCTTTATGCTGTAGTAATTTAGCTCCGTCGGAACGATTGCTTTATATTTTGCTTCTCATCGAAGCATGAAGGCGGATCTGAAGGCGCGAGACAAGTCAGGAACGGTACGGCTGGATCGAAGCCCGGATCGTCGGTCAAAGTTGTCGGCGCAAATGTATAAGCGCAAGCGTGAAGGATCAATTTCAGGATAATTGAGAGTTGCGCGACGAGGGAAAAAAAAATGGTGCAAATCAACAAGAAAAAAATGTAAAAGTAAATAAATAAAAGGATGAGGGGAAATTCTTGAATTGACGCTTAAAATGAATTCGGGTCCAGAAAAGCCACACTGCTTCACAGGACGGGGCAGTTTAAAAGAATAAAGCGAAAGAAACATGTCGGGTGCGATCATACCAGCACTAATGCACCGGATCCCATCAGAACTCCGAAGTTAAGCGTGCTTGGGCGAGAGTAGTACTAGGATGGGTGACCCCCTGGGAAGTCCTCTTGTTGCACCCCTCCCTTTTTTGTTTCGAAATCCAAATTTCCCCTTCGTTCTTTATGCTGTAGTAATTTAGCTCCGTCGGAACGATTGCTTTATATTTTGCTTCTCATCGACGCATGAAGGCGGATCTGAAGGCGCGAGACAAGTCAGGAACGGTACGGCTGGATCGAAGCCCGGATCGTCGGTCAAAGTTGTCGGCGCAAATGTATAAGCGCAAGCGTGAAGGATCAATTTCAGGATAATTGAGAGTTGCGCGACGAGGGAAAAAAAAATGGTGCAAATCAACAAGAAAAAAATGTAAAAGTAAATAAAGAAGAGGATGAGAGGAAATTCATGAATTGACGCTTAGAATGAATTCGGGTCCAGAAAAGCCAAACTGCTTCACAGGACGTGACAGTTTAAAAGAATAAAGCGAAAGGAACATGGCGGGTGCGATCATACCAGCACTAATGCACCGGATCCCATCAGAACTTCGAAGTTAAGCGTGCTTGGGCGACAGCAGTACTAGGATGGGTGACCCTAGGCCGGTCAACGGGTCGGGTCTACACCCGGATCCGGATCGGATCCCTGAAATTTTTGCGGGTATGGGTAGGGATTTAATTCCGTTATCCGGATCCGGATCCGTTTTTTCAAACAAAAAAACGGGTCGGATACGGAATATAGTATTCCGACCCGTATTAGACCAGGATCCGGATATAAATGATTTAATAATTTATAAAAAATATATATTATCAATATAATTTGATTAGGATGATGTATTTGAGTAAAATCAATTTGATTTATTTTCTTATTTGGTTTTTTCTTTGCATTAGCTAGAAATTTGATTACAAATATATCTTTTTCTCTTTTTTGTTAGAAATTGTAAATTTTGGGAAATTTGTTCGGGTAGACCCGACCCGGATCCGAGACTCGCCGGGTCCGGATCCGAAACACCGAATAAAAGACCCGTCGGGTAAACGGGTCGGATCCGGGTCCGGGTCCGGAATAATGAATTCCGGCCCGGACCCGGCCCGTTGACACCCCTAGGTGACCCCCTGGGAAATCCTCGTGTTGCACCCCTCCCTTTTTTGTTTCGAAATCCAAATTTTCCCTTCGTTCTTTATGCTGTAGTAATTTAGCTCCGTCGGAACGATTGCTTTATATTTTGCTTCTTATCGAAACATGAAGGCGGATCTGAAGGCGCGAGACAAGTCAGGAACGGTACGGCTGGATCGAAGCCCGGATCGTCGGTCAAAGTTGTCGGCGCAAATGTATAAGCGCAAGCGTGAAGGATCAATTTCAGGATAATTGAGAGTTGTGCGACGAGGGAAAAAAAAGGTGCAAAGCAACAAGAAAAAAATATAAAAGTAAATAAATAAAAGGATGTGAGGAAATTCATGAATTGACGCTTAGAATGAATTCGGGTCCAGAAAAGCCAAACTGCTTCACAGGACGTGGCAGTTTAAAAGAATAAAGCGAAAGGAACATGGCGGGTGCGATCATACCAGCACTAATGCACCGGATCCCATCAGAACTTCGAAGTTAAGCGTGCTTGGGCGACAGTAGTACTAGGATGGGTGACCCTAGGCCGGTCAACGGGTCGGGTCTACACCCGGATTCGGATCGGATCCCTGGAATTTTTGCGGGTATGGGTAGGGATTTAATTCCGTTATCCGGATCCGGATCCGTTTTTTCAAACAAAAAAACGGGTCGGATACGGAATAAAGTATTCTGACCCGTATTAGACCCGGATCCGGATATAAATGATTTAATAATTTATAAAAAATATATATTATCAATATAATTTGATTAGGATGATGTATTTGAGTAAAATCAATTTGATTTATTTTCTTATTTGGTTTTTTCTTTGCATTAGCTAGAAATTTGATTACAAATATATCTTTTTCTCTTTTTTGTTAGAAATTGTAAATTTTGGGAAATTTGTTCGGGTAGACCCGACCCGGATCCGAGACTCGCCGGGTCCGGATCCGAAACACCGAATAAAAGACCCGTCGGGTAAACGGGTCGGATCCGGGTCCGGGTCCGGAATAATGAATTCCGGCCCGGACCCGGCCCGTTGACACCCCTAGGTGACCCCCTGGGAAATCCTCGTGTTGCACCCCTCCCTTTTTTGTTTCGAAATCCAAATTTCCCCTTCGTTCTTTATGCTGTAGTAATTTAGCTCCGTCGGAACGATTGCTTTATATTTTGCTTCTCATCGAAGCATGAAGGCGGATCTGAAGGCGCGAGACAAGTCAGGAACGGTACGGCTGGATCGAAGCCCGGATCGTCGGTCAAAGTTGTCGGCGCAAATGTATAAGCGCAAGCGTGAAGGATCAATTTCAGGATAATTGAGAGTTGCGCGACGAGGGAAAAAAAAATGGTGCAAATCAACAAGAAAAAAATGTAAAAGTAAATAAATAAAAGGATGAGGGGAAATTCTTGAATTGACGCTTAAAATGAATTCGGGTCCAGAAAAGCCACACTGCTTCACAGGACGGGGCAGTTTAAAAGAATAAAGCGAAAGAAACATGTCGGGTGCGATCATACCAGCACTAATGCACCGGATCCCATCAGAACTCCGAAGTTAAGCGTGCTTGGGCGAGAGTAGTACTAGGATGGGTGACCCCCTGGGAAGTCCTCTTGTTGCACCCCTCCCTTTTTTGTTTCGAAATCCAAATTTCCCCTTCGTTCTTTATGCTGTAGTAATTTAGCTCCGTCGGAACGATTGCTTTATATTTTGCTTCTCATCGACGCATGAAGGCGGATCTGAAGGCGCGAGACAAGTCAGGAACGGTACGGCTGGATCGAAGCCCGGATCGTCGGTCAAAGTTTTCGGCGCAAATGTATAAGCGCAAGCGTGAAGGATCAATTTCAGGATAATTGAGAGTTGCGCGACGAGGGAAAAAAAATGGTGCAAATCAACAAGAAAAAAATGTAAAAGTAAATAAATAAGAGGATGAGAGGAAATTCATGAATTGACGCTTAGAATGAATTCGGGTCCAGAAAAGCCAAACTGCTTCACAGGACGTGACAGTTTAAAAGAATAAAGCGAAAGGAACATGGCGGGTGCGATCATACCAGCACTAATGCACCGGATCCCATCAGAACTTCGAAGTTAAGCGTGCTTGGGCGACAGTAGTACTAGGATGGGTGACCCTAGGCCGGTCAACGGGTCGGGTCTACACCCGGATCCGGATCGGATCCCTGAAATTTTTGCGGGTATGGGTAGGGATTTAATTCCGTTACCCGGATCCGGATCCGTTTTTTCAAACAAAAAAACGGGTCGGATACGGAATATAGTATTCCGACCCGTATTAGACCCGGATCCGGATATAAATGATTTAATAATTTATAAAAAATATATATTATCAATATAATTTGATTAGGATGATGTATTTGAGTAAAATCAATTTGATTTATTTTCTTATTTGGTTTTTTCTTTGCATTAGCTAGAAATTTGTTTACAAATATATCTTTTTCTCTTTTTTGTTAGAAATTATAAATTTTGGCAAATTTGTTCGGGTAGACCCGACCCGGATCCGAGACTCGGCGGGTCCGGATCCGGAACACCGAATAAAAGACCCGTCGGGTAAACGGGTCGGATCCGGGTCCGGGTCCGGAATAATGAATTCCGGCCCGGACCCGGCCCGTTGACACCCCTAGGTGACCCCCTGGGAAATCCTCGTGTTGCACCCCTCCCTTTTTTGTTTCGAAATCCAAATTTCCCCTTCGTTCTTTATGCTGTAGTAATTTAGCTCCGTCGGAACGATTGCTTTATATTTTGCTTCTCATCGAAGCATGAAGGCGGATCTGAAGGCGCGAGACAAGTCAGGAACGGTACGGCTGGATCGAAGCCCGGATCGTCGGTCAAAGTTGTCGGCGCAAATGTATAAGCGCAAGCGTGAAGGATCAATTTCAGGATAATTGAGAGTTGCGCGACGAGGGAAAAAAAATGGTGCAAATCAACAAGAAAAAAATGTAAAAGTAAATAAATAAGAGGATGAGAGGAAATTCATGAATTGACGCTTAGAATGAATTCGGGTCCAGAAAAGCCAAACTGCTTCACAGGACGTGACAGTTTAAAAGAATAAAGCGAAAGGAACATGGCGGGTGCGATCATACCAGCACTAATGCACCGGATCCCATCAGAACTTCGAAGTTAAGCGTGCTTGGGCGACAGTAGTACTAGGATGGGTGACCCTAGGCCGGTCAACGGGTCGGGTCTACACCCGGATCCGGATCGGATCCCTGAAATTTTTGCGGGTATGGGTAGGGATTTAATTCCGTTACCCGGATCCGGATCCGTTTTTTCAAACAAAAAAACGGGTCGGATACGGAATATAGTATTCCGACCCGTATTAGACCCGGATCCGGATATAAATGATTTAATAATTTATAAAAAATATATATTATCAATATAATTTGATTAGGATGATGTATTTGAGTAAAATCAATTTGATTTATTTTCTTATTTGGTTTTTTCTTTGCATTAGCTAGAAATTTGATTACAAATATATCTTTTTCTCTTTTTTGTTAGAAATTGTAAATTTTGGGAAATTTGTTCGGGTAGACCCGACCCGGATCCGAGACTCGCCGGGTCCGGATCCGAAACACCGAATAAAAGACCCGTCGGGTAAACGGGTCGGATCCGGGTCCGGGTCCGGAATAATGAATTCCGGCCCGGACCCGGCCCGTTGACACCCCTAGGTGACCCCCTGGGAAATCCTCGTGTTGCACCCCTCCCTTTTTTGTTTCGAAATCCAAATTTTCCCTTCGTTCTTTATGCTGTAGTAATTTAGCTCCGTCGGAACGATTGCTTTATATTTTGCTTCTCATCGAAGCATGAAGGCGGATCTGAAGGCGCGAGACAAGTCAGGAACGGTACGGCTGGATCGAAGCCCGGATCGTCGGTCAAAGTTGTCGGCGCAAATGTATAAGCGCAAGCGTGAAGGATCAATTTCAGGATAATTGAGAGTTGTGCGACGAGGGAAAAAAAAGGTGCAAAGCAACAAGAAAAAAATATAAAAGTAAATAAATAAAAGGATGTGAGGAAATTCATGAATTGACGCTTAGAATGAATTCGGGTCCAGAAAAGCCAAACTGCTTCACAGGACGTGGCAGTTTAAAAGAATAAAGCGAAAGGAACATGGCGGGTGCGATCATACCAGCACTAATGCACCGGATCCCATCAGAACTTCGAAGTTAAGCGTGCTTGGGCGACAGTAGTACTAGGATGGGTGACCCTAGGCCGGTCAACGGGTCGGGTCTACACCCGGATTCGGATCGGATCCCTGGAATTTTTGCGGGTATGGGTAGGGATTTAATTCCGTTATTATCCGGATCCGGATCCGTTTTTTCAAACAAAAAAACGGGTCGGATACGGAATAAATTATTCTGACCCGTATTAGACCCGGATCCGGATATAAATGATTTAATAATTTATAAAAAATATATATTATCAATATAATTTGATTAGGATGATGTATTTGAGTAAAATCAATTTGATTTATTTTCTTATTTGGTTTTTTCTTTGCATTAGCTAGAAATTTGATTACAAATATATCTTTTTCTCTTTTTTGTTAGAAATTGTAAATTTTGGGAAATTTGTTCGGGTAGACCCGACCCGGATCCGAGACTCGCCGGGTCCGGATCCGAAACACCGAATAAAAGACCCGTCGGGTAAACGGGTCGGATCCGGGTCCGGGTCCGGAATAATGAATTCCGGCCCGGACCCGGCCCGTTGACACCCCTAGGTGACCCCCTGGGAAATCCTCGTGTTGCACCCCTCCCTTTTTTGTTTCGAAATCCAAATTTCCCCTTCGTTCTTTATGCTGTAGTAATTTAGCTCCGTCGGAACGATTGCTTTATATTTTGCTTCTCATCGAAGCATGAAGGCGGATCTGAAGGCGCGAGACAAGTCAGGAACGGTACGGCTGGATCGAAGCCCGGATCGTCGGTCAAAGTTGTCGGCGCAAATGTATAAGCGCAAGCGTGAAGGATCAATTTCAGGATAATTGAGAGTTGCGCGACGAGGGAAAAAAAAATGGTGCAAATCAACAAGAAAAAAATGTAAAAGTAAATAAATAAAAGGATGAGGAGAAATTCTTGAATTGACGCTTAAAATGAATTCGGGTCCAGAAAAGCCACACTGCTTCACAGGACGGGGCAGTTTAAAAGAATAAAGCGAAAGAAACATGTCGGGTGCGATCATACCAGCACTAATGCACCGGATCCCATCAGAACTCCGAAGTTAAGCGTGCTTGGGCGAGAGTAGTACTAGGATGGGTGACCCCCTGGGAAGTCCTCGTGTTGCACCCCTCCCTTTTTTGTTTCGAAATTCAAATTTCCCCTTCGTTCTTTATGCTGTAGTCATTTAGCTCCGTCGGAACGATTGCTTTATATTTTGCTTCTCATCGAAGCATGAAGGCGGATCTGAAGGCGCGAGACAAGTCAGGAACGGTACGGCTGGATCGAAGCCCGGATCGTCGGTCAAAGTTTTCGGCGCAAATGTATAAGCGCAAGCGTGAAGGATCAATTTCAGGATAATTGAGAGTTGCGCGACGAGGGAAAAAAAATGGTGCAAATCAACAAGAAAAAAATGTAAAAGTAAATAAATAAGAGGATGAGAGGAAATTCATGAATTGACGCTTAGAATGAATTCGGGTCCAGAAAAGCCAAACTGCTTCACAGGACGTGACAGTTTAAAAGAATAAAGCGAAAGGAACATGGCGGGTGCGATCATACCAGCACTAATGCACCGGATCCCATCAGAACTTCGAAGTTAAGCGTGCTTGGGCGACAGTAGTACTAGGATGGGTGACCCTAGGCCGGTCAACGGGTCGGGTCTACACCCGGATCCGGATCGGATCCCTGAAATTTTTGCGGGTATGGGTAGGGATTTAATTCCGTTACCCGGATCCGGATCCGTTTTTTCAAACAAAAAAACGGGTCGGATACGGAATATAGTATTCCGACCCGTATTAGACCCGGATCCGGATATAAATGATTTAATAATTTATAAAAAATATATATTATCAATATAATTTGATTAGGATGATGTATTTGAGTAAAATCAATTTGATTTATTTTCTTATTTGGTTTTTTCTTTGCATTAGCTAGAAATTTGTTTACAAATATATCTTTTTCTCTTTTTTGTTAGAAATTATAAATTTTGGCAAATTTGTTCGGGTAGACCCGACCCGGATCCGAGACTCGGCGGGTCCGGATCCGGAACACCGAATAAAAGACCCGTCGGGTAAACGGGTCGGATCCGGGTCCGGGTCCGGAATAATGAATTCCGGCCCGGACCCGGCCCGTTGACACCCCTAGGTGACCCCCTGGGAAATCCTCGTGTTGCACCCCTCCCTTTTTTGTTTCGAAATCCAAATTTCCCCTTCGTTCTTTATGCTGTAGTAATTTAGCTCCGTCGGAACGATTGCTTTATATTTTGCTTCTCATCGAAGCATGAAGGCGGATCTGAAGGCGCGAGACAAGTCAGGAACGGTACGGCTGGATCGAAGCCCGGATCGTCGGTCAAAGTTGTCGGCGCAAATGTATAAGCGCAAGCGTGAAGGATCAATTTCAGGATAATTGAGAGTTGCGCGACGAGGGAAAAAAAATGGTGCAAATCAACAAGAAAAAAATGTAAAAGTAAATAAATAAAAGGATGAGAGGAAATTCATGAATTGACGCTTAGAATGAATTCGGGTCCAGAAAAGCCAAACTGCTTCACAGGACGTGGCAGTTTAAAAGAATAAAGCGAAAGGAACATGGCGGGTGCGATCATACCAGCACTAATGCACCGGATCCCATCAGAACTCCGAAGTTAAGCGTGCTTGGGCGAGAGTAGTACTAGGATGGGTGACCCCCTGGGAAGTCCTCGTGTTGCACCCCTCCCTTTTTTGTTTCGAAATCCAAATTTCCCCTTCGTTCTTTATGCTGTTGTAATTTAGCTCCGTCGGAACGATTGCTTTATATTTTGCTTCTCATCGACGCATGAAGGCGGATCTGAAGGCGCGAGACAAGTCAGGAACGGTACGGCTGGATCGAAGCCCGGATCGTCGGTCAAAGTTGTCGGCGCAAATTTATAAGCGCAAGCGTGAAGGATCAATTTCAGGATAATTGAGAGTTGTGCGACGAGGGAAAAAAAAGGTGCAAAGCAACAAGAAAAAAATATAAAAGTAAATAAATAAAAGGATGAGAGGAAATTCATGAATTGACGCTTAGAATGAATTCGGGTCCAGAAAAGCCAAACTGCTTCACAGGACGTGACAGTTTAAAAGAATAAAGCGAAAGGAACGTGGCGGGTGCGATCATACCAGCACTAATGCACCGGATCCCATCAGAACTTCGAAGTTAAGCGTGCTTGGGCGACAGTAGTACTAGGATGGGTGACCCTAGGCCGGTCAACGGGTCGGGTCTACACCCGGATCCGGATCGGATCCCTGAAATTTTTACGGGTATGGGTAGGGATTTAATTCCGTTATCCGGATCCGGATCCGTTTTTTCAAACAAAAAAACGGGTCGGATACGGAATATAGTATTCCGACCCGTATTAGACCCGGATCCGGATATAAATGATTTAATAATTTATAAAAAATATATATTATCAATATAATTTGATTAGGATGATGTATTTGAGTAAAATCAATTTGATTTATTTTCTTATTTGGTTTTTTCTTTGCATTAGCTAGAAATTTGTTTACAAATATATCTTTTTCTCTTTTTTGTTAGAAATTATAAATTTTGGCAAATTTGTTCGGGTAGACCCGACCCGGATCCGAGACTCGCCGGGTCCGGATCCGGAACACCGAATAAAAGACCCGTCGGGTAAACGGGTCGGATCCGGGTCCGGGTCCGGAATAATGAATTCCGGCCCGGACCCGGCCCGTTGACACCCCTAGGTGACCCCCTGGGAAATCCTCGTGTTGCACCCCTCCCTTTTTTGTTTCGAAATCCAAATTTCCCCTTCGTTCTTTATGCTGTTGTAATTTAGCTCCGTCGGAACGATTGCTTTATATTTTGCTTCTCATCGAAGCATGAAGGCGGATCTGAAGGCGCGAGACAAGTCAGGAACGGTACGGCTGGATCGAAGCCCGGATCGTCGGTCAAAGTTGTCGGCGCAAATGTATAAGCGCAAGCGTGAAGGATCAATTTCAGGATAATTGAGAGTTGCGCGACGAGGGAAAAAAAAATGGTGCAAATCAACAAGAAAAAAATGTAAAAGTAAATAAATAAAAGGATGAGGGGAAATTCTTGAATTGACGCTTAAAATGAATTCGGGTCCAGAAAAGCCACACTGCTTCACAGGACGGGGCAGTTTAAAAGAATAAAGCGAAAGAAACATGTCGGGTGCGATCATACCAGCACTAATGCACCGGATCCCATCAGAACTCCGAAGTTAAGCGTGCTTGGGCGAGAGTAGTACTAGGATGGGTGACCCCCTGGGAAGTCCTCTTGTTGCACCCCTCCCTTTTTTGTTTCGAAATCCAAATTTCCCCTTCGTTCTTTATGCTGTAGTAATTTAGCTCCGTCGGAACGATTGCTTTATATTTTGCTTCTCATCGACGCATGAAGGCGGATCTGAAGGCGCGAGACAAGTCAGGAACGGTACGGCTAGATCGAAGCCCGGATCGTCGGTCAAAGTTGTCGGCGCAAATGTATAAGCGCAAGCGTGAAGGATCAATTTCAGGATAATTGAGAGTTGCGCGACGAGGGAAAAAAAAATGGTGCAAATCAACAAGAAAAAAATGTAAAAGTAAATAAAGAAGAGGATGAGAGGAAATTCATGAATTGACGCTTAGAATGAATTCGGGTCCAGAAAAGCCAAACTGCTTCACAGGACGTGACAGTTTAAAAGAATAAAGCGAAAGGAACATGGCGGGTGCGATCATACCAGCACTAATGCACCGGATCCCATCAGAACTTCGAAGTTAAGCGTGCTTGGGCGACAGCAGTACTAGGATGGGTGACCCTAGGCCGGTCAACGGGTCGGGTCTACACCCGGATCCGGATCGGATCCCTGAAATTTTTGCGGGTATGGGTAGGGATTTAATTCCGTTATCCGGATCCGGATCCGTTTTTTCAAACAAAAAAACGGGTCGGATACGGAATATAGTATTCCGACCCGTATTAGACCAGGATCCGGATATAAATGATTTAATAATTTATAAAAAATATATATTATCAATATAATTTGATTAGGATGATGTATTTGAGTAAAATCAATTTGATTTATTTTCTTATTTGGTTTTTTCTTTGCATTAGCTAGAAATTTGATTACAAATATATCTTTTTCTCTTTTTTGTTAGAAATTGTAAATTTTGGGAAATTTGTTCGGGTAGACCCGACCCGGATCCGAGACTCGCCGGGTCCGGATCCGAAACACCGAATAAAAGACCCGTCGGGTAAACGGGTCGGATCCGGGTCCGGGTCCGGAATAATGAATTCCGGCCCGGACCCGGCCCGTTGACACCCCTAGGTGACCCCCTGGGAAATCCTCGTGTTGCACCCCTCCCTTTTTTGTTTCGAAATCCAAATTTTCCCTTCGTTCTTTATGCTGTAGTAATTTAGCTCCGTCGGAACGATTGCTTTATATTTTGCTTCTCATCGAAGCATGAAGGCGGATCTGAAGGCGCGAGACAAGTCAGGAACGGTACGGCTGGATCGAAGCCCGGATCGTCGGTCAAAGTTGTCGGCGCAAATGTATAAGCGCAAGCGTGAAGGATCAATTTCAGGATAATTGAGAGTTGTGCGACGAGGGAAAAAAAAGGTGCAAAGCAACAAGAAAAAAATATAAAAGTAAATAAATAAAAGGATGTGAGGAAATTCTTGAATTGACGCTTAGAATGAATTCGGGTCCAGAAAAGCCAAACTGCTTCACAGGACGTGGCAGTTTAAAAGAATAAAGCGAAAGGAACATGGCGGGTGCGATCATACCAGCACTAATGCACCGGATCCCATCAGAACTTCGAAGTTAAGCGTGCTTGGGCGACAGTAGTACTAGGATGGGTGACCCTAGGCCGGTCAACGGGTCGGGTCTACACCCGGATTCGGATCGGATCCCTGGAATTTTTGCGGGTATGGGTAGGGATTTAATTCCGTTATTATCCGGATCCGGATCCGTTTTTTCAAACAAAAAAACGGGTCGGATACGGAATAAATTATTCTGACCCGTATTAGACCCGGATCCGGATATAAATGATTTAATAATTTATAAAAAATATATATTATCAATATAATTTGATTAGGATGATGTATTTGAGTAAAATCAATTTGATTTATTTTCTTATTTGGTTTTTTCTTTGCATTAGCTAGAAATTTGATTACAAATATATCTTTTTCTCTTTTTTGTTAGAAATTGTAAATTTTGGGAAATTTGTTCGGGTAGACCCGACCCGGATCCGAGACTCGCCGGGTCCGGATCCGAAACACCGAATAAAAGACCCGTCGGGTAAACGGGTCGGATCCGGGTCCGGGTCCGGAATAATGAATTCCGGCCCGGACCCGGCCCGTTGACACCCCTAGGTGACCCCCTGGGAAATCCTCGTGTTGCACCCCTCCCTTTTTTGTTTCGAAATCCAAATTTCCCCTTCGTTCTTTATGCTGTAGTAATTTAGCTCCGTCGGAACGATTGCTTTATATTTTGCTTCTCATCGAAGCATGAAGGCGGATCTGAAGGCGCGAGACAAGTCAGGAACGGTACGGCTGGATCGAAGCCCGGATCGTCGGTCAAAGTTGTCGGCGCAAATGTATAAGCGCAAGCGTGAAGGATCAATTTCAGGATAATTGAGAGTTGCGCGACGAGGGAAAAAAAAATGGTGCAAATCAACAAGAAAAAAATGTAAAAGTAAATAAATAAAAGGATGAGGAGAAATTCTTGAATTGACGCTTAAAATGAATTCGGGTCCAGAAAAGCCACACTGCTTCACAGGACGGGGCAGTTTAAAAGAATAAAGCGAAAGAAACATGTCGGGTGCGATCATACCAGCACTAATGCACCGGATCCCATCAGAACTCCGAAGTTAAGCGTGCTTGGGCGAGAGTAGTACTAGGATGGGTGACCCCCTGGGAAGTCCTCGTGTTGCACCCCTCCCTTTTTTGTTTCGAAATTCAAATTTCCCCTTCGTTCTTTATGCTGTAGTCATTTAGCTCCGTCGGAACGATTGCTTTATATTTTGCTTCTCATCGAAGCATGAAGGCGGATCTGAAGGCGCGAGACAAGTCAGGAACGGTACGGCTGGATCGAAGCCCGGATCGTCGGTCAAAGTTTTCGGCGCAAATGTATAAGCGCAAGCGTGAAGGATCAATTTCAGGATAATTGAGAGTTGCGCGACGAGGGAAAAAAAATGGTGCAAATCAACAAGAAAAAAATGTAAAAGTAAATAAATAAGAGGATGAGAGGAAATTCATGAATTGACGCTTAGAATGAATTCGGGTCCAGAAAAGCCAAACTGCTTCACAGGACGTGACAGTTTAAAAGAATAAAGCGAAAGGAACATGGCGGGTGCGATCATACCAGCACTAATGCACCGGATCCCATCAGAACTTCGAAGTTAAGCGTGCTTGGGCGACAGTAGTACTAGGATGGGTGACCCTAGGCCGGTCAACGGGTCGGGTCTACACCCGGATCCGGATCGGATCCCTGAAATTTTTGCGGGTATGGGTAGGGATTTAATTCCGTTACCCGGATCCGGATCCGTTTTTTCAAACAAAAAAACGGGTCGGATACGGAATATAGTATTCCGACCCGTATTAGACCCGGATCCGGATATAAATGATTTAATAATTTATAAAAAATATATATTATCAATATAATTTGATTAGGATGATGTATTTGAGTAAAATCAATTTGATTTATTTTCTTATTTGGTTTTTTCTTTGCATTAGCTAGAAATTTGTTTACAAATATATCTTTTTCTCTTTTTTGTTAGAAATTATAAATTTTGGCAAATTTGTTCGGGTAGACCCGACCCGGATCCGAGACTCGGCGGGTCCGGATCCGGAACACCGAATAAAAGACCCGTCGGGTAAACGGGTCGGATCCGGGTCCGGGTCCGGAATAATGAATTCCGGCCCGGACCCGGCCCGTTGACACCCCTAGGTGACCCCCTGGGAAATCCTCGTGTTGCACCCCTCCCTTTTTTGTTTCGAAATCCAAATTTCCCCTTCGTTCTTTATGCTGTAGTAATTTAGCTCCGTCGGAACGATTGCTTTATATTTTGCTTCTCATCGAAGCATGAAGGCGGATCTGAAGGCGCGAGACAAGTCAGGAACGGTACGGCTGGATCGAAGCCCGGATCGTCGGTCAAAGTTGTCGGCGCAAATGTATAAGCGCAAGCGTGAAGGATCAATTTCAGGATAATTGAGAGTTGCGCGACGAGGGAAAAAAAATGGTGCAAATCAACAAGAAAAAAATGTAAAAGTAAATAAATAAAAGGATGAGAGGAAATTCATGAATTGACGCTTAGAATGAATTCGGGTCCAGAAAAGCCAAACTGCTTCACAGGACGTGGCAGTTTAAAAGAATAAAGCGAAAGGAACATGGCGGGTGCGATCATACCAGCACTAATGCACCGGATCCCATCAGAACTCCGAAGTTAAGCGTGCTTGGGCGAGAGTAGTACTAGGATGGGTGACCCCCTGGGAAGTCCTCGTGTTGCACCCCTCCCTTTTTTGTTTCGAAATCCAAATTTCCCCTTCGTTCTTTATGCTGTTGTAATTTAGCTCCGTCGGAACGATTGCTTTATATTTTGCTTCTCATCGACGCATGAAGGCGGATCTGAAGGCGCGAGACAAGTCAGGAACGGTACGGCTGGATCGAAGCCCGGATCGTCGGTCAAAGTTGTCGGCGCAAATTTATAAGCGCAAGCGTGAAGGATCAATTTCAGGATAATTGAGAGTTGTGCGACGAGGGAAAAAAAAGGTGCAAAGCAACAAGAAAAAAATATAAAAGTAAATAAATAAAAGGATGAGAGGAAATTCATGAATTGACGCTTAGAATGAATTCGGGTCCAGAAAAGCCAAACTGCTTCACAGGACGTGACAGTTTAAAAGAATAAAGCGAAAGGAACGTGGCGGGTGCGATCATACCAGCACTAATGCACCGGATCCCATCAGAACTTCGAAGTTAAGCGTGCTTGGGCGACAGTAGTACTAGGATGGGTGACCCTAGGCCGGTCAACGGGTCGGGTCTACACCCGGATCCGGATCGGATCCCTGAAATTTTTACGGGTATGGGTAGGGATTTAATTCCGTTATCCGGATCCGGATCCGTTTTTTCAAACAAAAAAACGGGTCGGATACGGAATATAGTATTCCGACCCGTATTAGACCCGGATCCGGATATAAATGATTTAATAATTTATAAAAAATATATATTATCAATATAATTTGATTAGGATGATGTATTTGAGTAAAATCAATTTGATTTATTTTCTTATTTGGTTTTTTCTTTGCATTAGCTAGAAATTTGTTTACAAATATATCTTTTTCTCTTTTTTGTTAGAAATTATAAATTTTGGCAAATTTGTTCGGGTAGACCCGACCCGGATCCGAGACTCGCCGGGTCCGGATCCGGAACACCGAATAAAAGACCCGTCGGGTAAACGGGTCGGATCCGGGTCCGGGTCCGGAATAATGAATTCCGGCCCGGACCCGGCCCGTTGACACCCCTAGGTGACCCCCTGGGAAATCCTCGTGTTGCACCCCTCCCTTTTTTGTTTCGAAATCCAAATTTCCCCTTCGTTCTTTATGCTGTTGTAATTTAGCTCCGTCGGAACGATTGCTTTATATTTTGCTTCTCATCGAAGCATGAAGGCGGATCTGAAGGCGCGAGACAAGTCAGGAACGGTACGGCTGGATCGAAGCCCGGATCGTCGGTCAAAGTTGTCGGCGCAAATGTATAAGCGCAAGCGTGAAGGATCAATTTCAGGATAATTGAGAGTTGCGCGACGAGGGAAAAAAAAATGGTGCAAATCAACAAGAAAAAAATGTAAAAGTAAATAAATAAAAGGATGAGGGGAAATTCTTGAATTGACGCTTAAAATGAATTCGGGTCCAGAAAAGCCACACTGCTTCACAGGACGGGGCAGTTTAAAAGAATAAAGCGAAAGAAACATGTCGGGTGCGATCATACCAGCACTAATGCACCGGATCCCATCAGAACTCCGAAGTTAAGCGTGCTTGGGCGAGAGTAGTACTAGGATGGGTGACCCCCTGGGAAGTCCTCTTGTTGCACCCCTCCCTTTTTTGTTTCGAAATCCAAATTTCCCCTTCGTTCTTTATGCTGTAGTAATTTAGCTCCGTCGGAACGATTGCTTTATATTTTGCTTCTCATCGACGCATGAAGGCGGATCTGAAGGCGCGAGACAAGTCAGGAACGGTACGGCTAGATCGAAGCCCGGATCGTCGGTCAAAGTTGTCGGCGCAAATGTATAAGCGCAAGCGTGAAGGATCAATTTCAGGATAATTGAGAGTTGCGCGACGAGGGAAAAAAAAATGGTGCAAATCAACAAGAAAAAAATGTAAAAGTAAATAAAGAAGAGGATGAGAGGAAATTCATGAATTGACGCTTAGAATGAATTCGGGTCCAGAAAAGCCAAACTGCTTCACAGGACGTGACAGTTTAAAAGAATAAAGCGAAAGGAACATGGCGGGTGCGATCATACCAGCACTAATGCACCGGATCCCATCAGAACTTCGAAGTTAAGCGTGCTTGGGCGACAGCAGTACTAGGATGGGTGACCCTAGGCCGGTCAACGGGTCGGGTCTACACCCGGATCCGGATCGGATCCCTGAAATTTTTGCGGGTATGGGTAGGGATTTAATTCCGTTATCCGGATCCGGATCCGTTTTTTCAAACAAAAAAACGGGTCGGATACGGAATATAGTATTCCGACCCGTATTAGACCAGGATCCGGATATAAATGATTTAATAATTTATAAAAAATATATATTATCAATATAATTTGATTAGGATGATGTATTTGAGTAAAATCAATTTGATTTATTTTCTTATTTGGTTTTTTCTTTGCATTAGCTAGAAATTTGATTACAAATATATCTTTTTCTCTTTTTTGTTAGAAATTGTAAATTTTGGGAAATTTGTTCGGGTAGACCCGACCCGGATCCGAGACTCGCCGGGTCCGGATCCGAAACACCGAATAAAAGACCCGTCGGGTAAACGGGTCGGATCCGGGTCCGGGTCCGGAATAATGAATTCCGGCCCGGACCCGGCCCGTTGACACCCCTAGGTGACCCCCTGGGAAATCCTCGTGTTGCACCCCTCCCTTTTTTGTTTCGAAATCCAAATTTTCCCTTCGTTCTTTATGCTGTAGTAATTTAGCTCCGTCGGAACGATTGCTTTATATTTTGCTTCTTATCGAAACATGAAGGCGGATCTGAAGGCGCGAGACAAGTCAGGAACGGTACGGCTGGATCGAAGCCCGGATCGTCGGTCAAAGTTGTCGGCGCAAATGTATAAGCGCAAGCGTGAAGGATCAATTTCAGGATAATTGAGAGTTGTGCGACGAGGGAAAAAAAAGGTGCAAAGCAACAAGAAAAAAATATAAAAGTAAATAAATAAAAGGATGTGAGGAAATTCATGAATTGACGCTTAGAATGAATTCGGGTCCAGAAAAGCCAAACTGCTTCACAGGACGTGGCAGTTTAAAAGAATAAAGCGAAAGGAACATGGCGGGTGCGATCATACCAGCACTAATGCACCGGATCCCATCAGAACTTCGAAGTTAAGCGTGCTTGGGCGACAGTAGTACTAGGATGGGTGACCCTAGGCCGGTCAACGGGTCGGGTCTACACCCGGATTCGGATCGGATCCCTGGAATTTTTGCGGGTATGGGTAGGGATTTAATTCCGTTATCCGGATCCGGATCCGTTTTTTCAAACAAAAAAACGGGTCGGATACGGAATAAAGTATTCTGACCCGTATTAGACCCGGATCCGGATATAAATGATTTAATAATTTATAAAAAATATATATTATCAATATAATTTGATTAGGATGATGTATTTGAGTAAAATCAATTTGATTTATTTTCTTATTTGGTTTTTTCTTTGCATTAGCTAGAAATTTGATTACAAATATATCTTTTTCTCTTTTTTGTTAGAAATTGTAAATTTTGGGAAATTTGTTCGGGTAGACCCGACCCGGATCCGAGACTCGCCGGGTCCGGATCCGAAACACCGAATAAAAGACCCGTCGGGTAAACGGGTCGGATCCGGGTCCGGGTCCGGAATAATGAATTCCGGCCCGGACCCGGCCCGTTGACACCCCTAGGTGACCCCCTGGGAAATCCTCGTGTTGCACCCCTCCCTTTTTTGTTTCGAAATCCAAATTTCCCCTTCGTTCTTTATGCTGTAGTAATTTAGCTCCGTCGGAACGATTGCTTTATATTTTGCTTCTCATCGAAGCATGAAGGCGGATCTGAAGGCGCGAGACAAGTCAGGAACGGTACCGCTGGATCGAAGCCCGGATCGTCGGTCAAAGTTGTCGGCGCAAATGTATAAGGGCAAGCGTGAAGGATCAATTTCAGGATAATTGAGAGTTGCGCGACGAGGGAAAAAAAAATGGTGCAAATCAACAAGAAAAAAATGTAAAAGTAAATAAATAAAAGGATGAGGAGAAATTCTTGAATTGACGCTTAAAATGAATTCGGATCCAGAAAAGCCACACTGCTTCACAGGACGGGGCAGTTTAAAAGAATAAAGCGAAAGAAACATGTCGGGTGCGATCATACCAGCACTAATGCACCGGATCCCATCAGAACTCCGAAGTTAAGCGTGCTTGGGCGAGAGTAGTACTAGGATGGGTGACCCCCTGGGAAGTCCTCGTGTTGCACCCCTCCCTTTTTTGTTTCGAAATTCAAATTTCCCCTTCGTTCTTTATGCTGTAGTCATTTAGCTCCGTCGGAACGATTGCTTTATATTTTGCTTCTCATCGAAGCATGAAGGCGGATCTGAAGGCGCGAGACAAGTCAGGAACGGTACGGCTGGATCGAAGCCCGGATCGTCGGTCAAAGTTTTCGGCGCAAATGTATAAGCGCAAGCGTGAAGGATCAATTTCAGGATAATTGAGAGTTGCGCGACGAGGGAAAAAAAATGGTGCAAATCAACAAGAAAAAAATGTAAAAGTAAATAAATAAGAGGATGAGAGGAAATTCATGAATTGACGCTTAGAATGAATTCGGGTCCAGAAAAGCCAAACTGCTTCACAGGACGTGACAGTTTAAAAGAATAAAGCGAAAGGAACATGGCGGGTGCGATCATACCAGCACTAATGCACCGGATCCCATCAGAACTTCGAAGTTAAGCGTGCTTGGGCGACAGTAGTACTAGGATGGGTGACCCTAGGCCGGTCAACGGGTCGGGTCTACACCCGGATCCGGATCGGATCCCTGAAATTTTTGCGGGTATGGGTAGGGATTTAATTCCGTTATCCGGATCCGGATCCGTTTTTTCAAACAAAAAAACGGGTCGGATACGGAATATAGTATTCCGACCCGTATTAGACCCGGATCCGGATATAAATGATTTAATAATTTATAAAAAATATATATTATCAATATAATTTGATTAGGATGATGTATTTGAGTAAAATCAATTTGATTTATTTTCTTATTTGGTTTTTTCTTTGCATTAGCTAGAAATTTGTTTACAAATATATCTTTTTCTCTTTTTTGTTAGAAATTATAAATTTTGACAAATTTGTTCGGGTAGACCCGACCCGGATCCGAGACTCGGCGGGTCCGGATCCGGAACACCGAATAAAAGACCCGTCGGGTAAACGGGTCGGATCCGGGTCCGGGTCCGGAATAATGAATTCCGGCCCGGACCCGGCCCGTTGACACCCCTAGGTGACCCCCTGGGAAATCCTCGTGTTGCACCCCTCCCTTTTTTGTTTCGAAATCCAAATTTCCCCTTCGTTCTTTATGCTGTAGTAATTTAGCTCCGTCGGAACGATTGCTTTATATTTTGCTTCTCATCGAAGCATGAAGGCGGATCTGAAGGCGCGAGACAAGTCAGGAACGGTACGGCTGGATCGAAGCCCGGATCGTCGGTCAAAGTTGTCGGCGCAAATGTATAAGCGCAAGCGTGAAGGATCAATTTCAGGATAATTGAGAGTTGCGCGACGAGGGAAAAAAAATGGTGCAAATCAACAAGAAAAAAATGTAAAAGTAAATAAATAAAAGGATGAGAGGAAATTCATGAATCGACGCTTAGAATGAATTCGGGTCCAGAAAAGCCAAACTGCTTCACAGGACGTGGCAGTTTAAAAGAATAAAGCGAAAGGAACATGGCGGGTGCGATCATACCAGCACTAATGCACCGGATCCCATCAGAACTCCGAAGTTAAGCGTGCTTGGGCGACAGTAGTACTAGGATGGGTGACCCTAGGCCGGTCAACGGGTCGGGTCTACACCCGGATCCGGATCGGATCCCTGGAATTTTTGCGGGTATGGGTAGGGATTTAATTCCGTTATCCGGATCCGATCCGTTTTTTCAAACAAAAAAATGGGTCGGATACGGAATATAGTATTCCGACCCGTATTAGACCCGGATCCGGATATAAATGATTTAATAATTTATAAAAAATATATATTATCAATATAATTTGATTAGGATGATGTATTTGAGTAAAATCAAGATCGTCGGTCAAAGTTGTCGGCGCAAATGTATAAGCGCAAGCGTGAAGGATCAATTTCAGGATAATTGAGAGTTGTGCGACGAGGGAAAAAAAAGGTGCAAAGCAACAAGAAAAAAATATAAAAGTAAATAAATAAAAGGATGTGAGGAAATTCATGAATTGACGCTTAGAATGAATTCGGGTCCAGAAAAGCCAAACTGCTTCACAGGACGTGGCAGTTTAAAAGAATAAAGCGAAAGGAACATGGCGGGTGCGATCATACCAGCACTAATGCACCGGATCCCATCAGAACTCCGAAGTTAAGCGTGCTTGGGCGACAGTAGTACTAGGATGGGTGACCCTAGGCCTGTCAACGGGTCGGGTCTACACCCGGATCCGGATCGGATCCCTAAAATTTTTGCGGGTAAGGGTAGGGATTTCATTCCGTTATCCGGATCCGGATCCGTTTTTTCAAACAAAAAAACGGGTCGGATACGGAATATAGTATTCCGACCCGTATTAGACCCGGATCCGGATATAAATGATTTAATAATTTATAAAAAATATATATTATCAATATAATTTGATTAGGATGATGTATTTGAGTAAAATCAATTTGATTTATTTTCTTATTTGGTTTTTTCTTTGCATTAGCTAGAAATTTGTTTACAAATATATCTTTTTCTCTTTTTTGTTAGAAATTATAAATTTTGACAAATTTGTTCGGGTAGACCCGACCCGGATCCGAGACTCGGCGGGTCCGGATCCGGAACACCGAATAAAAGACCCGTCGGGTAAACGGGTCGGATCCGGGTCCGGGTCCGGAATAATGAATTCCGGCCCGGACCCGGCCCGTTGACACCCCTAGGTGACCCCCTGGGAAATCCTCGTGTTGCACCCCTCCCTTTTTTGTTTCGAAATCCAAATTTCCCCTTCGTTCTTTATGCTGTAGTAATTTAGCTCCGTCGGAACGATTGCTTTATATTTTGCTTCTCATCGAAGCATGAAGGCGGATCTGAAGGCGCGAGACAAGTCAGGAACGGTACCGCTGGATCGAAGCCCGGATCGTCGGTCAAAGTTGTCGGCGCAAATGTATAAGCGCAAGCGTGAAGGATCAATTTCAGGATAATTGAGAGTTGCGCGACGAGGGAAAAAAAATGGTGCAAATCAACAAGAAAAAAATGTAAAAGTAAATAAATAAAAGGATGAGGAGAAATTCTTGAATTGACGCTTAAAATGAATTCGGGTCCAGAAAAGCCACACTGCTTCACAGGACGGGGCAGTTTAAAAGAATAAAGCGAAAGAAACATGTCGGGTGCGATCATACCAGCACTAATGCACCGGATCCCATCAGAACTCCGAAGTTAAGCGTGCTTGGGCGAGAGTAGTACTAGGATGGGTGACCCCCTGGGAAGTCCTCGTGTTGCACCCCTCCCTTTTTTGTTTCGAAATTCAAATTTCCCCTTCGTTCTTTATGCTGTAGTCATTTAGCTCCGTCGGAACGATTGCTTTATATTTTGCTTCTCATCGAAGCATGAAGGCGGATCTGAAGGCGCGAGACAAGTCAGGAACGGTACGGCTGGATCGAAGCCCGGATCGTCGGTCAAAGTTTTCGGCGCAAATGTATAAGCGCAAGCGTGAAGGATCAATTTCAGGATAATTGAGAGTTGCGCGACGAGGGAAAAAAAATGGTGCAAATCAACAAGAAAAAAATGTAAAAGTAAATAAATAAGAGGATGAGAGGAAATTCATGAATTGACGCTTAGAATGAATTCGGGTCCAGAAAAGCCAAACTGCTTCACAGGACGTGACAGTTTAAAAGAATAAAGCGAAAGGAACATGGCGGGTGCGATCATACCAGCACTAATGCACCGGATCCCATCAGAACTTCGAAGTTAAGCGTGCTTGGGCGACAGTAGTACTAGGATGGGTGACCCTAGGCCGGTCAACGGGTCGGGTCTACACCCGGATCCGGATCGGATCCCTGAAATTTTTGCGGGTATGGGTAGGGATTTAATTCCGTTATCCGGATCCGGATCCGTTTTTTCAAACAAAAAAACGGGTCGGATACGGAATATAGTATTCCGACCCGTATTAGACCCGGATCCGGATATAAATGATTTAATAATTTATAAAAAATATATATTATCAATATAATTTGATTAGGATGATGTATTTGAGTAAAATCAATTTGATTTATTTTCTTATTTGGTTTTTTCTTTGCATTAGCTAGAAATTTGTTTACAAATATATCTTTTTCTCTTTTTTGTTAGAAATTATAAATTTTGGGAAATTTGTTCGGGTAGACCCGACCCGGATCCGAGACTCGGCGGGTCTGGATCCGAAACACCGAATAAAAGACCCGTCGGGTAAACGGGTCGGATCCGGGTCCGGGTCCGGAATAATGAATTCCGGCCCGGACCCGGCCCGTTGACACCCCTAGGTGACCCCCTGGGAAATCCTCGTGTTGCACCCCTCCCTTTTTTGTTTCGAAATCCAAATTTCCCCTTCGTTCTTTATGCTGTAGTAATTTAGCTCCGTCGGAACGATTGCTTTATATTTTGCTTCTCATCGAAGCATGAAGGCGGATCTGAAAGCGCGAGACAAGTCAGGAACGGTACGGCTGGATCGAAGCCCGGATCGTCGGTCAAAGTTGTCGGCGCAAATGTATAAGCGCAAGCGTGAAGGATCAATTTCAGGATAATTGAGAGTTGTGCGACGAGGGAAAAAAAAGGTGCAAAGCAACAAGAAAAAAATATAAAAGTAAATAAATAAAAGGATGTGAGGAAATTCATGAATTGACGCTTAGAATGAATTCGGGTCCAGAAAAGCCAAACTGCTTCACAGGACGTGGCAGTTTAAAAGAATAAAGCGAAAGGAACATGGCGGGTGCGATCATACCAGCACTAATGCACCGGATCCCATCAGAACTCCGAAGTTAAGCGTGCTTGGGCGACAGTAGTACTAGGATGGGTGACCCTAGGCCGGTCAACGGGTCGGGTCTACACCCGGATCCGGATCGGATCCCTAAAATTTTTGCGGGTATGGGTAGGGATTTAATTCCGTTATCCGGATCCGATCCGTTTTTTCAAACAAAAAAACGGGTCGGATACGGAATATAGTATTCCGACCCGTATTAGACCCGGATCCGGATATAAATGATTTAATAATTTATAAAAAATATATATTATCAATATAATTTGATTAGGATGATGTATTTGAGTAAAATCAATTTGATTTATTTTCTTATTTGGTTTTTTCTTTGCATTAGCTAGAAATTTGTTTACAAATATATCTTTTTCTCTTTTTTGTTAGAAATTATAAATTTTGGCAAATTTGTTCGGGTAGACCACAACCCGGATCCGAGACTCGCCGGGTCCGGATCCGAAACACCGAATAAAAGACCCGTCGGATCCGGGTCCGGGTCCGGAATAATGAATTCCGGCCCAGACCCGGCCCGTTGACACCCCTAGGTGACCCCCTGGGAAATCCTCGTGTTGCACCCCTCCCTTTTTTGTTTCGAAATCAAAATTTTCCCTTCGTTCTTTATGCTGTAGTAATTTAGCTCCGTCGGAACGATTGCTTTATATTTTGCTTCTCATCGAAGCATGAAGGCGGATCTGAAGGCGCGAGACAAGTCAGGAACGGTACGGCTGGATCGAAGCCCGGATCGTCGGTCAAAGTTGTCGGCGCAAATGTATAAGCGCAAGCGTGAAGGATCAATTTCAGGATAATTGAGAGTTGTGCGACGAGGGAAAAAAAAGGTGCAAAGCAACAAGAAAAAAATATAAAAGTAAATAAATAAAAGGATGTGAGGAAATTCATGAATTGACGCTTAGAATGAATTCGGGTCCAGAAAAGCCAAACTGCTTCACAGGACGTGGCAGTTTAAAAGAATAAAGCGAAAGGAACATGGCGGGTGCGATCATACCAGCACTAATGCACCGGATCCCATCAGAACTCCGAAGTTAAGCGTGCTTGGGCGACAGTAGTACTAGGATGGGTGACCCTAGGCCTGTCAACGGGTCGGGTCTACACCCGGATCCGGATCGGATCCCTAAAATTTTTGCGGGTAAGGGTAGGGATTTCATTCCGTTATCCGGATCCGGATCCGTTTTTTCAAACAAAAAAACGGGTCGGATACGGAATATAGTATTCCGACCCGTATTAGACCCGGATCCGGATATAAATGATTTAATAATTTATAAAAAATATATATTATCAATATAATTTGATTAGGATGATGTATTTGAGTAAAATCAATTTGATTTATTTTCTTATTTGGTTTTTTCTTTGCATTAGCTAGAAATTTGTTTACAAATATATCTTTTTCTCTTTTTTGTTAGAAATTATAAATTTTGGCAAATTTGTTCGGGTAGACCCGACCCGGAACCGAGACTCGTCGGGTCCGGATCCGGAACACCGAATAAAAGACCCGTCGGGTAAACGGGTCGGATCCGGGTCCGGGTCCGGAATAATGAATTCCGGCCCGGACCTGGCCCGTTGACACCCCTAGGTGACCCCCTGGGAAATCCTCGTGTTGCACCCCTCCCTTTTTTGTTTCGAAATCCAAATTTCCCCTTCGTTCTTTATGCTGTAGTAATTTAGCTCCGTCGGAACGATTGCTTTATATTTTGCTTCTCATCGAAGCATGAAGGCGGATCTGAAGGCGCGAGACAAGTCAGGAACGGTACGGCTGGATCGAAGCCCGGATCGTCGGTCAAAGTTGTCGGCGCAAATGTATAAGCGCAAGCGTGAAGGATCAATTTCAGGATAATTGAGAGTTGTGCGACGAGGGAAAAAAAAGGTGCAAAGCAACAAGAAAAAAATATAAAAGTAAATAAATAAAAGGATGTGAGGAAATTCATGAATTGACGCTTAGAATGAATTCGGGTCCAGAAAAGCCAAACTGCTTCACAGGACGTGGCAGTTTAAAAGAATAAAGCGAAAGGAACATGGCGGGTGCGATCATACCAGCACTAATGCACCGGATCCCATCAGAACTTCGAAGTTAAGCGTGCTTGGGCGACAGTAGTACTAGGATGGGTGACCCTAGGCCGGTCAACGGGTCGGGTCTACACCCGGATCCGGATCGGATCCCTGGAATTTTTGCGGGTATGGGTAGGGATTTAATTCCGTTATCCGGATCCGATCCGTTTTTTCAAACAAAAAAACGGGTCGGATACGGAATATAGTATTCCGACCCGTATTAGACCCGGATCCGGATATAAATGATTTAATAATTTATAAAAAATATATATTATCAATATAATTTGATTAGGATGATGTATTTGAGTAAAATCAATTTGATTTATTTTCTTATTTGGTTTTTTCTTTGCATTAGCTAGAAATTTGATTACAAATATATCTTTTTCTCTTTTTTGTTAGAAATTGTAAATTTTGGGAAATTTGTTCGGGTAGACCCGACCCGGATCCGAGACTCGCCGGGTCCGGATCCGAAACACCGAATAAAAGACCCGTCGGGTAAACGGGTCGGATCCGGGTCCGGGTCCGGAATAATGAATTCCGGCCCGGACCCGGCCCGTTGACACCCCTAGGTGACCCCCTGGGAAATCCTCGTGTTGCACCCCTCCCTTTTTTGTTTCGAAATCCAAATTTCCCCTTCGTTCTTTATGCTGTAGTAATTTAGCTCCGTCGGAACGATTGCTTTATATTTTGCTTCTCATCGAAGCATGAAGGCGGATCTGAAGGCGCGAGACAAGTCAGGAACGGTACCGCTGGATCGAAGCCCGGATCGTCGGTCAAAGTTGTCGGCGCAAATGTATAAGCGCAAGCGTGAAGGATCAATTTCAGGATAATTGAGAGTTGCGCGACGAGGGAAAAAAAAATGGTGCAAATCAACAAGAAAAAAATGTAAAAGTAAATAAATAAAAGGATGAGGAGAAATTCTTGAATTGACGCTTAAAATGAATTCGGGTCCAGAAAAGCCACACTGCTTCACAGGACGGGGCAGTTTAAAAGAATAAAGCGAAAGAAACATGTCGGGTGCGATCATACCAGCACTAATGCACCGGATCCCATCAGAACTCCGAAGTTAAGCGTGCTTGGGCGAGAGTAGTACTAGGATGGGTGACCCCCTGGGAAGTCCTCGTGTTGCACCCCTCCCTTTTTTGTTTCGAAATTCAAATTTCCCCTTCGTTCTTTATGCTGTAGTCATTTAGCTCCGTCGGAACGATTGCTTTATATTTTGCTTCTCATCGAAGCATGAAGGCGGATCTGAAGGCGCGAGACAAGTCAGGAACGGTACGGCTGGATCGAAGCCCGGATCGTCGGTCAAAGTTTTCGGCGCAAATGTATAAGCGCAAGCGTGAAGGATCAATTTCAGGATAATTGAGAGTTGCGCGACGAGGGAAAAAAAATGGTGCAAATCAACAAGAAAAAAATGTAAAAGTAAATAAATAAGAGGATGAGAGGAAATTCATGAATTGACGCTTAGAATGAATTCGGGTCCAGAAAAGCCAAACTGCTTCACAGGACGTGACAGTTTAAAAGAATAAAGCGAAAGGAACATGGCGGGTGCGATCATACCAGCACTAATGCACCGGATCCCATCAGAACTTCGAAGTTAAGCGTGCTTGGGCGACAGTAGTACTAGGATGGGTGACCCTAGGCCGGTCAACGGGTCGGGTCTACACCCGGATCCGGATCGGATCCCTGAAATTTTTGCGGGTATGGGTAGGGATTTAATTCCGTTATCCGGATCCGGATCCGTTTTTTCAAACAAAAAAACGGGTCGGATACGGAATATAGTATTCCGACCCGTATTAGACCCGGATCCGGATATAAATGATTTAATAATTTATAAAAAATATATATTATCAATATAATTTGATTAGGATGATGTATTTGAGTAAAATCAATTTGATTTATTTTCTTATTTGGTTTTTTCTTTGCATTAGCTAGAAATTTGTTTACAAATATATCTTTTTCTCTTTTTTGTTAGAAATTATAAATTTTGGGAAATTTGTTCGGGTAGACCCGACCCGGATCCGAGACTCGGCGGGTCTGGATCCGAAACACCGAATAAAAGACCCGTCGGGTAAACGGGTCGGATCCGGGTCCGGGTCCGGAATAATGAATTCCGGCCCGGACCCGGCCCGTTGACACCCCTAGGTGACCCCCTGGGAAATCCTCGTGTTGCACCCCTCCCTTTTTTGTTTCGAAATCCAAATTTCCCCTTCGTTCTTTATGCTGTAGTAATTTAGCTCCGTCGGAACGATTGCTTTATATTTTGCTTCTCATCGAAGCATGAAGGCGGATCTGAAAGCGCGAGACAAGTCAGGAACGGTACGGCTGGATCGAAGCCCGGATCGTCGGTCAAAGTTGTCGGCGCAAATGTATAAGCGCAAGCGTGAAGGATCAATTTCAGGATAATTGAGAGTTGTGCGACGAGGGAAAAAAAAGGTGCAAAGCAACAAGAAAAAAATATAAAAGTAAATAAATAAAAGGATGTGAGGAAATTCATGAATTGACGCTTAGAATGAATTCGGGTCCAGAAAAGCCAAACTGCTTCACAGGACGTGGCAGTTTAAAAGAATAAAGCGAAAGGAACATGGCGGGTGCGATCATACCAGCACTAATGCACCGGATCCCATCAGAACTTCGAAGTTAAGCGTGCTTGGGCGACAGTAGTACTAGGATGGGTGACCCTAGGCCGGTCAACGGGTCGGGTCTACACCCGGATCCGGATCGGATCCCTGGAATTTTTGCGGGTATGGGTAGGGATTTAATTCCGTTATCCGGATCCGATCCGTTTTTTCAAACAAAAAAACGGGTCGGATACGGAATATAGTATTCCGACCCGTATTAGACCCGGATCCGGATATAAATGATTTAATAATTTATAAAAAATATATATTATCAATATAATTTGATTAGGATGATGTATTTGAGTAAAATCAATTTGATTTATTTTCTTATTTGGTTTTTTCTTTGCATTAGCTAGAAATTTGTTTACAAATATATCTTTTTCTCTTTTTTGTTAGAAATTATAAATTTTGGCAAATTTGTTCGGGTAGACCACAACCCGGATCCGAGACTCGCCGGGTCCGGATCCGAAACACCGAATAAAAGACCCGTCGGATCCGGGTCCGGGTCCGGAATAATGAATTCCGGCCCAGACCCGGCCCGTTGACACCCCTAGGTGACCCCCTGGGAAATCCTCGTGTTGCACCCCTCCCTTTTTTGTTTCGAAATCAAAATTTTCCCTTCGTTCTTTATGCTGTAGTAATTTAGCTCCGTCGGAACGATTGCTTTATATTTTGCTTCTCATCGAAGCATGAAGGCGGATCTGAAGGCGCGAGACAAGTCAGGAACGGTACGGCTGGATCGAAGCCCGGATCGTCGGTCAAAGTTGTCGGCGCAAATGTATAAGCGCAAGCGTGAAGGATCAATTTCAGGATAATTGAGAGTTGTGCGACGAGGGAAAAAAAAGGTGCAAAGCAACAAGAAAAAAATATAAAAGTAAATAAATAAAAGGATGTGAGGAAATTCATGAATTGACGCTTAGAATGAATTCGGGTCCAGAAAAGCCAAACTGCTTCACAGGACGTGGCAGTTTAAAAGAATAAAGCGAAAGGAACATGGCGGGTGCGATCATACCAGCACTAATGCACCGGATCCCATCAGAACTCCGAAGTTAAGCGTGCTTGGGCGACAGTAGTACTAGGATGGGTGACCCTAGGCCTGTCAACGGGTCGGGTCTACACCCGGATCCGGATCGGATCCCTGGAATTTTTGCGGGTATGGGTAGGGATTTAATTCCGTTATCCGGATCCGATCCGTTTTTTCAAACAAAAAAACGGGTCGGATACGGAATATAGTATTCCGACCCGTATTAGACCCGGATCCGGATATAAATGATTTAATAATTTATAAAAAATATATATTATCAATATAATTTGATTAGGATGATGTATTTGAGTAAAATCAATTTGATTTATTTTCTTATTTGGTTTTTTCTTTGCATTAGCTAGAAATTTGTTTACAAATATATCTTTTTCTCTTTTTTGTTAGAAATTATAAATTTTGGCAAATTTGTTCGGGTAGACCCGACCCGGATCCGAGACTCGCCGGGTCCGGATCCGAAACACCGAATAAAAGACCCGTCGGGTAAACGGGTCGGATCCGGGTCCGGGTCCGGAATAATGAATTCCGGCCCGGACCCGGCCCGTTGACACCCCTAGGTGACCCCCTGGGAAATCCTCGTGTTGCACCCCTCCCTTTTTTGTTTCGAAATCCAAATTTCCCCTTCGTTCTTTATGCTGTAGTAATTTAGCTCCGTCGGAACGATTGCTTTATATTTTGCTTCTCATCGAAGCATGAAGGCGGATCTGAAGGCGCGAGACAAGTCAGGAACGGTACGGCTGGATCGAAGCCCGGATCGTCGGTCAAAGTTGTCGGCGCAAATGTATAAGCGCAAGCGTGAAGGATCAATTTCAGGATAATTGAGAGTTGCGCGACGAGGGAAAAAAAAATGGTGCAAATCAACAAGAAAAAAATGTAAAAGTAAATAAATAAAAGGATGAAGGGAAATTCTTGAATTGACGCTTAAAATGAATTCGGGTCCAGAAAAGCCACACTGCTTCACAGGACGGGGCAGTTTAAAAGAATAAAGCGAAAGGAACATGGCGGGTGCGATCATACCAGCACTAATGCACCGGATCCCATCAGAACTCCGAAGTTAAGCATGCTTGGGCGAGAGTAGTACTAGGATGGGTGACCCCTTGGGAAGTTCTCGTGTTGCACCCCTCCCTTTTTTGTTTCGAAATCCAAATTTCCCCTTCGTTCTTTATGCTGTAGTAATTTAGCTCCGTCGGAACGATTGCTTTATATTTTGCTTCTCATCGAAGCATGAAGGCGGATCTGAAGGCGCGAGACAAGTCAGGAACGGTACGGCTGGATCGAAGCCCGGATCGTCGGTCAAAGTTGTCGGCGCAAATGTATAAGCGCAAGCGTGAAGGATCAATTTCAGGATAATTGAGAGTTGTGCGACGAGTGAAAAAAAAGGTGCAAAGCAACAAGAAAAAAATATAAAAGTAAATAAATAAAAGGATGAGAGGAAATTCATGAATTGACGCTTAGAATGAATTCGGGTCCAGAAAAGCCAAACTGCTTCACAGGACGTGGCAGTTTAAAAGAATAAAGCGAAAGGAACATGGCGGGTGCGATCATACCAGCACTAATGCACCGGATCCCATCAGAACTCCGAAGTTAAGCGTGCTTGGGCGACAGTAGTACTAGGATGGGTGACCCTAGGCCTGTCAACGGGTCGGGTCTAGACCCGGATCCGGATCGGATCCCTGAAATTTTTGCGGGTATGGGTAGGGATTTAATTCCGTTATCCGGATCCGGATCCGTTTTTTCAAACAAAAAAACGGGTCGGATACGGAATATAGTATTCCGACCCGTATTAGACCCGGATCCGGATATAAATGATTTAATAATTTATAAAAAATATATATTATCAATATAATTTGATTAGGATGATGTATTTGAGTAAAATCAATTTGATTTATTTTCTTATTTGGTTTTTTCTTTGCATTAGCTAGAAATTTGTTTACAAATATATCTTTTTCTCTTTTTTGTTAGAAATTATAAATTTTGGCAAATTTGTTCGGGTAGACCCGACCCGGAACCGAGACTCGTCGGGTCCGGATCCGGAACACCGAATAAAAGACCCGTCGGGTAAACGGGTCGGATCCGGGTCCGGGTCCGGAATAATGAATTCCGGCCCGGACCTGGCCCGTTGACACCCCTAGGTGACCCCCTGGGAAATCCTCGTGTTGCACCCCTCCCTTTTTTGTTTCGAAATCCAAATTTCCCCTTCGTTCTTTATGCTGTAGTAATTTAGCTCCGTCGGAACGATTGCTTTATATTTTGCTTCTCATCGAAGCATGAAGGCGGATCTGAAGGCGCGAGACAAGTCAGGAACGGTACGGCTGGATCGAAGCCCGGATCGTCGGTCAAAGTTGTCGGCGCAAATGTATAAGCGCAAGCGTGAAGGATCAATTTCAGGATAATTGAGAGTTGTGCGACGAGGGAAAAAAAAGGTGCAAAGCAACAAGAAAAAAATATAAAAGTAAATAAATAAAAGGATGTGAGGAAATTCATGAATTGACGCTTAGAATGAATTCGGGTCCAGAAAAGCCAAACTGCTTCACAGGACGTGGCAGTTTAAAAGAATAAAGCGAAAGGAACATGGCGGGTGCGATCATACCAGCACTAATGCACCGGATCCCATCAGAACTTCGAAGTTAAGCGTGCTTGGGCGACAGTAGTACTAGGATGGGTGACCCTAGGCCGGTCAACGGGTCGGGTCTACACCCGGATCCGGATCGGATCCCTGGAATTTTTGCGGGTATGGGTAGGGATTTAATTCCGTTATCCGGATCCGATCCGTTTTTTCAAACAAAAAAACGGGTCGGATACGGAATATAGTATTCCGACCCGTATTAGACCCGGATCCGGATATAAATGATTTAATAATTTATAAAAAATATATATTATCAATATAATTTGATTAGGATGATGTATTTGAGTAAAATCAATTTGATTTATTTTCTTATTTGGTTTTTTCTTTGCATTAGCTAGAAATTTGATTACAAATATATCTTTTTCTCTTTTTTGTTAGAAATTGTAAATTTTGGGAAATTTGTTCGGGTAGACCCGACCCGGATCCGAGACTCGCCGGGTCCGGATCCGAAACACCGAATAAAAGACCCGTCGGGTAAACGGGTCGGATCCGGGTCCGGGTCCGGAATAATGAATTCCGGCCCGGACCCGGCCCGTTGACACCCCTAGGTGACCCCCTGGGAAATCCTCGTGTTGCACCCCTCCCTTTTTTGTTTCGAAATCCAAATTTCCCCTTCGTTCTTTATGCTGTAGTAATTTAGCTCCGTCGGAACGATTGCTTTATATTTTGCTTCTCATCGAAGCATGAAGGCGGATCTGAAGGCGCGAGACAAGTCAGGAACGGTACCGCTGGATCGAAGCCCGGATCGTCGGTCAAAGTTGTCGGCGCAAATGTATAAGCGCAAGCGTGAAGGATCAATTTCAGGATAATTGAGAGTTGCGCGACGAGGGAAAAAAAAATGGTGCAAATCAACAAGAAAAAAATGTAAAAGTAAATAAATAAAAGGATGAGGAGAAATTCTTGAATTGACGCTTAAAATGAATTCGGGTCCAGAAAAGCCACACTGCTTCACAGGACGGGGCAGTTTAAAAGAATAAAGCGAAAGAAACATGTCGGGTGCGATCATACCAGCACTAATGCACCGGATCCCATCAGAACTCCGAAGTTAAGCGTGCTTGGGCGAGAGTAGTACTAGGATGGGTGACCCCCTGGGAAGTCCTCGTGTTGCACCCCTCCCTTTTTTGTTTCGAAATTCAAATTTCCCCTTCGTTCTTTATGCTGTAGTCATTTAGCTCCGTCGGAACGATTGCTTTATATTTTGCTTCTCATCGAAGCATGAAGGCGGATCTGAAGGCGCGAGACAAGTCAGGAACGGTACGGCTGGATCGAAGCCCGGATCGTCGGTCAAAGTTTTCGGCGCAAATGTATAAGCGCAAGCGTGAAGGATCAATTTCAGGATAATTGAGAGTTGCGCGACGAGGGAAAAAAAATGGTGCAAATCAACAAGAAAAAAATGTAAAAGTAAATAAATAAGAGGATGAGAGGAAATTCATGAATTGACGCTTAGAATGAATTCGGGTCCAGAAAAGCCAAACTGCTTCACAGGACGTGACAGTTTAAAAGAATAAAGCGAAAGGAACATGGCGGGTGCGATCATACCAGCACTAATGCACCGGATCCCATCAGAACTTCGAAGTTAAGCGTGCTTGGGCGACAGTAGTACTAGGATGGGTGACCCTAGGCCGGTCAACGGGTCGGGTCTACACCCGGATCCGGATCGGATCCCTGAAATTTTTGCGGGTATGGGTAGGGATTTAATTCCGTTATCCGGATCCGGATCCGTTTTTTCAAACAAAAAAACGGGTCGGATACGGAATATAGTATTCCGACCCGTATTAGACCCGGATCCGGATATAAATGATTTAATAATTTATAAAAAATATATATTATCAATATAATTTGATTAGGATGATGTATTTGAGTAAAATCAATTTGATTTATTTTCTTATTTGGTTTTTTCTTTGCATTAGCTAGAAATTTGTTTACAAATATATCTTTTTCTCTTTTTTGTTAGAAATTATAAATTTTGGGAAATTTGTTCGGGTAGACCCGACCCGGATCCGAGACTCGGCGGGTCTGGATCCGAAACACCGAATAAAAGACCCGTCGGGTAAACGGGTCGGATCCGGGTCCGGGTCCGGAATAATGAATTCCGGCCCGGACCCGGCCCGTTGACACCCCTAGGTGACCCCCTGGGAAATCCTCGTGTTGCACCCCTCCCTTTTTTGTTTCGAAATCCAAATTTCCCCTTCGTTCTTTATGCTGTAGTAATTTAGCTCCGTCGGAACGATTGATTTATATTTTGCTTCTCATCGAAGCATGAAGGCGGATCTGAAAGCGCGAGACAAGTCAGGAACGGTACGGCTGGATCGAAGCCCGGATCGTCGGTCAAAGTTGTCGGCGCAAATGTATAAGCGCAAGCGTGAAGGATCAATTTCAGGATAATTGAGAGTTGTGCGACGAGGGAAAAAAAAGGTGCAAAGCAACAAGAAAAAAATATAAAAGTAAATAAATAAAAGGATGTGAGGAAATTCATGAATTGACGCTTAGAATGAATTCGGGTCCAGAAAAGCCAAACTGCTTCACAGGACGTGGCAGTTTAAAAGAATAAAGCGAAAGGAACATGGCGGGTGCGATCATACCAGCACTAATGCACCGGATCCCATCAGAACTTCGAAGTTAAGCGTGCTTGGGCGACAGTAGTACTAGGATGGGTGACCCTAGGCCGGTCAACGGGTCGGGTCTACACCCGGATCCGGATCGGATCCCTGGAATTTTTGCGGGTATGGGTAGGGATTTAATTCCGTTATCCGGATCCGATCCGTTTTTTCAAACAAAAAAACGGGTCGGATACGGAATATAGTATTCCGACCCGTATTAGACCCGGATCCGGATATAAATGATTTAATAATTTATAAAAAATATATATTATCAATATAATTTGATTAGGATGATGTATTTGAGTAAAATCAATTTGATTTATTTTCTTATTTGGTTTTTTCTTTGCATTAGCTAGAAATTTGTTTACAAATATATCTTTTTCTCTTTTTTGTTAGAAATTATAAATTTTGGCAAATTTGTTCGGGTAGACCACAACCCGGATCCGAGACTCGCCGGGTCCGGATCCGAAACACCGAATAAAAGACCCGTCGGATCCGGGTCCGGGTCCGGAATAATGAATTCCGGCCCAGACCCGGCCCGTTGACACCCCTAGGTGACCCCCTGGGAAATCCTCGTGTTGCACCCCTCCCTTTTTTGTTTCGAAATCAAAATTTTCCCTTCGTTCTTTATGCTGTAGTAATTTAGCTCCGTCGGAACGATTGCTTTATATTTTGCTTCTCATCGAAGCATGAAGGCGGATCTGAAGGCGCGAGACAAGTCAGGAACGGTACGGCTGGATCGAAGCCCGGATCGTCGGTCAAAGTTGTCGGCGCAAATGTATAAGCGCAAGCGTGAAGGATCAATTTCAGGATAATTGAGAGTTGTGCGACGAGGGAAAAAAAAGGTGCAAAGCAACAAGAAAAAAATATAAAAGTAAATAAATAAAAGGATGTGAGGAAATTCATGAATTGACGCTTAGAATGAATTCGGGTCCAGAAAAGCCAAACTGCTTCACAGGACGTGGCAGTTTAAAAGAATAAAGCGAAAGGAACATGGCGGGTGCGATCATACCAGCACTAATGCACCGGATCCCATCAGAACTCCGAAGTTAAGCGTGCTTGGGCGACAGTAGTACTAGGATGGGTGACCCTAGGCCTGTCAACGGGTCGGGTCTACACCCGGATCCGGATCGGATCCCTAAAATTTTTGCGGGTAAGGGTAGGGATTTCATTCCGTTATCCGGATCCGGATCCGTTTTTTCAAACAAAAAAACGGGTCGGATACGGAATATAGTATTCCGACCCGTATTAGACCCGGATCCGGATATAAATGATTTAATAATTTATAAAAAATATATATTATCAATATAATTTGATTAGGATGATGTATTTGAGTAAAATCAATTTGATTTATTTTCTTATTTGGTTTTTTCTTTGCATTAGCTAGAAATTTGTTTACAAATATATCTTTTTCTCTTTTTTGTTAGAAATTATAAATTTTGGCAAATTTGTTCGGGTAGACCCGACCCGGAACCGAGACTCGTCGGGTCCGGATCCGGAACACCGAATAAAAGACCCGTCGGGTAAACGGGTCGGATCCGGGTCCGGGTCCGGAATAATGAATTCCGGCCCGGACCTGGCCCGTTGACACCCCTAGGTGACCCCCTGGGAAATCCTCGTGTTGCACCCCTCCCTTTTTTGTTTCGAAATCCAAATTTCCCCTTCGTTCTTTATGCTGTAGTAATTTAGCTCCGTCGGAACGATTGCTTTATATTTTGCTTCTCATCGAAGCATGAAGGCGGATCTGAAGGCGCGAGACAAGTCAGGAACGGTACGGCTGGATCGAAGCCCGGATCGTCGGTCAAAGTTGTCGGCGCAAATGTATAAGCGCAAGCGTGAAGGATCAATTTCAGGATAATTGAGAGTTGTGCGACGAGGGAAAAAAAAGGTGCAAAGCAACAAGAAAAAAATATAAAAGTAAATAAATAAAAGGATGTGAGGAAATTCATGAATTGACGCTTAGAATGAATTCGGGTCCAGAAAAGCCAAACTGCTTCACAGGACGTGGCAGTTTAAAAGAATAAAGCGAAAGGAACATGGCGGGTGCGATCATACCAGCACTAATGCACCGGATCCCATCAGAACTTCGAAGTTAAGCGTGCTTGGGCGACAGTAGTACTAGGATGGGTGACCCTAGGCCGGTCAACGGGTCGGGTCTACACCCGGATCCGGATCGGATCCCTGGAATTTTTGCGGGTATGGGTAGGGATTTAATTCCGTTATCCGGATCCGATCCGTTTTTTCAAACAAAAAAACGGGTCGGATACGGAATATAGTATTCCGACCCGTATTAGACCCGGATCCGGATATAAATGATTTAATAATTTATAAAAAATATATATTATCAATATAATTTGATTAGGATGATGTATTTGAGTAAAATCAATTTGATTTATTTTCTTATTTGGTTTTTTCTTTGCATTAGCTAGAAATTTGATTACAAATATATCTTTTTCTCTTTTTTGTTAGAAATTGTAAATTTTGGGAAATTTGTTCGGGTAGACCCGACCCGGATCCGAGACTCGCCGGGTCCGGATCCGAAACACCGAATAAAAGACCCGTCGGGTAAACGGGTCGGATCCGGGTCCGGGTCCGGAATAATGAATTCCGGCCCGGACCCGGCCCGTTGACACCCCTAGGTGACCCCCTGGGAAATCCTCGTGTTGCACCCCTCCCTTTTTTGTTTCGAAATCCAAATTTCCCCTTCGTTCTTTATGCTGTAGTAATTTAGCTCCGTCGGAACGATTGCTTTATATTTTGCTTCTCATCGAAGCATGAAGGCGGATCTGAAGGCGCGAGACAAGTCAGGAACGGTACGGCTGGATCGAAGCCCGGATCGTCGGTCAAAGTTGTCGGCGCAAATGTATAAGCGCAAGCGTGAAGGATCAATTTCAGGATAATTGAGAGTTGCGCGACGAGGGAAAAAAAAATGGTGCAAATCAACAAGAAAAAAATGTAAAAGTAAATAAATAAAAGGATGAAGGGAAATTCTTGAATTGACGCTTAAAATGAATTCGGGTCCAGAAAAGCCACACTGCTTCACAGGACGGGGCAGTTTAAAAGAATAAAGCGAAAGGAACATGGCGGGTGCGATCATACCAGCACTAATGCACCGGATCCCATCAGAACTCCGAAGTTAAGCATGCTTGGGCGAGAGTAGTACTAGGATGGGTGACCCCTTGGGAAGTTCTCGTGTTGCACCCCTCCCTTTTTTGTTTCGAAATCCAAATTTCCCCTTCGTTCTTTATGCTGTAGTAATTTAGCTCCGTCGGAACGATTGCTTTATATTTTGCTTCTCATCGAAGCATGAAGGCGGATCTGAAGGCGCGAGACAAGTCAGGAACGGTACGGCTGGATCGAAGCCCGGATCGTCGGTCAAAGTTGTCGGCGCAAATGTATAAGCGCAAGCGTGAAGGATCAATTTCAGGATAATTGAGAGTTGTGCGACGAGTGAAAAAAAAGGTGCAAAGCAACAAGAAAAAAATATAAAAGTAAATAAATAAAAGGATGAGAGGAAATTCATGAATTGACGCTTAGAATGAATTCGGGTCCAGAAAAGCCAAACTGCTTCACAGGACGTGGCAGTTTAAAAGAATAAAGCGAAAGGAACATGGCGGGTGCGATCATACCAGCACTAATGCACCGGATCCCATCAGAACTCCGAAGTTAAGCGTGCTTGGGCGACAGTAGTACTAGGATGGGTGACCCTAGGCCTGTCAACGGGTCGGGTCTAGACCCGGATCCGGATCGGATCCCTGAAATTTTTGCGGGTATGGGTAGGGATTTAATTCCGTTATCCGGATCCGGATCCGTTTTTTCAAACAAAAAAACGGGTCGGATACGGAATATAGTATTCCGACCCGTATTAGACCCGGATCCGGATATAAATGATTTAATAATTTATAAAAAATATATATTATCAATATAATTTGATTAGGATGATGTATTTGAGTAAAATCAATTTGATTTATTTTCTTATTTGGTTTTTTCTTTGCATTAGCTAGAAATTTGTTTACAAATATATCTTTTTCTCTTTTTTGTTAGAAATTATAAATTTTGGCAAATTTGTTCGGGTAGACCCGACCCGGAACCGAGACTCGTCGGGTCCGGATCCGGAACACCGAATAAAAGACCCGTCGGGTAAACGGGTCGGATCCGGGTCCGGGTCCGGAATAATGAATTCCGGCCCGGACCTGGCCCGTTGACACCCCTAGGTGACCCCCTGGGAAATCCTCGTGTTGCACCCCTCCCTTTTTTGTTTCGAAATCCAAATTTCCCCTTCGTTCTTTATGCTGTAGTAATTTAGCTCCGTCGGAACGATTGCTTTATATTTTGCTTCTCATCGAAGCATGAAGGCGGATCTGAAGGCGCGAGACAAGTCAGGAACGGTACGGCTGGATCGAAGCCCGGATCGTCGGTCAAAGTTGTCGGCGCAAATGTATAAGCGCAAGCGTGAAGGATCAATTTCAGGATAATTGAGAGTTGTGCGACGAGGGAAAAAAAAGGTGCAAAGCAACAAGAAAAAAATATAAAAGTAAATAAATAAAAGAATGTGAGGAAATTCATGAATTGACGCTTAGAATGAATTCGGGTCCAGAAAAGCCAAACTGCTTCACAGGACGTGGCAGTTTAAAAGAATAAAGCGAAAGGAACATGGCGGGTGCGATCATACCAGCACTAATGCACCGGATCCCATCAGAACTTCGAAGTTAAGCGTGCTTGGGCGACAGTAGTACTAGGATGGGTGACCCTAGGCCGGTCAACGGGTCGGGTCTACACCCGGATCCGGATCGGATCCCTGGAATTTTTGCGGGTATGGGTAGGGATTTAATTCCGTTATCCGGATCCGATCCGTTTTTTCAAACAAAAAAACGGGTCGGATACGGAATATAGTATTCCGACCCGTATTAGACCCGGATCCGGATATAAATGATTTAATAATTTATAAAAAATATATATTATCAATATAATTTGATTAGGATGATGTATTTGAGTAAAATCAATTTGATTTATTTTCTTATTTGGTTTTTTCTTTGCATTAGCTAGAAATTTGATTACAAATATATCTTTTTCTCTTTTTTGTTAGAAATTGTAAATTTTGGGAAATTTGTTCGGGTAGACCCGACCCGGATCCGAGACTCGCCGGGTCCGGATCCGAAACACCGAATAAAAGACCCGTCGGGTAAACGGGTCGGATCCGGGTCCGGGTCCGGAATAATGAATTCCGGCCCGGACCCGGCCCGTTGACACCCCTAGGTGACCCCCTGGGAAATCCTCGTGTTGCACCCCTCCCTTTTTTGTTTCGAAATCCAAATTTCCCCTTCGTTCTTTATGCTGTAGTAATTTAGCTCCGTCGGAACGATTGCTTTATATTTTGCTTCTCATCGAAGCATGAAGGCGGATCTGAAGGCGCGAGACAAGTCAGGAACGGTACCGCTGGATCGAAGCCCGGATCGTCGGTCAAAGTTGTCGGCGCAAATGTATAAGCGCAAGCGTGAAAGATCAATTTCAGGATAATTGAGAGTTGCGCGACGAGGGAAAAAAAAATGGTGCAAATCAACAAGAAAAAAATGTAAAAGTAAATAAATAAAAGGATGAGGAGAAATTCTTGAATTGACGCTTAAAATGAATTCGGGTCCAGAAAAGCCACACTGCTTCACAGGACGGGGCAGTTTAAAAGAATAAAGCGAAAGAAACATGTCGGGTGCGATCATACCAGCACTAATGCACCGGATCCCATCAGAACTCCGAAGTTAAGCGTGCTTGGGCGAGAGTAGTACTAGGATGGGTGACCCCCTGGGAAGTCCTCGTGTTGCACCCCTCCCTTTTTTGTTTCGAAATTCAAATTTCCCCTTCGTTCTTTATGCTGTAGTCATTTAGCTCCGTCGGAACGATTGCTTTATATTTTGCTTCTCATCGAAGCATGAAGGCGGATCTGAAGGCGCGAGACAAGTCAGGAACGGTACGGCTGGATCGAAGCCCGGATCGTCGGTCAAAGTTTTCGGCGCAAATGTATAAGCGCAAGCGTGAAGGATCAATTTCAGGATAATTGAGAGTTGCGCGACGAGGGAAAAAAAATGGTGCAAATCAACAAGAAAAAAATGTAAAAGTAAATAAATAAGAGGATGAGAGGAAATTCATGAATTGACGCTTAGAATGAATTCGGGTCCAGAAAAGCCAAACTGCTTCACAGGACGTGACAGTTTAAAAGAATAAAGCGAAAGGAACATGGCGGGTGCGATCATACCAGCACTAATGCACCGGATCCCATCAGAACTTCGAAGTTAAGCGTGCTTGGGCGACAGTAGTACTAGGATGGGTGACCCTAGGCCGGTCAACGGGTCGGGTCTACACCCGGATCCGGATCGGATCCCTGAAATTTTTGCGGGTATGGGTAGGGATTTAATTCCGTTATCCGGATCCGGATCCGTTTTTTCAAACAAAAAAACGGGTCGGATACGGAATATAGTATTCCGACCCGTATTAGACCCGGATCCGGATATAAATGATTTAATAATTTATAAAAAATATATATTATCAATATAATTTGATTAGGATGATGTATTTGAGTAAAATCAATTTGATTTATTTTCTTATTTGGTTTTTTCTTTGCATTAGCTAGAAATTTGTTTACAAATATATCTTTTTCTCTTTTTTGTTAGAAATTATAAATTTTGGGAAATTTGTTCGGGTAGACCCGACCCGGATCCGAGACTCGGCGGGTCTGGATCCGAAACACCGAATAAAAGACCCGTCGGGTAAACGGGTCGGATCCGGGTCCGGGTCCGGAATAATGAATTCCGGCCCGGACCCGGCCCGTTGACACCCCTAGGTGACCCCCTGGGAAATCCTCGTGTTGCACCCCTCCCTTTTTTGTTTCGAAATCCAAATTTCCCCTTCGTTCTTTATGCTGTAGTAATTTAGCTCCGTCGGAACGATTGCTTTATATTTTGCTTCTCATCGAAGCATGAAGGCGGATCTGAAAGCGCGAGACAAGTCAGGAACGGTACGGCTGGATCGAAGCCCGGATCGTCGGTCAAAGTTGTCGGCGCAAATGTATAAGCGCAAGCGTGAAGGATCAATTTCAGGATAATTGAGAGTTGTGCGACGAGGGAAAAAAAAGGTGCAAAGCAACAAGAAAAAAATATAAAAGTAAATAAATAAAAGGATGTGAGGAAATTCATGAATTGACGCTTAGAATGAATTCGGGTCCAGAAAAGCCAAACTGCTTCACAGGACGTGGCAGTTTAAAAGAATAAAGCGAAAGGAACATGGCGGGTGCGATCATACCAGCACTAATGCACCGGATCCCATCAGAACTTCGAAGTTAAGCGTGCTTGGGCGACAGTAGTACTAGGATGGGTGACCCTAGGCCGGTCAACGGGTCGGGTCTACACCCGGATCCGGATCGGATCCCTGGAATTTTTGCGGGTATGGGTAGGGATTTAATTCCGTTATCCGGATCCGATCCGTTTTTTCAAACAAAAAAACGGGTCGGATACGGAATATAGTATTCCGACCCGTATTAGACCCGGATCCGGATATAAATGATTTAATAATTTATAAAAAATATATATTATCAATATAATTTGATTAGGATGATGTATTTGAGTAAAATCAATTTGATTTATTTTCTTATTTGGTTTTTTCTTTGCATTAGCTAGAAATTTGTTTACAAATATATCTTTTTCTCTTTTTTGTTAGAAATTATAAATTTTGGCAAATTTGTTCGGGTAGACCACAACCCGGATCCGAGACTCGCCGGGTCCGGATCCGAAACACCGAATAAAAGACCCGTCGGATCCGGGTCCGGGTCCGGAATAATGAATTCCGGCCCAGACCCGGCCCGTTGACACCCCTAGGTGACCCCCTGGGAAATCCTCGTGTTGCACCCCTCCCTTTTTTGTTTCGAAATCAAAATTTTCCCTTCGTTCTTTATGCTGTAGTAATTTAGCTCCGTCGGAACGATTGCTTTATATTTTGCTTCTCATCGAAGCATGAAGGCGGATCTGAAGGCGCGAGACAAGTCAGGAACGGTACGGCTGGATCGAAGCCCGGATCGTCGGTCAAAGTTGTCGGCGCAAATGTATAAGCGCAAGCGTGAAGGATCAATTTCAGGATAATTGAGAGTTGTGCGACGAGGGAAAAAAAAGGTGCAAAGCAACAAGAAAAAAATATAAAAGTAAATAAATAAAAGGATGTGAGGAAATTCATGAATTGACGCTTAGAATGAATTCGGGTCCAGAAAAGCCAAACTGCTTCACAGGACGTGGCAGTTTAAAAGAATAAAGCGAAAGGAACATGGCGGGTGCGATCATACCAGCACTAATGCACCGGATCCCATCAGAACTCCGAAGTTAAGCGTGCTTGGGCGACAGTAGTACTAGGATGGGTGACCCTAGGCCTGTCAACGGGTCGGGTCTACACCCGGATCCGGATCGGATCCCTGGAATTTTTGCGGGTAAGGGTAGGGATTTCATTCCGTTATCCGGATCCGGATCCGTTTTTTCAAACAAAAAAACGGGTCGGATACGGAATATAGTATTCCGACCCGTATTAGACCCGGATCCGGATATAAATGATTTAATAATTTATAAAAAATATATATTATCAATATAATTTGATTAGGATGATGTATTTGAGTAAAATCAATTTGATTTATTTTCTTATTTGGTTTTTTCTTTGCATTAGCTAGAAATTTGTTTACAAATATATCTTTTTCTCTTTTTTGTTAGAAATTATAAATTTTGGCAAATTTGTTCGGGTAGACCCGACCCGGAACCGAGACTCGTCGGGTCCGGATCCGGAACACCGAATAAAAGACCCGTCGGGTAAACGGGTCGGATCCGGGTCCGGGTCCGGAATAATGAATTCCGGCCCGGACCTGGCCCGTTGACACCCCTAGGTGACCCCCTGGGAAATCCTCGTGTTGCACCCCTCCCTTTTTTGTTTCGAAATCCAAATTTCCCCTTCGTTCTTTATGCTGTAGTAATTTAGCTCCGTCGGAACGATTGCTTTATATTTTGCTTCTCATCGAAGCATGAAGGCGGATCTGAAGGCGCGAGACAAGTCAGGAACGGTACGGCTGGATCGAAGCCCGGATCGTCGGTCAAAGTTGTCGGCGCAAATGTATAAGCGCAAGCGTGAAGGATCAATTTCAGGATAATTGAGAGTTGTGCGACGAGGGAAAAAAAAGGTGCAAAGCAACAAGAAAAAAATATAAAAGTAAATAAATAAAAGGATGTGAGGAAATTCATGAATTGACGCTTAGAATGAATTCGGGTCCAGAAAAGCCAAACTGCTTCACAGGACGTGGCAGTTTAAAAGAATAAAGCGAAAGGAACATGGCGGGTGCGATCATACCAGCACTAATGCACCGGATCCCATCAGAACTTCGAAGTTAAGCGTGCTTGGGCGACAGTAGTACTAGGATGGGTGACCCTAGGCCGGTCAACGGGTCGGGTCTACACCCGGATCCGGATCGGATCCCTGGAATTTTTGCGGGTATGGGTAGGGATTTAATTCCGTTATCCGGATCCGATCCGTTTTTTCAAACAAAAAAACGGGTCGGATACGGAATATAGTATTCCGACCCGTATTAGACCCGGATCCGGATATAAATGATTTAATAATTTATAAAAAATATATATTATCAATATAATTTGATTAGGATGATGTATTTGAGTAAAATCAATTTGATTTATTTTCTTATTTGGTTTTTTCTTTGCATTAGCTAGAAATTTGTTTACAAATATATCTTTTTCTCTTTTTTGTTAGAAATTATAAATTTTGGCAAATTTGTTCGGGTAGACCCGACCCGGATCCGAGACTCGCCGGGTCCGGATCCGGAACACCGAATAAAAGACCCGTCGGGTAAACGGGTCGGATCCGGGTCCGGGTCCGGAATAATGAATTCCGGCCCGGACCCGGCCCGTTGACACCCCTAGGTGACCCCCTGGGAAATCCTCGTGTTGCACCCCTCCCTTTTTTGTTTCGAAATCCAAATTTCCCCTTCGTTCTTTATGCTGTAGTAATTTAGCTCCGTCGGAACGATTGCTTTATATTTTGCTTCTCATCGAAGCATGAAGGCGGATCTGAAGGCGCGAGACAAGTCAGGAACGGTACCGCTGGATCGAAGCCCGGATCGTCGGTCAAAGTTGTCGGCGCAAATGTATAAGCGCAAGCGTGAAGGATCAATTTCAGGATAATTGAGAGTTGCGCGACGAGGGAAAAAAAAATGGTGCAAATCAACAAGAAAAAAATGTAAAAGTAAATAAATAAAAGGATGAGGAGAAATTCTTGAATTGACGCTTAAAATGAATTCGGGTCCAGAAAAGCCACACTGCTTCACAGGACGGGGCAGTTTAAAAGAATAAAGCGAAAGAAACATGTCGGGTGCGATCATACCAGCACTAATGCACCGGATCCCATCAGAACTCCGAAGTTAAGCGTGCTTGGGCGAGAGTAGTACTAGGATGGGTGACCCCCTGGGAAGTCCTCGTGTTGCACCCCTCCCTTTTTTGTTTCGAAATTCAAATTTCCCCTTCGTTCTTTATGCTGTAGTCATTTAGCTCCGTCGGAACGATTGCTTTATATTTTGCTTCTCATCGAAGCATGAAGGCGGATCTGAAGGCGCGAGACAAGTCAGGAACGGTACGGCTGGATCGAAGCCCGGATCGTCGGTCAAAGTTTTCGGCGCAAATGTATAAGCGCAAGCGTGAAGGATCAATTTCAGGATAATTGAGAGTTGCGCGACGAGGGAAAAAAAATGGTGCAAATCAACAAGAAAAAAATGTAAAAGTAAATAAATAAGAGGATGAGAGGAAATTCATGAATTGACGCTTAGAATGAATTCGGGTCCAGAAAAGCCAAACTGCTTCACAGGACGTGACAGTTTAAAAGAATAAAGCGAAAGGAACATGGCGGGTGCGATCATACCAGCACTAATGCACCGGATCCCATCAGAACTTCGAAGTTAAGCGTGCTTGGGCGACAGTAGTACTAGGATGGGTGACCCTAGGCCGGTCAACGGGTCGGGTCTACACCCGGATCCGGATCGGATCCCTGAAATTTTTGCGGGTATGGGTAGGGATTTAATTCCGTTATCCGGATCCGGATCCGTTTTTTCAAACAAAAAAACGGGTCGGATACGGAATATAGTATTCCGACCCGTATTAGACCCGGATCCGGATATAAATGATTTAATAATTTATAAAAAATATATATTATCAATATAATTTGATTAGGATGATGTATTTGAGTAAAATCAATTTGATTTATTTTCTTATTTGGTTTTTTCTTTGCATTAGCTAGAAATTTGTTTACAAATATATCTTTTTCTCTTTTTTGTTAGAAATTATAAATTTTGGGAAATTTGTTCGGGTAGACCCGACCCGGATCCGAGACTCGGCGGGTCTGGATCCGAAACACCGAATAAAAGACCCGTCGGGTAAACGGGTCGGATCCGGGTCCGGGTCCGGAATAATGAATTCCGGCCCGGACCCGGCCCGTTGACACCCCTAGGTGACCCCCTGGGAAATCCTCGTGTTGCACCCCTCCCTTTTTTGTTTCGAAATCCAAATTTCCCCTTCGTTCTTTATGCTGTAGTAATTTAGCTCCGTCGGAACGATTGCTTTATATTTTGCTTCTCATCGAAGCATGAAGGCGGATCTGAAAGCGCGAGACAAGTCAGGAACGGTACGGCTGGATCGAAGCCCGGATCGTCGGTCAAAGTTGTCGGCGCAAATGTATAAGCGCAAGCGTGAAGGATCAATTTCAGGATAATTGAGAGTTGTGCGACGAGGGAAAAAAAAGGTGCAAAGCAACAAGAAAAAAATATAAAAGTAAATAAATAAAAGGATGTGAGGAAATTCATGAATTGACGCTTAGAATGAATTCGGGTCCAGAAAAGCCAAACTGCTTCACAGGACGTGGCAGTTTAAAAGAATAAAGCGAAAGGAACATGGCGGGTGCGATCATACCAGCACTAATGCACCGGATCCCATCAGAACTTCGAAGTTAAGCGTGCTTGGGCGACAGTAGTACTAGGATGGGTGACCCTAGGCCGGTCAACGGGTCGGGTCTACACCCGGATCCGGATCGGATCCCTGGAATTTTTGCGGGTATGGGTAGGGATTTAATTCCGTTATCCGGATCCGATCCGTTTTTTCAAACAAAAAAACGGGTCGGATACGGAATATAGTATTCCGACCCGTATTAGACCCGGATCCGGATATAAATGATTTAATAATTTATAAAAAATATATATTATCAATATAATTTGATTAGGATGATGTATTTGAGTAAAATCAATTTGATTTATTTTCTTATTTGGTTTTTTCTTTGCATTAGCTAGAAATTTGTTTACAAATATATCTTTTTCTCTTTTTTGTTAGAAATTATAAATTTTGGCAAATTTGTTCGGGTAGACCCGACCCGGATCCGAGACTCGCCGGGTCCGGATCCGAAACACCGAATAAAAGACCCGTCGGATCCGGGTCCGGGTCCGGAATAATGAATTCCGGCCCAGACCCGGCCCGTTGACACCCCTAGGTGACCCCCTGGGAAATCCTCGTGTTGCACCCCTCCCTTTTTTGTTTCGAAATCAAAATTTTCCCTTCGTTCTTTATGCTGTAGTAATTTAGCTCCGTCGGAACGATTGCTTTATATTTTGCTTCTCATCGAAGCATGAAGGCGGATCTGAAGGCGCGAGACAAGTCAGGAACGGTACGGCTGGATCGAAGCCCGAATCGTCGGTCAAAGTTGTCGGCGCAAATGTATAAGCGCAAGCGTGAAGGATCAATTTCAGGATAATTGAGAGTTGTGCGACGAGGGAAAAAAAAGGTGCAAAGCAACAAGAAAAAAATATAAAAGTAAATAAATAAAAGGATGTGAGGAAATTCATGAATTGACGCTTAGAATGAATTCGGGTCCAGAAAAGCCAAACTGCTTCACAGGACGTGGCAGTTTAAAAGAATAAAGCGAAAGGAACATGGCGGGTGCGATCATACCAGCACTAATGCACCGGATCCCATCAGAACTCCGAAGTTAAGCGTGCTTGGGCGACAGTAGTACTAGGATGGGTGACCCTAGGCCTGTCAACGGGTCGGGTCTACACCCGGATCCGGATCGGATCCCTAAAATTTTTGCGGGTAAGGGTAGGGATTTCATTCCGTTATCCGGATCCGGATCCGTTTTTTCAAACAAAAAAACGGGTCGGATACGGAATATAGTATTCCGACCCGTATTAGACCCGGATCCGGATATAAATGATTTAATAATTTATAAAAAATATATATTATCAATATAATTTGATTAGGATGATGTATTTGAGTAAAATCAATTTGATTTATTTTCTTATTTGGTTTTTTCTTTGCATTAGCTAGAAATTTGTTTACAAATATATCTTTTTCTCTTTTTTGTTAGAAATTATAAATTTTGGGAAATTTGTTCGGGTAGACCCGACCCGGATCCGAGACTCGGCGGGTCTGGATCCGAAACACCGAATAAAAGACCCGTCGGGTAAACGGGTCGGATCCGGGTCCGGGTCCGGAATAATGAATTCCGGCCCGGACCCGGCCCGTTGACACCCCTAGGTGACCCCCTGGGAAATCCTCGTGTTGCACCCCTCCCTTTTTTGTTTCGAAATCCAAATTTCCCCTTCGTTCTTTATGCTGTAGTAATTTAGCTCCGTCGGAACGATTGATTTATATTTTGCTTCTCATCGAAGCATGAAGGCGGATCTGAAAGCGCGAGACAAGTCAGGAACGGTACGGCTGGATCGAAGCCCGGATCGTCGGTCAAAGTTGTCGGCGCAAATGTATAAGCGCAAGCGTGAAGGATCAATTTCAGGATAATTGAGAGTTGTGCGACGAGGGAAAAAAAAGGTGCAAAGCAACAAGAAAAAAATATAAAAGTAAATAAATAAAAGGATGTGAGGAAATTCATGAATTGACGCTTAGAATGAATTCGGGTCCAGAAAAGCCAAACTGCTTCACAGGACGTGGCAGTTTAAAAGAATAAAGCGAAAGGAACATGGCGGGTGCGATCATACCAGCACTAATGCACCGGATCCCATCAGAACTTCGAAGTTAAGCGTGCTTGGGCGACAGTAGTACTAGGATGGGTGACCCTAGGCCGGTCAACGGGTCGGGTCTACACCCGGATCCGGATCGGATCCCTGGAATTTTTGCGGGTATGGGTAGGGATTTAATTCCGTTATCCGGATCCGATCCGTTTTTTCAAACAAAAAAACGGGTCGGATACGGAATATAGTATTCCGACCCGTATTAGACCCGGATCCGGATATAAATGATTTAATAATTTATAAAAAATATATATTATCAATATAATTTGATTAGGATGATGTATTTGAGTAAAATCAATTTGATTTATTTTCTTATTTGGTTTTTTCTTTGCATTAGCTAGAAATTTGATTACAAATATATCTTTTTCTCTTTTTTGTTAGAAATTGTAAATTTTGGGAAATTTGTTCGGGTAGACCCGACCCGGATCCGAGACTCGCCGGGTCCGGATCCGAAACACCGAATAAAAGACCCGTCGGGTAAACGGGTCGGATCCGGGTCCGGGTCCGGAATAATGAATTCCGGCCCGGACCCGGCCCGTTGACACCCCTAGGTGACCCCCTGGGAAATCCTCGTGTTGCACCCCTCCCTTTTTTGTTTCGAAATCCAAATTTCCCCTTCGTTCTTTATGCTGTAGTAATTTAGCTCCGTCGGAACGATTGCTTTATATTTTGCTTCTCATCGAAGCATGAAGGCGGATCTGAAGGCGCGAGACAAGTCAGGAACGGTACCGCTGGATCGAAGCCCGGATCGTCGGTCAAAGTTGTCGGCGCAAATGTATAAGCGCAAGCGTGAAGGATCAATTTCAGGATAATTGAGAGTTGCGCGACGAGGGAAAAAAAAATGGTGCAAATCAACAAGAAAAAAATGTAAAAGTAAATAAATAAAAGGATGAGGAGAAATTCTTGAATTGACGCTTAAAATGAATTCGGGTCCAGAAAAGCCACACTGCTTCACAGGACGGGGCAGTTTAAAAGAATAAAGCGAAAGAAACATGTCGGGTGCGATCATACCAGCACTAATGCACCGGATCCCATCAGAACTCCGAAGTTAAGCGTGCTTGGGCGAGAGTAGTACTAGGATGGGTGACCCCCTGGGAAGTCCTCGTGTTGCACCCCTCCCTTTTTTGTTTCGAAATTCAAATTTCCCCTTCGTTCTTTATGCTGTAGTCATTTAGCTCCGTCGGAACGATTGCTTTATATTTTGCTTCTCATCGAAGCATGAAGGCGGATCTGAAGGCGCGAGACAAGTCAGGAACGGTACGGCTGGATCGAAGCCCGGATCGTCGGTCAAAGTTTTCGGCGCAAATGTATAAGCGCAAGCGTGAAGGATCAATTTCAGGATAATTGAGAGTTGCGCGACGAGGGAAAAAAAATGGTGCAAATCAACAAGAAAAAAATGTAAAAGTAAATAAATAAGAGGATGAGAGGAAATTCATGAATTGACGCTTAGAATGAATTCGGGTCCAGAAAAGCCAAACTGCTTCACAGGACGTGACAGTTTAAAAGAATAAAGCGAAAGGAACATGGCGGGTGCGATCATACCAGCACTAATGCACCGGATCCCATCAGAACTTCGAAGTTAAGCGTGCTTGGGCGACAGTAGTACTAGGATGGGTGACCCTAGGCCGGTCAACGGGTCGGGTCTACACCCGGATCCGGATCGGATCCCTGAAATTTTTGCGGGTATGGGTAGGGATTTAATTCCGTTATCCGGATCCGGATCCGTTTTTTCAAACAAAAAAACGGGTCGGATACGGAATATAGTATTCCGACCCGTATTAGACCCGGATCCGGATATAAATGATTTAATAATTTATAAAAAATATATATTATCAATATAATTTGATTAGGATGATGTATTTGAGTAAAATCAATTTGATTTATTTTCTTATTTGGTTTTTTCTTTGCATTAGCTAGAAATTTGTTTACAAATATATCTTTTTCTCTTTTTTGTTAGAAATTATAAATTTTGGGAAATTTGTTCGGGTAGACCCGACCCGGATCCGAGACTCGGCGGGTCTGGATCCGAAACACCGAATAAAAGACCCGTCGGGTAAACGGGTCGGATCCGGGTCCGGGTCCGGAATAATGAATTCCGGCCCGGACCCGGCCCGTTGACACCCCTAGGTGACCCCCTGGGAAATCCTCGTGTTGCACCCCTCCCTTTTTTGTTTCGAAATCCAAATTTCCCCTTCGTTCTTTATGCTGTAGTAATTTAGCTCCGTCGGAACGATTGCTTTATATTTTGCTTCTCATCGAAGCATGAAGGCGGATCTGAAAGCGCGAGACAAGTCAGGAACGGTACGGCTGGATCGAAGCCCGGATCGTCGGTCAAAGTTGTCGGCGCAAATGTATAAGCGCAAGCGTGAAGGATCAATTTCAGGATAATTGAGAGTTGTGCGACGAGGGAAAAAAAAGGTGCAAAGCAACAAGAAAAAAATATAAAAGTAAATAAATAAAAGGATGTGAGGAAATTCATGAATTGACGCTTAGAATGAATTCGGGTCCAGAAAAGCCAAACTGCTTCACAGGACGTGGCAGTTTAAAAGAATAAAGCGAAAGGAACATGGCGGGTGCGATCATACCAGCACTAATGCACCGGATCCCATCAGAACTTCGAAGTTAAGCGTGCTTGGGCGACAGTAGTACTAGGATGGGTGACCCTAGGCCGGTCAACGGGTCGGGTCTACACCCGGATCCGGATCGGATCCCTGGAATTTTTGCGGGTATGGGTAGGGATTTAATTCCGTTATCCGGATCCGATCCGTTTTTTCAAACAAAAAAACGGGTCGGATACGGAATATAGTATTCCGACCCGTATTAGACCCGGATCCGGATATAAATGATTTAATAATTTATAAAAAATATATATTATCAATATAATTTGATTAGGATGATGTATTTGAGTAAAATCAATTTGATTTATTTTCTTATTTGGTTTTTTCTTTGCATTAGCTAGAAATTTGTTTACAAATATATCTTTTTCTCTTTTTTGTTAGAAATTATAAATTTTGGCAAATTTGTTCGGGTAGACCCGACCCGGATCCGAGACTCGCCGGGTCCGGATCCGAAACACCGAATAAAAGACCCGTCGGATCCGGGTCCGGGTCCGGAATAATGAATTCCGGCCCAGACCCGGCCCGTTGACACCCCTAGGTGACCCCCTGGGAAATCCTCGTGTTGCACCCCTCCCTTTTTTGTTTCGAAATCAAAATTTTCCCTTCGTTCTTTATGCTGTAGTAATTTAGCTCCGTCGGAACGATTGCTTTATATTTTGCTTCTCATCGAAGCATGAAGGCGGATCTGAAGGCGCGAGACAAGTCAGGAACGGTACGGCTGGATCGAAGCCCGGATCGTCGGTCAAAGTTGTCGGCGCAAATGTATAAGCGCAAGCGTGAAGGATCAATTTCAGGATAATTGAGAGTTGTGCGACGAGGGAAAAAAAAGGTGCAAAGCAACAAGAAAAAAATATAAAAGTAAATAAATAAAAGGATGTGAGGAAATTCATGAATTGACGCTTAGAATGAATTCGGGTCCAGAAAAGCCAAACTGCTTCACAGGACGTGGCAGTTTAAAAGAATAAAGCGAAAGGAACATGGCGGGTGCGATCATACCAGCACTAATGCACCGGATCCCATCAGAACTCCGAAGTTAAGCGTGCTTGGGCGACAGTAGTACTAGGATGGGTGACCCTAGGCCTGTCAACGGGTCGGGTCTACACCCGGATCCGGATCGGATCCCTAAAATTTTTGCGGGTAAGGGTAGGGATTTCATTCCGTTATCCGGATCCGGATCCGTTTTTTCAAACAAAAAAACGGGTCGGATACGGAATATAGTATTCCGACCCGTATTAGACCCGGATCCGGATATAAATGATTTAATAATTTATAAAAAATATATATTATCAATATAATTTGATTAGGATGATGTATTTGAGTAAAATCAATTTGATTTATTTTCTTATTTGGTTTTTTCTTTGCATTAGCTAGAAATTTGTTTACAAATATATCTTTTTCTCTTTTTTGTTAGAAATTATAAATTTTGGCAAATTTGTTCGGGTAGACCCGACCCGGAACCGAGACTCGTCGGGTCCGGATCCGGAACACCGAATAAAAGACCCGTCGGGTAAACGGGTCGGATCCGGGTCCGGGTCCGGAATAATGAATTCCGGCCCGGACCCGGCCCGTTGACACCCCTAGGTGACCCCCTGGGAAATCCTCGTGTTGCACCCCTCCCTTTTTTGTTTCGAAATCCAAATTTCCCCTTCGTTCTTTATGCTGTAGTAATTTAGCTCCGTCGGAACGATTGCTTTATATTTTGCTTCTCATCGAAGCATGAAGGCGGATCTGAAGGCGCGAGACAAGTCAGGAACGGTACGGCTGGATCGAAGCCCGGATCGTCGGTCAAAGTTGTCGGCGCAAATGTATAAGCGCAAGCGTGAAGGATCAATTTCAGGATAATTGAGAGTTGCGCGACGAGGGAAAAAAATGGTGCAAATCAACAAGAAAAAAATGTAAAAGTAAATAAATAAAAGGATGAGGGGAAATTCTTGAATTGACGCTTAAAATGAATTCGGGTCCAGAAAAGCCACACTGCTTCACAGGACGGGGCAGTTTAAAAGAATAAAGCGAAAGGAACATGGCGGGTGCGATCATACCAGCACTAATGCACCGGATCCCATCAGAACTCCGAAGTTAAGCGTGCTTGGGCGAGAGTAGTACTAGGATGGGTGACCCCCTGGGAAGTTCTCGTGTTGCACCCCTCCCTTTTTTGTTTCGAAATCCAAATTTCCCCTTCGTTCTTTATGCTGTAGTAATTTAGCTCCGTCGGGTCGATTGCTTTATATTTTGCTTCTTATCGAAGCATGAAGGCGGATCTGAAGGCGCGAGACAAATCAGGAACGGTACGGCTGGATCGAAGCCCGGATCGTCGGTCAAAGTTGTCGGCGCAAATGTATAAGCGCAAGCGTGAAGGATCAATTTCAGGATAATTGAGAGTTGTGCGACGAGTGAAAAAAAAGGTGCAAAGCAACAAGAAAAAAATATAAAAGTAAATAAATAAAAGGATGAGAGGAAATTCATGAATTGACGCTTAGAATGAATTCGGGTCCAGAAAAGCCAAACTGCTTCACAGGACGTGGCAGTTTAAAAGAATAAAGCGAAAGGAACATGGCGGGTGCGATCATACCAGCACTAATGCACCGGATCCCATCAGAACTTCGAAGTTAAGCGTGCTTGGGCGACAGTAGTACTAGGATGGGTGACCCTAGGCCGGTCAACGGGTCGGGTCTACACCCGGATCCGGATCGGATCCCTGAAATTTTTGCTGGTATGGGTAGGGATTTAATTCCGTTATCCGGATCCGGATCCGTTTTTTCAAACAAAAAAACGGGTCGGATACGGAATATAGTATTCCGACCCGTACTAGACCCGGATCCGGATATAAATGATTTAATAATTTATAAAAAATATATATTATCAATATAATTTGATTAGGATGATGTATTTGAGTAAAATCAATTTGATTTATTTTCTTATTTGGTTTTTTCTTTGCATTAGCTAGAAATTTGTTTACAAATATATCTTTTTCTCTTTTTTGTTAGAAATTATAAATTTTGGCAAATTTGTTCGGGTAGACCCGACCCGGATCCGAGACTCGCCGGGTCCGGATCCGAAACACCGAATAAAAGACCCGTCGGATCCGGGTCCGGCTCCGGAATAATGAATTCCGGCCCAGACCCGGCCCGTTGACACCCCTAGGTGACCCCCTGGGAAATCCTCGTGTTGCACCCCTCCCTTTTTTGTTTCGAAATCAAAATTTTCCCTTCGTTCTTTATGCTGTAGTAATTTAGCTCCGTCGGAACGATTGCTTTATATTTTGCTTCTCATCGAAGCATGAAGTTAGTGCTGGTATGATCGCACCCACCATGTTCCTTTCGCTTTATTCTTTTAAACTGCCCCGTCCTGTGAAGCAGTGTGGCTTTTCTGGACCCGAATTCATTTTAAGCGTCAATTCAAGAATTTCCCCTCATCCTTTTATTTATTTACTTTTACATTTTTTTCTTGTTGATTTGCACCATTTTTTTTTCCCTCGTCGCGCAACTCTCAATTATCCTGAAATTGATCCTTCACGCTTGCGCTTATACATTTGCGCCGACAACTTTGACCGACGAACCGGGCTTCGATCCAGCCGTACCGTTCCTGACTTGTCTCGCGCCTTCAGATCCGCCTTCATGCTTCGATGAGAAGCAAAATATAAAGCAATCGTTCCGACGGAGCTAAATTACTACAGCATAAAGAACGAAGGGAAAATTTGGATTTCGAAACAAAAAAGGGAGGGGTGCAACACGAGGATTTCCCAGGGGGTCACCTAGGGGTGTCAACGGGCCGGGTCCGGGCCGGAATTCATTATTCCGGACCCGGACCCGGAGCCGACCCGTTTACCCGACGGGTCTTTTATTCGGTGTTCCGGATCCGGACCCGGCGAGTCTCGGATCCGGGTCGGGTCTACCCGAACAAATTTGCCGAAATTTATAATTTCTAACAAAAAAGAGAAAAAGATATATTTGTAAACAAATTTCTAGCTAATGCAAAGAAAAAACCAAATAAGAAAATAAATCAAATTGATTTTACTCAAATACATCATCCTAATCAAATTATATTGATAATATATATTTTTTATAAATTATTAAATCATTTATATCCGGATCCGGTTCTAATACGGGTCGGAATACTATATTCCGTATCCGACCCGTTTTTTTGTTTGAAAAAACGGATCCGGATCCGGATAACGGAATTAAATCCCTACCCATACCCGAAAAAATTTCAGCGATCCGATCCGGATCCGGGTCTAGACCCGACCCGTTGACAGGCCTAGGGTCACCCATCCTAGTACTACTGTCGCCCAAGCACGCTTAACTTCGGAGTTCTGATGGGATCCGGTGCATTAGTGCTGGTATGATCGCACCCGCCATGTTCCTTTCGCTTTATTCTTTTAAACTGCCACGTCCTGTGAAGCAGTTTGGCTTTTCTGGACCCGAATTCATTCTAAGCGTCAATTCATGAATTTCCTCTCATCCTTTTATTTATTTACTTTTATATTTTTTTCTTGTTGCTTTGCACCTTTTTTTTCCCTCGTCGCACAACTCTCAATTATCCTGAAATTGATCCTTCACGCTTGCGCTTATACATTTGCGCCGACAACTTTGACCGACGATCCGGGCTTCGATCCAGCCGTACCGTTCCTGACTTGTCTCGCGCCTTCAGATCCGCCTTCATGCTTCGATGAGAAGCAAAATATCAAGCAATCGTTCCGACGGAGCTAAATTACTACAGCATAAAGAACGAAGGGGAAATTTGGATTTCGAAACAAAAAAGGGAGGGGTGCAACACGAGGACTTCCCAGGGGGTCACCCATCCTAGTACTACTCTCGCCCAAGCACGCTTAACTTCGGAGTTCTGATGGGATCCGGTGCATTAGTGCTGGTATGATCGCACCCGCCATGTTCCTTTCGCTTTATTCTTTTAAACTGCCCCGTCCTGTGAAGCAGTGTGGCTTTTCTGGACCCGAATTCATTTTAAGCGTCAATTCAAGAATTTCCCCTCATCCTTTTATTTATTTACTTTTACATTTTTTTCTTGTTGATTTGCACCATTTTTTTTTCCCTCGTCGCGCAACTCTCAATTATCCTGAAATTGATCCTTCACGCTTGCGCTTATACATTTGCGCCGACAACTTTGACCGACGATCCGGGCTTCGATCCAGCCGTACCGTTCCTGACTTGTCTCGCGCCTTCAGATCCGCCTTCATGCTTCGATGAGAAGCAAAATATAAAGCAATCGTTCCGACGGAGCTAAATTACTACAGCATAAAGAACGAAGGGAAAATTTGGATTTCGAAACAAAAAAGGGAGGGGTGCAACACGAGGATTTCCCAGGGGGTCACCTAGGGGTGTCAACGGGCCGGGTCCGGGCCGGAATTCATTATTCCGGACCCGGACCCGGAGCCGACCCGTTTACCCGACGGGTCTTTTATTCGGTGTTCCGGATCCGGACCCGGCGAGTCTCGGATCCGGGTCGGGTCTACCCGAACAAATTTGCCGAAATTTATAATTTCTAACAAAAAAGAGAAAAAGATATATTTGTAAACAAATTTCTAGCTAATGCAAAGAAAAAACCAAATAAGAAAATAAATCAAATTGATTTTACTCAAATACATCATCCTAATCAAATTATATTGATAATATATATTTTTTATAAATTATTAAATCATTTATATCCGAATCCGGGTCTAATACGGGTCGGAATACTATATTCCGTATCCGACCCGTTTTTTTGTTTGAAAAAACGGATCCGGATCCGGATAACGGAATTAAATCCCTACCCATACCCGCAAAAATTTCAGGGATCCGATCCGGATCCGGGTGTAGACCCGACCCGTTGACCGGCCTAGGGTCACCCATCCTAGTACTACTGTCGCCCAAGCACGCTTAACTTCGAAGTTCTGATGGGATCCGGTGCATTAGTGCTGGTATGATCGCACCCGCCATGTTCCTTTCGCTTTATTCTTTTAAACTGCCACGTCCTGTGAAGCAGTTTGGCTTTTCTGGACCCGAATTCATTCTAAGCGTCAATTCATGAATTTCCTCTCATCCTTTTATTTATTTACTTTTATATTTTTTTCTTGTTGCTTTGCACCTTTTTTTTCCCTCGTCGCACAACTCTCAATTATCCTGAAATTGATCCTTCACGCTTGCGCTTATACATTTGCGCCGACAACTTTGACCGACGATCCGGGCTTCGATCCAGCCGTACCGTTCCTGACTTGTCTCGCGCCTTCAGATCCGCCTTCATGCTTCGATGAGAAGCAAAATATAAAGCAATCGTTCCGACGGAGCTAAATTACTACAGCATAAAGAACGAAGGGAAAATTTGGATTTCGAAACAAAAAAGGGAGGGGTGCAACACGAGGATTTCCCAGGGGGTCACCTAGGGGTGTCAACGGGCCGGGTCCGGGCCGGAATTCATTATTCCGGACCCGGACCCGGAGCCGACCCGTTTACCCGACGGGTCTTTTATTCGGTGTTCCGGATCCGGACCCGGCGAGTCTCGGATCCGGGTCGGGTCTACCCGAACAAATTTGCCAAAATTTATAATTTCTAACAAAAAAGAGAAAAAGATATATTTGTAAACTAATTTCTAGCTAATGCAAAGAAAAAACCAAATAAGAAAATAAATCAAATTGATTTTACTCAAATACATCATCCTAATCAAATTATATTGATAATATATATTTTTTATAAATTATTAAATCATTTATATCCGGATCCGGGTCTAATACGGGTCGGAATACTATATTCCGTATCCGACCCGTTTTTTTGTTTGAAAAAACGGATCCGGATCCGGATAACGGAATTAAATCCCTACCCATACCCGCAAAAATTTCAGGGATCCGATCCGGATCCGGGTGTAGACCCGACCCGTTGACCGGCCTAGGGTCACCCATCCTAGTACTACTGTCGCCCAAGCACGCTTAACTTCGAAGTTCTGATGGGATCCGGTGCATTAGTGCTGGTATGATCGCACCCGCCATGTTCCTTTCGCTTTATTCTTTTAAACCGCCACGTCCTGTGAAGCAGTTTGGCTTTTCTGGACCCGAATTCATTCTAAGCGTCAATTCATGAATTTCCTCTCATCCTTTTATTTATTTACTTTTATATTTTTTTCTTGTTGCTTTGCACCTTTTTTTTCCCTCGTCGCACAACTCTCAATTATCCTGAAATTGATCCTTCACGCTTGCGCTTATGCATTTGCGCCGACAACATTGACCGACGATCCGGGCTTCGATTCAGCCGTACCGTTCCTGACTTGTCTCGCGCCTTCAGATCCGCCTTCATGCTTCGATGAGAAGCAAAATATAAAGCAATCGTTCCGACGGAGCTAAATTACTACAGCATAAAGAACGAAGGGAAAATTTGGATTTCGAAACAAAAAAGGGAGGGGTGCAACACGAGGATTTCCCAGGGGGTCACCTAGGGGTGTCAACGGGCCGGATCCGGGCCGGAATTCTTTATTCCGGACCCGGACCCGGATCCGACCCGTTTACCCGACGGGTCTTTTATTCGGTGTTCCGGATCCGGACCCGGCGAGTCTCGGATCCGGGTCGGGTCTACCCGAACAAATTTGCCAAAATTTATAATTTCTAACAAAAAAGAGAAAAAGATATATTTGTAAACTAATTTCTAGCTAAAGCAAAGAAAAAACCAAATAAGAAAATAAATCAAATTGATTTTACTCAAATACATCATTCTAATCAAATTATATTGATAATATATATTTTTTATAAATTATTAAATCATTTATATCCGGATCCGGGTCTAGTACGGGTCGGAATACTATATTCCGTATCCGACCCGTTTTTTTGTTTGAAAAAACGGATCCGGATCCGGATAACGGAATTAAATCCCTACCCATACCAGCAAAAATTTCAGGGATCCGATCCGGATCCGGGTGTAGACCCGACCCGTTGACCGGCCTAGGGTCACCCATCCTAGTACTACTGTCGCCCAAGCACGCTTAACTTCGAAGTTCTGATGGGATCCGGTGCATTAGTGCTGGTATGATCGCACCCGCCATGTTCCTTTCGCTTTATTCTTTTAAACTGCCACGTCCTGTGAAGCAGTTTGGCTTTTCTGGACCCGAATTCATTCTAAGCGTCAATTCATGAATTTCCTCTCATCCTTTTATTTATTTACTTTTATATTTTTTTCTTGTTGCTTTGCACCTTTTTTTTCCCTCGTCGCACAACTCTCAATTATCCTGAAATTGATCCTTCACGCTTGCGCTTATACATTTGCGCCGACAACTTTGACCGACGATCCGGGCTTCGATCCAGCCGTACCGTTCCTGACTTGTCTCGCGCCTTCAGATCCGCCTTCATGCTTCGATAAGAAGCAAAATATAAAGCAATCGTTCCGACGGAGCTAAATTACTACAGCATAAAGAACGAAGGGAAAATTTGGATTTCGAAACAAAAAAGGGAGGGGTGCAACACGAGGACTTCCCAGGGGGTCACCCATCCTAGTACTACTCTCGCCCAAGCACGCTTAACTTCGGAGTTCTGATGGGATCCGGTGCATTAGTGCTGGTATGATCGCACCCACCATGTTCCTTTCGCTTTATTCTTTTAAACTGCCCCGTCCTGTGAAGCAGTGTGGCTTTTCTGGACCCGAATTCATTTTAAGCGTCAATTCAAGAATTTCCCCTCATCCTTTTATTTATTTACTTTTACATTTTTTTCTTGTTGATTTGCACCATTTTTTTTTCCCTCGTCGCGCAACTCTCAATTATCCTGAAATTGATCCTTCACGCTTGCGCTTATACATTTGCGCCGACAACTTTGACCGACGAACCGGGCTTCGATCCAGCCGTACCGTTCCTGACTTGTCTCGCGCCTTCAGATCCGCCTTCATGCTTCGATGAGAAGCAAAATATAAAGCAATCGTTCCGACGGAGCTAAATTACTACAGCATAAAGAACGAAGGGAAAATTTGGATTTCGAAACAAAAAAGGGAGGGGTGCAACACGAGGATTTCCCAGGGGGTCACCTAGGGGTGTCAACGGGCCGGGTCCGGGCCGGAATTCATTATTCCGGACCCGGACCCGGAGCCGACACGTTTACCCGACGGGTCTTTTATTCGGTGTTCCGGATCCGGACCCGGCGAGTCTCGGATCCGGGTCGGGTCTACCCGAACAAATTTGCCGAAATTTATAATTTCTAACAAAAAAGAGAAAAAGATATATTTGTAAACAAATTTCTAGCTAATGCAAAGAAAAAACCAAATAAGAAAATAAATCAAATTGATTTTACTCAAATACATCATCCTAATCAAATTATATTGATAATATATATTTTTTATAAATTATTAAATCATTTATATCCGGATCCGGGTCTAATACGGGTCGGAATACTATATTCCGTATCCGACCCGTTTTTTTGTTTGAAAAAACGGATCCGGATCCGGATAACGGAATTAAATCCCTACCCATACCCGCAAAAATTTCAGGGATCCGATCCGGATCCGGGTGTAGACCCGACCCGTTGACCGGCCTAGGGTCACCCATCCTAGTACTACTGTCGCCCAAGCACGCTTAACTTCGAAGTTCTGATGGGATCCGGTGCATTAGTGCTGGTATGATCGCACCCGCCATGTTCCTTTCGCTTTATTCTTTTAAACTGCCCCGTCCTGTGAAGCAGTGTGGCTTTTCTGGACCCGAATTCATTTTAAGCGTCAATTCAAGAATTTCCCCTCATCCTTTTATTTATTTACTTTTACATTTTTTTCTTGTTGATTTGCACCATTTTTTTTTCCCTCGTCGCGCAACTCTCAATTATCCTGAAATTGATCCTTCACGCTTGCGCTTATACATTTGCGCCGACAACTTTGACCGACGATCCGGGCTTCGATCCAGCCGTACCGTTCCTGACTTGTCTCGCGCCTTCAGATCCGCCTTCATGCTTCGATGAGAAGCAAAATATAAAGCAATCGTTCCGACGGAGCTAAATTACTACAGCATAAAGAACGAAGGGAAAATTTGGATTTCGAAACAAAAAAGGGAGGGGTGCAACACGAGGATTTCCCAGGGGGTCACCTAGGGGTGTCAACGGGCCGGGTCCGGGCCGGAATTCATTATTCCGGACCCGGACCCGGAGCCGACCCGTTTACCCGACGGGTCTTTTATTCGGTGTTCCGGATCCGGACCCGGCGAGTCTCGGATCCGGGTCGGGTCTACCCGAACAAATTTGCCGAAATTTATAATTTCTAACAAAAAAGAGAAAAAGATATATTTGTAAACAAATTTCTAGCTAATGCAAAGAAAAAACCAAATAAGAAAATAAATCAAATTGATTTTACTCAAATACATCATCCTAATCAAATTATATTGATAATATATATTTTTTATAAATTATTAAATCATTTATATCCGAATCCGGGTCTAATACGGGTCGGAATACTATATTCCGTATCCGACCCGTTTTTTTGTTTGAAAAAACGGATCCGGATCCGGATAACGGAATTAAATCCCTACCCATACCCGCAAAAATTTCAGGGATCCGATCCGGATCCGGGTGTAGACCCGACCCGTTGACCGGCCTAGGGTCACCCATCCTAGTACTACTGTCGCCCAAGCACGCTTAACTTCGAAGTTCTGATGGGATCCGGTGCATTAGTGCTGGTATGATCGCACCCGCCATGTTCCTTTCGCTTTATTCTTTTAAACTGCCCCGTCCTGTGAAGCAGTGTGGCTTTTCTGGACCCGAATTCATTTTAAGCGTCAATTCAAGAATTTCCCCTCATCCTTTTATTTATTTACTTTTACATTTTTTTCTTGTTGATTTGCACCATTTTTTTTTCCCTCGTCGCGCAACTCTCAATTATCCTGAAATTGATCCTTCACGCTTGCGCTTATACATTTGCGCCGACAACTTTGACCGACGAACCGGGCTTCGATCCAGCCGTACCGTTCCTGACTTGTCTCGCGCCTTCAGATCCGCCTTCATGCTTCGATGAGAAGCAAAATATAAAGCAATCGTTCCGACGGAGCTAAATTACTACAGCATAAAGAACGAAGGGAAAATTTGGATTTCGAAACAAAAAAGGGAGGGGTGCAACACGAGGATTTCCCAGGGGGTCACCTAGGGGTGTCAACGGGCCGGGTCCGGGCCGGAATTCATTATTCCGGACCCGGACCCGGAGCCGACCCGTTTACCCGACGGGTCTTTTATTCGGTGTTCCGGATCCGGACCCGGCGAGTCTCGGATCCGGGTCGGGTCTACCCGAACAAATTTGCCGAAATTTATAATTTCTAACAAAAAAGAGAAAAAGATATATTTGTAAACAAATTTCTAGCTAATGCAAAGAAAAAACCAAATAAGAAAATAAATCAAATTGATTTTACTCAAATACATCATCCTAATCAAATTATATTGATAATATATATTTTTTATAAATTATTAAATCATTTATATCCGGATCCGGGTCTAATACGGGTCGGAATACTATATTCCGTATCCGACCCGTTTTTTTGTTTGAAAAAACGGATCCGGATCCGGATAACGGAATTAAATCCCTACCCATACCCGCAAAAATTTCAGGGATCCGATCCGGATCCGGGTGTAGACCCGACCCGTTGACCGGCCTAGGGTCACCCATCCTAGTACTACTGTCGCCCAAGCACGCTTAACTTCGAAGTTCTGATGGGATCCGGTGCATTAGTGCTGGTATGATCGCACCCGCCATGTTCCTTTCGCTTTATTCTTTTAAACCGCCACGTCCTGTGAAGCAGTTTGGCTTTTCTGGACCCGAATTCATTCTAAGCGTCAATTCATGAATTTCCTCTCATCCTTTTATTTATTTACTTTTATATTTTTTTCTTGTTGCTTTGCACCTTTTTTTTCCCTCGTCGCACAACTCTCAATTATCCTGAAATTGATCCTTCACGCTTGCGCTTATGCATTTGCGCCGACAACATTGACCGACGATCCGGGCTTCGATTCAGCCGTACCGTTCCTGACTTGTCTCGCGCCTTCAGATCCGCCTTCATGCTTCGATGAGAAGCAAAATATAAAGCAATCGTTCCGACGGAGCTAAATTACTACAGCATAAAGAACGAAGGGAAAATTTGGATTTCGAAACAAAAAAGGGAGGGGTGCAACACGAGGATTTCCCAGGGGGTCACCTAGGGGTGTCAACGGGCCGGATCCGGGCCGGAATTCTTTATTCCGGACCCGGACCCGGATCCGACCCGTTTACCCGACGGGTCTTTTATTCGGTGTTCCGGATCCGGACCCGGCGAGTCTCGGATCCGGGTCGGGTCTACCCGAACAAATTTGCCAAAATTTATAATTTCTAACAAAAAAGAGAAAAAGATATATTTGTAAACTAATTTCTAGCTAAAGCAAAGAAAAAACCAAATAAGAAAATAAATCAAATTGATTTTACTCAAATACATCATCCTAATCAAATTATATTGATAATATATATTTTTTATAAATTATTAAATCATTTATATCCGGATCCGGGTCTAGTACGGGTCGGAATACTATATTCCGTATCCGACCCGTTTTTTTGTTTGAAAAAACGGATCCGGATCCGGATAACGGAATTAAATCCCTACCCATACCAGCAAAAATTTCAGGGATCCGATCCGGATCCGGGTGTAGACCCGACCCGTTGACCGGCCTAGGGTCACCCATCCTAGTACTACTGTCGCCCAAGCACGCTTAACTTCGAAGTTCTGATGGGATCCGGTGCATTAGTGCTGGTATGATCGCACCCGCCATGTTCCTTTCGCTTTATTCTTTTAAACTGCCACGTCCTGTGAAGCAGTTTGGCTTTTCTGGACCCGAATTCATTCTAAGCGTCAATTCATGAATTTCCTCTCATCCTTTTATTTATTTACTTTTATATTTTTTTCTTGTTGCTTTGCACCTTTTTTTTCCCTCGTCGCACAACTCTCAATTATCCTGAAATTGATCCTTCACGCTTGCGCTTATACATTTGCGCCGACAACTTTGACCGACGATCCGGGCTTCGATCCAGCCGTACCGTTCCTGACTTGTCTCGCGCCTTCAGATCCGCCTTCATGCTTCGATAAGAAGCAAAATATAAAGCAATCGTTCCGACGGAGCTAAATTACTACAGCATAAAGAACGAAGGGGAAATTTGGATTTCGAAACAAAAAAGGGAGGGGTGCAACACGAGGACTTCCCAGGGGGTCACCCATCCTAGTACTACTCTCGCCCAAGCACGCTTAACTTCGGAGTTCTGATGGGATCCGGTGCATTAGTGCTGGTATGATCGCACCCACCATGTTCCTTTCGCTTTATTCTTTTAAACTGCCCCGTCCTGTGAAGCAGTGTGGCTTTTCTGGACCCGAATTCATTTTAAGCGTCAATTCAAGAATTTCCCCTCATCCTTTTATTTATTTACTTTTACATTTTTTTCTTGTTGATTTGCACCATTTTTTTTTCCCTCGTCGCGCAACTCTCAATTATCCTGAAATTGATCCTTCACGCTTGCGCTTATACATTTGCGCCGACAACTTTGACCGACGAACCGGGCTTCGATCCAGCCGTACCGTTCCTGACTTGTCTCGCGCCTTCAGATCCGCCTTCATGCTTCGATGAGAAGCAAAATATAAAGCAATCGTTCCGACGGAGCTAAATTACTACAGCATAAAGAACGAAGGGAAAATTTGGATTTCGAAACAAAAAAGGGAGGGGTGCAACACGAGGATTTCCCAGGGGGTCACCTAGGGGTGTCAACGGGCCGGGTCCGGGCCGGAATTCATTATTCCGGACCCGGACCCGGAGCCGACCCGTTTACCCGACGGGTCTTTTATTCGGTGTTCCGGATCCGGACCCGGCGAGTCTCGGATCCGGGTCGGGTCTACCCGAACAAATTTGCCGAAATTTATAATTTCTAACAAAAAAGAGAAAAAGATATATTTGTAAACAAATTTCTAGCTAATGCAAAGAAAAAACCAAATAAGAAAATAAATCAAATTGATTTTACTCAAATACATCATCCTAATCAAATTATATTGATAATATATATTTTTTATAAATTATTAAATCATTTATATCCGGATCCGGGTCTAATACGGGTCGGAATACTATATTCCGTATCCGACCCGTTTTTTTGTTTGAAAAAACGGATCCGGATCCGGATAACGGAATTAAATCCCTACCCATACCCGCAAAAATTTCAGGGATCCGATCCGGATCCGGGTGTAGACCCGACCCGTTGACCGGCCTAGGGTCACCCATCCTAGTACTACTGTCGCCCAAGCACGCTTAACTTCGAAGTTCTGATGGGATCCGGTGCATTAGTGCTGGTATGATCGCACCCGCCATGTTCCTTTCGCTTTATTCTTTTAAACTGCCCCGTCCTGTGAAGCAGTGTGGCTTTTCTGGACCCGAATTCATTTTAAGCGTCAATTCAAGAATTTCCCCTCATCCTTTTATTTATTTACTTTTACATTTTTTTCTTGTTGATTTGCACCATTTTTTTTTCCCTCGTCGCGCAACTCTCAATTATCCTGAAATTGATCCTTCACGCTTGCGCTTATACATTTGCGCCGACAACTTTGACCGACGAACCGGGCTTCGATCCAGCCGTACCGTTCCTGACTTGTCTCGCGCCTTCAGATCCGCCTTCATGCTTCGATGAGAAGCAAAATATAAAGCAATCGTTCCGACGGAGCTAAATTACTACAGCATAAAGAACGAAGGGAAAATTTGGATTTCGAAACAAAAAAGGGAGGGGTGCAACACGAGGATTTCCCAGGGGGTCACCTAGGGGTGTCAACGGGCCGGGTCCGGGCCGGAATTCATTATTCCGGACCCGGACCCGGAGCCGACCCGTTTACCCGACGGGTCTTTTATTCGGTGTTCCGGATCCGGACCCGGCGAGTCTCGGATCCGGGTCGGGTCTACCCGAACAAATTTGCCGAAATTTATAATTTCTAACAAAAAAGAGAAAAAGATATATTTGTAAACAAATTTCTAGCTAATGCAAAGAAAAAACCAAATAAGAAAATAAATCAAATTGATTTTACTCAAATACATCATCCTAATCAAATTATATTGATAATATATATTTTTTATAAATTATTAAATCATTTATATCCGGATCCGGTTCTAATACGGGTCGGAATACTATATTCCGTATCCGACCCGTTTTTTTGTTTGAAAAAACGGATCCGGATCCGGATAACGGAATTAAATCCCTACCCATACCCGCAAAAATTTCAGGGATCCGATCCGGATCCGGGTGTAGACCCGACCCGTTGACCGGCCTAGGGTCACCCATCCTAGTACTACTGTCGCCCAAGCACGCTTAACTTCGAAGTTCTGATGGGATCCGGTGCATTAGTGCTGGTATGATCGCACCCGCCATGTTCCTTTCGCTTTATTCTTTTAAACCGCCACGTCCTGTGAAGCAGTTTGGCTTTTCTGGACCCGAATTCATTCTAAGCGTCAATTCATGAATTTCCTCTCATCCTTTTATTTATTTACTTTTATATTTTTTTCTTGTTGCTTTGCACCTTTTTTTTCCCTCGTCGCACAACTCTCAATTATCCTGAAATTGATCCTTCACGCTTGCGCTTATGCATTTGCGCCGACAACATTGACCGACGATCCGGGCTTCGATTCAGCCGTACCGTTCCTGACTTGTCTCGCGCCTTCAGATCCGCCTTCATGCTTCGATGAGAAGCAAAATATAAAGCAATCGTTCCGACGGAGCTAAATTACTACAGCATAAAGAACGAAGGGAAAATTTGGATTTCGAAACAAAAAAGGGAGGGGTGCAACACGAGGATTTCCCAGGGGGTCACCTAGGGGTGTCAACGGGCCGGATCCGGGCCGGAATTCTTTATTCCGGACCCGGACCCGGATCCGACCCGTTTACCCGACGGGTCTTTTATTCGGTGTTCCGGATCCGGACCCGGCGAGTCTCGGATCCGGGTCGGGTCTACCCGAACAAATTTGCCAAAATTTATAATTTCTAACAAAAAAGAGAAAAAGATATATTTGTAAACTAATTTCTAGCTAAAGCAAAGAAAAAACCAAATAAGAAAATAAATCAAATTGATTTTACTCAAATACATCATCCTAATCAAATTATATTGATAATATATATTTTTTATAAATTATTAAATCATTTATATCCGGATCCGGGTCTAGTACGGGTCGGAATACTATATTCCGTATCCGACCCGTTTTTTTGTTTGAAAAAACGGATCCGGATCCGGATAACGGAATTAAATCCCTACCCATACCAGCAAAAATTTCAGGGATCCGATCCGGATCCGGGTGTAGACCCGACCCGTTGACCGGCCTAGGGTCACCCATCCTAGTACTACTGTCGCCCAAGCACGCTTAACTTCGAAGTTCTGATGGGATCCGGTGCATTAGTGCTGGTATGATCGCACCCGCCATGTTCCTTTCGCTTTATTCTTTTAAACTGCCACGTCCTGTGAAGCAGTTTGGCTTTTCTGGACCCGAATTCATTCTAAGCGTCAATTCATGAATTTCCTCTCATCCTTTTATTTATTTACTTTTATATTTTTTTCTTGTTGCTTTGCACCTTTTTTTTCCCTCGTCGCACAACTCTCAATTATCCTGAAATTGATCCTTCACGCTTGCGCTTATACATTTGCGCCGACAACTTTGACCGACGATCCGGGCTTCGATCCAGCCGTACCGTTCCTGACTTGTCTCGCGCCTTCAGATCCGCCTTCATGCTTCGATAAGAAGCAAAATATAAAGCAATCGTTCCGACGGAGCTAAATTACTACAGCATAAAGAACGAAGGGGAAATTTGGATTTCGAAACAAAAAAGGGAGGGGTGCAACACGAGGACTTCCCAGGGGGTCACCCATCCTAGTACTACTCTCGCCCAAGCACGCTTAACTTCGGAGTTCTGATGGGATCCGGTGCATTAGTGCTGGTATGATCGCACCCACCATGTTCCTTTCGCTTTATTCTTTTAAACTGCCCCGTCCTGTGAAGCAGTGTGGCTTTTCTGGACCCGAATTCATTTTAAGCGTCAATTCAAGAATTTCCCCTCATCCTTTTATTTATTTACTTTTACATTTTTTTCTTGTTGATTTGCACCATTTTTTTTTCCCTCGTCGCGCAACTCTCAATTATCCTGAAATTGATCCTTCACGCTTGCGCTTATACATTTGCGCCGACAACTTTGACCGACGAACCGGGCTTCGATCCAGCCGTACCGTTCCTGACTTGTCTCGCGCCTTCAGATCCGCCTTCATGCTTCGATGAGAAGCAAAATATAAAGCAATCGTTCCGACGGAGCTAAATTACTACAGCATAAAGAACGAAGGGAAAATTTGGATTTCGAAACAAAAAAGGGAGGGGTGCAACACGAGGATTTCCCAGGGGGTCACCTAGGGGTGTCAACGGGCCGGGTCCGGGCCGGAATTCATTATTCCGGACCCGGACCCGGAGCCGACCCGTTTACCCGACGGGTCTTTTATTCGGTGTTCCGGATCCGGACCCGGCGAGTCTCGGATCCGGGTCGGGTCTACCCGAACAAATTTGCCGAAATTTATAATTTCTAACAAAAAAGAGAAAAAGATATATTTGTAAACAAATTTCTAGCTAATGCAAAGAAAAAACCAAATAAGAAAATAAATCAAATTGATTTTACTCAAATACATCATCCTAATCAAATTATATTGATAATATATATTTTTTATAAATTATTAAATCATTTATATCCGGATCCGGGTCTAATACGGGTCGGAATACTATATTCCGTATCCGACCCGTTTTTTTGTTTGAAAAAACGGATCCGGATCCGGATAACGGAATTAAATCCCTACCCATACCCGCAAAAATTTCAGGGATCCGATCCGGATCCGGGTGTAGACCCGACCCGTTGACCGGCCTAGGGTCACCCATCCTAGTACTACTGTCGCCCAAGCACGCTTAACTTCGAAGTTCTGATGGGATCCGGTGCATTAGTGCTGGTATGATCGCACCCGCCATGTTCCTTTCGCTTTATTCTTTTAAACTGCCCCGTCCTGTGAAGCAGTGTGGCTTTTCTGGACCCGAATTCATTTTAAGCGTCAATTCAAGAATTTCCCCTCATCCTTTTATTTATTTACTTTTACATTTTTTTCTTGTTGATTTGCACCATTTTTTTTTCCCTCGTCGCGCAACTCTCAATTATCCTGAAATTGATCCTTCACGCTTGCGCTTATACATTTGCGCCGACAACTTTGACCGACGAACCGGGCTTCGATCCAGCCGTACCGTTCCTGACTTGTCTCGCGCCTTCAGATCCGCCTTCATGCTTCGATGAGAAGCAAAATATAAAGCAATCGTTCCGACGGAGCTAAATTACTACAGCATAAAGAACGAAGGGAAAATTTGGATTTCGAAACAAAAAAGGGAGGGGTGCAACACGAGGATTTCCCAGGGGGTCACCTAGGGGTGTCAACGGGCCGGGTCCGGGCCGGAATTCATTATTCCGGACCCGGACCCGGAGCCGACCCGTTTACCCGACGGGTCTTTTATTCGGTGTTCCGGATCCGGACCCGGCGAGTCTCGGATCCGGGTCGGGTCTACCCGAACAAATTTGCCGAAATTTATAATTTCTAACAAAAAAGAGAAAAAGATATATTTGTAAACAAATTTCTAGCTAATGCAAAGAAAAAACCAAATAAGAAAATAAATCAAATTGATTTTACTCAAATACATCATCCTAATCAAATTATATTGATAATATATATTTTTTATAAATTATTAAATCATTTATATCCGGATCCGGTTCTAATACGGGTCGGAATACTATATTCCGTATCCGACCCGTTTTTTTGTTTGAAAAAACGGATCCGGATCCGGATAACGGAATTAAATCCCTACCCATACCCGCAAAAATTTCAGGGATCCGATCCGGATCCGGGTGTAGACCCGACCCGTTGACCGGCCTAGGGTCACCCATCCTAGTACTACTGTCGCCCAAGCACGCTTAACTTCGAAGTTCTGATGGGATCCGGTGCATTAGTGCTGGTATGATCGCACCCGCCATGTTCCTTTCGCTTTATTCTTTTAAACCGCCACGTCCTGTGAAGCAGTTTGGCTTTTCTGGACCCGAATTCATTCTAAGCGTCAATTCATGAATTTCCTCTCATCCTTTTATTTATTTACTTTTATATTTTTTTCTTGTTGCTTTGCACCTTTTTTTTCCCTCGTCGCACAACTCTCAATTATCCTGAAATTGATCCTTCACGCTTGCGCTTATGCATTTGCGCCGACAACATTGACCGACGATCCGGGCTTCGATTCAGCCGTACCGTTCCTGACTTGTCTCGCGCCTTCAGATCCGCCTTCATGCTTCGATGAGAAGCAAAATATAAAGCAATCGTTCCGACGGAGCTAAATTACTACAGCATAAAGAACGAAGGGAAAATTTGGATTTCGAAACAAAAAAGGGAGGGGTGCAACACGAGGATTTCCCAGGGGGTCACCTAGGGGTGTCAACGGGCCGGATCCGGGCCGGAATTCTTTATTCCGGACCCGGACCCGGATCCGACCCGTTTACCCGACGGGTCTTTTATTCGGTGTTCCGGATCCGGACCCGGCGAGTCTCGGATCCGGGTCGGGTCTACCCGAACAAATTTGCCAAAATTTATAATTTCTAACAAAAAAGAGAAAAAGATATATTTGTAAACTAATTTCTAGCTAAAGCAAAGAAAAAACCAAATAAGAAAATAAATCAAATTGATTTTACTCAAATACATCATCCTAATCAAATTATATTGATAATATATATTTTTTATAAATTATTAAATCATTTATATCCGGATCCGGGTCTAGTACGGGTCGGAATACTATATTCCGTATCCGACCCGTTTTTTTGTTTGAAAAAACGGATCCGGATCCGGATAACGGAATTAAATCCCTACCCATACCAGCAAAAATTTCAGGGATCCGATCCGGATCCGGGTGTAGACCCGACCCGTTGACCGGCCTAGGGTCACCCATCCTAGTACTACTGTCGCCCAAGCACGCTTAACTTCGAAGTTCTGATGGGATCCGGTGCATTAGTGCTGGTATGATCGCACCCGCCATGTTCCTTTCGCTTTATTCTTTTAAACTGCCACGTCCTGTGAAGCAGTTTGGCTTTTCTGGACCCGAATTCATTCTAAGCGTCAATTCATGAATTTCCTCTCATCCTTTTATTTATTTACTTTTATATTTTTTTCTTGTTGCTTTGCACCTTTTTTTTCCCTCGTCGCACAACTCTCAATTATCCTGAAATTGATCCTTCACGCTTGCGCTTATACATTTGCGCCGACAACTTTGACCGACGATCCGGGCTTCGATCCAGCCGTACCGTTCCTGACTTGTCTCGCGCCTTCAGATCCGCCTTCATGCTTCGATAAGAAGCAAAATATAAAGCAATCGTTCCGACGGAGCTAAATTACTACAGCATAAAGAACGAAGGGGAAATTTGGATTTCGAAACAAAAAAGGGAGGGGTGCAACACGAGGACTTCCCAGGGGGTCACCCATCCTAGTACTACTCTCGCCCAAGCACGCTTAACTTCGGAGTTCTGATGGGATCCGGTGCATTAGTGCTGGTATGATCGCACCCACCATGTTCCTTTCGCTTTATTCTTTTAAACTGCCCCGTCCTGTGAAGCAGTGTGGCTTTTCTGGACCCGAATTCATTTTAAGCGTCAATTCAAGAATTTCCCCTCATCCTTTTATTTATTTACTTTTACATTTTTTTCTTGTTGATTTGCACCATTTTTTTTTCCCTCGTCGCGCAACTCTCAATTATCCTGAAATTGATCCTTCACGCTTGCGCTTATACATTTGCGCCGACAACTTTGACCGACGAACCGGGCTTCGATCCAGCCGTACCGTTCCTGACTTGTCTCGCGCCTTCAGATCCGCCTTCATGCTTCGATGAGAAGCAAAATATAAAGCAATCGTTCCGACGGAGCTAAATTACTACAGCATAAAGAACGAAGGGAAAATTTGGATTTCGAAACAAAAAAGGGAGGGGTGCAACACGAGGATTTCCCAGGGGGTCACCTAGGGGTGTCAACGGGCCGGGTCCGGGCCGGAATTCATTATTCCGGACCCGGACCCGGAGCCGACCCGTTTACCCGACGGGTCTTTTATTCGGTGTTCCGGATCCGGACCCGGCGAGTCTCGGATCCGGGTCGGGTCTACCCGAACAAATTTGCCGAAATTTATAATTTCTAACAAAAAAGAGAAAAAGATATATTTGTAAACAAATTTCTAGCTAATGCAAAGAAAAAACCAAATAAGAAAATAAATCAAATTGATTTTACTCAAATACATCATCCTAATCAAATTATATTGATAATATATATTTTTTATAAATTATTAAATCATTTATATCCGGATCCGGGTCTAGTACGGGTCGGAATACTATATTCCGTATCCGACCCGTTTTTTTGTTTGAAAAAACGGATCCGGATCCGGATAACGGAATTAAATCCCTACCCATACCAGCAAAAATTTCAGGGATCCGATCCGGATCCGGGTGTAGACCCGACCCGTTGACCGGCCTAGGGTCACCCATCCTAGTACTACTGTCGCCCAAGCACGCTTAACTTCGAAGTTCTGATGGGATCCGGTGCATTAGTGCTGGTATGATCGCACCCGCCATGTTCCTTTCGCTTTATTCTTTTAAACTGCCACGTCCTGTGAAGCAGTTTGGCTTTTCTGGACCCGAATTCATTCTAAGCGTCAATTCATGAATTTCCTCTCATCCTTTTATTTATTTACTTTTATATTTTTTTCTTGTTGCTTTGCACCTTTTTTTTCCCTCGTCGCACAACTCTCAATTATCCTGAAATTGATCCTTCACGCTTGCGCTTATACATTTGCGCCGACAACTTTGACCGACGATCCGGGCTTCGATCCAGCCGTACCGTTCCTGACTTGTCTCGCGCCTTCAGATCCGCCTTCATGCTTCGATAAGAAGCAAAATATAAAGCAATCGTTCCGACGGAGCTAAATTACTACAGCATAAAGAACGAAGGGGAAATTTGGATTTCGAAACAAAAAAGGGAGGGGTGCAACACGAGGACTTCCCAGGGGGTCACCCATCCTAGTACTACTCTCGCCCAAGCACGCTTAACTTCGGAGTTCTGATGGGATCCGGTGCATTAGTGCTGGTATGATCGCACCCACCATGTTCCTTTCGCTTTATTCTTTTAAACTGCCCCGTCCTGTGAAGCAGTGTGGCTTTTCTGGACCCGAATTCATTTTAAGCGTCAATTCAAGAATTTCCCCTCATCCTTTTATTTATTTACTTTTACATTTTTTTCTTGTTGATTTGCACCATTTTTTTTTCCCTCGTCGCGCAACTCTCAATTATCCTGAAATTGATCCTTCACGCTTGCGCTTATACATTTGCGCCGACAACTTTGACCGACGAACCGGGCTTCGATCCAGCCGTACCGTTCCTGACTTGTCTCGCGCCTTCAGATCCGCCTTCATGCTTCGATGAGAAGCAAAATATAAAGCAATCGTTCCGACGGAGCTAAATTACTACAGCATAAAGAACGAAGGGAAAATTTGGATTTCGAAACAAAAAAGGGAGGGGTGCAACACGAGGATTTCCCAGGGGGTCACCTAGGGGTGTCAACGGGCCGGGTCCGGGCCGGAATTCATTATTCCGGACCCGGACCCGGAGCCGACCCGTTTACCCGACGGGTCTTTTATTCGGTGTTCCGGATCCGGACCCGGCGAGTCTCGGATCCGGGTCGGGTCTACCCGAACAAATTTGCCGAAATTTATAATTTCTAACAAAAAAGAGAAAAAGATATATTTGTAAACAAATTTCTAGCTAATGCAAAGAAAAAACCAAATAAGAAAATAAATCAAATTGATTTTACTCAAATACATCATCCTAATCAAATTATATTGATAATATATATTTTTTATAAATTATTAAATCATTTATATCCGGATCCGGTTCTAATACGGGTCGGAATACTATATTCCGTATCCGACCCGTTTTTTTGTTTGAAAAAACGGATCCGGATCCGGATAACGGAATTAAATCCCTACCCATACCCGCAAAAATTTCAGGGATCCGATCCGGATCCGGGTGTAGACCCGACCCGTTGACCGGCCTAGGGTCACCCATCCTAGTACTACTGTCGCCCAAGCACGCTTAACTTCGAAGTTCTGATGGGATCCGGTGCATTAGTGCTGGTATGATCGCACCCGCCATGTTCCTTTCGCTTTATTCTTTTAAACCGCCACGTCCTGTGAAGCAGTTTGGCTTTTCTGGACCCGAATTCATTCTAAGCGTCAATTCATGAATTTCCTCTCATCCTTTTATTTATTTACTTTTATATTTTTTTCTTGTTGCTTTGCACCTTTTTTTTCCCTCGTCGCACAACTCTCAATTATCCTGAAATTGATCCTTCACGCTTGCGCTTATGCATTTGCGCCGACAACATTGACCGACGATCCGGGCTTCGATTCAGCCGTACCGTTCCTGACTTGTCTCGCGCCTTCAGATCCGCCTTCATGCTTCGATGAGAAGCAAAATATAAAGCAATCGTTCCGACGGAGCTAAATTACTACAGCATAAAGAACGAAGGGAAAATTTGGATTTCGAAACAAAAAAGGGAGGGGTGCAACACGAGGATTTCCCAGGGGGTCACCTAGGGGTGTCAACGGGCCGGATCCGGGCCGGAATTCTTTATTCCGGACCCGGACCCGGATCCGACCCGTTTACCCGACGGGTCTTTTATTCGGTGTTCCGGATCCGGACCCGGCGAGTCTCGGATCCGGGTCGGGTCTACCCGAACAAATTTGCCAAAATTTATAATTTCTAACAAAAAAGAGAAAAAGATATATTTGTAAACTAATTTCTAGCTAAAGCAAAGAAAAAACCAAATAAGAAAATAAATCAAATTGATTTTACTCAAATACATCATCCTAATCAAATTATATTGATAATATATATTTTTTATAAATTATTAAATCATTTATATCCGGATCCGGGTCTAGTACGGGTCGGAATACTATATTCCGTATCCGACCCGTTTTTTTGTTTGAAAAAACGGATCCGGATCCGGATAACGGAATTAAATCCCTACCCATACCAGCAAAAATTTCAGGGATCCGATCCGGATCCGGGTGTAGACCCGACCCGTTGACCGGCCTAGGGTCACCCATCCTAGTACTACTGTCGCCCAAGCACGCTTAACTTCGAAGTTCTGATGGGATCCGGTGCATTAGTGCTGGTATGATCGCACCCGCCATGTTCCTTTCGCTTTATTCTTTTAAACTGCCACGTCCTGTGAAGCAGTTTGGCTTTTCTGGACCCGAATTCATTCTAAGCGTCAATTCATGAATTTCCTCTCATCCTTTTATTTATTTACTTTTATATTTTTTTCTTGTTGCTTTGCACCTTTTTTTTCCCTCGTCGCACAACTCTCAATTATCCTGAAATTGATCCTTCACGCTTGCGCTTATACATTTGCGCCGACAACTTTGACCGACGATCCGGGCTTCGATCCAGCCGTACCGTTCCTGACTTGTCTCGCGCCTTCAGATCCGCCTTCATGCTTCGATAAGAAGCAAAATATAAAGCAATCGTTCCGACGGAGCTAAATTACTACAGCATAAAGAACGAAGGGGAAATTTGGATTTCGAAACAAAAAAGGGAGGGGTGCAACACGAGGACTTCCCAGGGGGTCACCCATCCTAGTACTACTCTCGCCCAAGCACGCTTAACTTCGGAGTTCTGATGGGATCCGGTGCATTAGTGCTGGTATGATCGCACCCACCATGTTCCTTTCGCTTTATTCTTTTAAACTGCCCCGTCCTGTGAAGCAGTGTGGCTTTTCTGGACCCGAATTCATTTTAAGCGTCAATTCAAGAATTTCCCCTCATCCTTTTATTTATTTACTTTTACATTTTTTTCTTGTTGATTTGCACCATTTTTTTTTCCCTCGTCGCGCAACTCTCAATTATCCTGAAATTGATCCTTCACGCTTGCGCTTATACATTTGCGCCGACAACTTTGACCGACGAACCGGGCTTCGATCCAGCCGTACCGTTCCTGACTTGTCTCGCGCCTTCAGATCCGCCTTCATGCTTCGATGAGAAGCAAAATATAAAGCAATCGTTCCGACGGAGCTAAATTACTACAGCATAAAGAACGAAGGGAAAATTTGGATTTCGAAACAAAAAAGGGAGGGGTGCAACACGAGGATTTCCCAGGGGGTCACCTAGGGGTGTCAACGGGCCGGGTCCGGGCCGGAATTCATTATTCCGGACCCGGACCCGGAGCCGACCCGTTTACCCGACGGGTCTTTTATTCGGTGTTCCGGATCCGGACCCGGCGAGTCTCGGATCCGGGTCGGGTCTACCCGAACAAATTTGCCGAAATTTATAATTTCTAACAAAAAAGAGAAAAAGATATATTTGTAAACAAATTTCTAGCTAATGCAAAGAAAAAACCAAATAAGAAAATAAATCAAATTGATTTTACTCAAATACATCATCCTAATCAAATTATATTGATAATATATATTTTTTATAAATTATTAAATCATTTATATCCGGATCCGGGTCTAATACGGGTCGGAATACTATATTCCGTATCCGACCCGTTTTTTTGTTTGAAAAAACGGATCCGGATCCGGATAACGGAATTAAATCCCTACCCATACCCGCAAAAATTTCAGGGATCCGATCCGGATCCGGGTGTAGACCCGACCCGTTGACCGGCCTAGGGTCACCCATCCTAGTACTACTGTCGCCCAAGCACGCTTAACTTCGAAGTTCTGATGGGATCCGGTGCATTAGTGCTGGTATGATCGCACCCGCCATGTTCCTTTCGCTTTATTCTTTTAAACTGCCCCGTCCTGTGAAGCAGTGTGGCTTTTCTGGACCCGAATTCATTTTAAGCGTCAATTCAAGAATTTCCCCTCATCCTTTTATTTATTTACTTTTACATTTTTTTCTTGTTGATTTGCACCATTTTTTTTTCCCTCGTCGCGCAACTCTCAATTATCCTGAAATTGATCCTTCACGCTTGCGCTTATACATTTGCGCCGACAACTTTGACCGACGAACCGGGCTTCGATCCAGCCGTACCGTTCCTGACTTGTCTCGCGCCTTCAGATCCGCCTTCATGCTTCGATGAGAAGCAAAATATAAAGCAATCGTTCCGACGGAGCTAAATTACTACAGCATAAAGAACGAAGGGAAAATTTGGATTTCGAAACAAAAAAGGGAGGGGTGCAACACGAGGATTTCCCAGGGGGTCACCTAGGGGTGTCAACGGGCCGGGTCCGGGCCGGAATTCATTATTCCGGACCCGGACCCGGAGCCGACCCGTTTACCCGACGGGTCTTTTATTCGGTGTTCCGGATCCGGACCCGGCGAGTCTCGGATCCGGGTCGGGTCTACCCGAACAAATTTGCCGAAATTTATAATTTCTAACAAAAAAGAGAAAAAGATATATTTGTAAACAAATTTCTAGCTAATGCAAAGAAAAAACCAAATAAGAAAATAAATCAAATTGATTTTACTCAAATACATCATCCTAATCAAATTATATTGATAATATATATTTTTTATAAATTATTAAATCATTTATATCCGGATCCGGTTCTAATACGGGTCGGAATACTATATTCCGTATCCGACCCGTTTTTTTGTTTGAAAAAACGGATCCGGATCCGGATAACGGAATTAAATCCCTACCCATACCCGCAAAAATTTCAGGGATCCGATCCGGATCCGGGTGTAGACCCGACCCGTTGACCGGCCTAGGGTCACCCATCCTAGTACTACTGTCGCCCAAGCACGCTTAACTTCGAAGTTCTGATGGGATCCGGTGCATTAGTGCTGGTATGATCGCACCCGCCATGTTCCTTTCGCTTTATTCTTTTAAACCGCCACGTCCTGTGAAGCAGTTTGGCTTTTCTGGACCCGAATTCATTCTAAGCGTCAATTCATGAATTTCCTCTCATCCTTTTATTTATTTACTTTTATATTTTTTTCTTGTTGCTTTGCACCTTTTTTTTCCCTCGTCGCACAACTCTCAATTATCCTGAAATTGATCCTTCACGCTTGCGCTTATGCATTTGCGCCGACAACATTGACCGACGATCCGGGCTTCGATTCAGCCGTACCGTTCCTGACTTGTCTCGCGCCTTCAGATCCGCCTTCATGCTTCGATGAGAAGCAAAATATAAAGCAATCGTTCCGACGGAGCTAAATTACTACAGCATAAAGAACGAAGGGAAAATTTGGATTTCGAAACAAAAAAGGGAGGGGTGCAACACGAGGATTTCCCAGGGGGTCACCTAGGGGTGTCAACGGGCCGGATCCGGGCCGGAATTCTTTATTCCGGACCCGGACCCGGATCCGACCCGTTTACCCGACGGGTCTTTTATTCGGTGTTCCGGATCCGGACCCGGCGAGTCTCGGATCCGGGTCGGGTCTACCCGAACAAATTTGCCAAAATTTATAATTTCTAACAAAAAAGAGAAAAAGATATATTTGTAAACTAATTTCTAGCTAAAGCAAAGAAAAAACCAAATAAGAAAATAAATCAAATTGATTTTACTCAAATACATCATCCTAATCAAATTATATTGATAATATATATTTTTTATAAATTATTAAATCATTTATATCCGGATCCGGGTCTAGTACGGGTCGGAATACTATATTCCGTATCCGACCCGTTTTTTTGTTTGAAAAAACGGATCCGGATCCGGATAACGGAATTAAATCCCTACCCATACCAGCAAAAATTTCAGGGATCCGATCCGGATCCGGGTGTAGACCCGACCCGTTGACCGGCCTAGGGTCACCCATCCTAGTACTACTGTCGCCCAAGCACGCTTAACTTCGAAGTTCTGATGGGATCCGGTGCATTAGTGCTGGTATGATCGCACCCGCCATGTTCCTTTCGCTTTATTCTTTTAAACTGCCACGTCCTGTGAAGCAGTTTGGCTTTTCTGGACCCGAATTCATTCTAAGCGTCAATTCATGAATTTCCTCTCATCCTTTTATTTATTTACTTTTATATTTTTTTCTTGTTGCTTTGCACCTTTTTTTTCCCTCGTCGCACAACTCTCAATTATCCTGAAATTGATCCTTCACGCTTGCGCTTATACATTTGCGCCGACAACTTTGACCGACGATCCGGGCTTCGATCCAGCCGTACCGTTCCTGACTTGTCTCGCGCCTTCAGATCCGCCTTCATGCTTCGATAAGAAGCAAAATATAAAGCAATCGTTCCGACGGAGCTAAATTACTACAGCATAAAGAACGAAGGGGAAATTTGGATTTCGAAACAAAAAAGGGAGGGGTGCAACACGAGGACTTCCCAGGGGGTCACCCATCCTAGTACTACTCTCGCCCAAGCACGCTTAACTTCGGAGTTCTGATGGGATCCGGTGCATTAGTGCTGGTATGATCGCACCCACCATGTTCCTTTCGCTTTATTCTTTTAAACTGCCCCGTCCTGTGAAGCAGTGTGGCTTTTCTGGACCCGAATTCATTTTAAGCGTCAATTCAAGAATTTCCCCTCATCCTTTTATTTATTTACTTTTACATTTTTTTCTTGTTGATTTGCACCATTTTTTTTTCCCTCGTCGCGCAACTCTCAATTATCCTGAAATTGATCCTTCACGCTTGCGCTTATACATTTGCGCCGACAACTTTGACCGACGAACCGGGCTTCGATCCAGCCGTACCGTTCCTGACTTGTCTCGCGCCTTCAGATCCGCCTTCATGCTTCGATGAGAAGCAAAATATAAAGCAATCGTTCCGACGGAGCTAAATTACTACAGCATAAAGAACGAAGGGAAAATTTGGATTTCGAAACAAAAAAGGGAGGGGTGCAACACGAGGATTTCCCAGGGGGTCACCTAGGGGTGTCAACGGGCCGGGTCCGGGCCGGAATTCATTATTCCGGACCCGGACCCGGAGCCGACCCGTTTACCCGACGGGTCTTTTATTCGGTGTTCCGGATCCGGACCCGGCGAGTCTCGGATCCGGGTCGGGTCTACCCGAACAAATTTGCCGAAATTTATAATTTCTAACAAAAAAGAGAAAAAGATATATTTGTAAACAAATTTCTAGCTAATGCAAAGAAAAAACCAAATAAGAAAATAAATCAAATTGATTTTACTCAAATACATCATCCTAATCAAATTATATTGATAATATATATTTTTTATAAATTATTAAATCATTTATATCCGGATCCGGTTCTAATACGGGTCGGAATACTATATTCCGTATCCGACCCGTTTTTTTGTTTGAAAAAACGGATCCGGATCCGGATAACGGAATTAAATCCCTACCCATACCCGAAAAAATTTCAGCGATCCGATCCGGATCCGGGTCTAGACCCGACCCGTTGACAGGCCTAGGGTCACCCATCCTAGTACTACTGTCGCCCAAGCACGCTTAACTTCGGAGTTCTGATGGGATCCGGTGCATTAGTGCTGGTATGATCGCACCCGCCATGTTCCTTTCGCTTTATTCTTTTAAACTGCCACGTCCTGTGAAGCAGTTTGGCTTTTCTGGACCCGAATTCATTCTAAGCGTCAATTCATGAATTTCCTCTCATCCTTTTATTTATTTACTTTTATATTTTTTTCTTGTTGCTTTGCACCTTTTTTTTCCCTCGTCGCACAACTCTCAATTATCCTGAAATTGATCCTTCACGCTTGCGCTTATACATTTGCGCCGACAACTTTGACCGACGATCCGGGCTTCGATCCAGCCGTACCGTTCCTGACTTGTCTCGCGCCTTCAGATCCGCCTTCATGCTTCGATGAGAAGCAAAATATCAAGCAATCGTTCCGACGGAGCTAAATTACTACAGCATAAAGAACGAAGGGGAAATTTGGATTTCGAAACAAAAAAGGGAGGGGTGCAACACGAGGACTTCCCAGGGGGTCACCCATCCTAGTACTACTCTCGCCCAAGCACGCTTAACTTCGGAGTTCTGATGGGATCCGGTGCATTAGTGCTGGTATGATCGCACCCGCCATGTTCCTTTCGCTTTATTCTTTTAAACTGCCCCGTCCTGTGAAGCAGTGTGGCTTTTCTGGACCCGAATTCATTTTAAGCGTCAATTCAAGAATTTCCCCTCATCCTTTTATTTATTTACTTTTACATTTTTTTCTTGTTGATTTGCACCATTTTTTTTTCCCTCGTCGCGCAACTCTCAATTATCCTGAAATTGATCCTTCACGCTTGCGCTTATACATTTGCGCCGACAACTTTGACCGACGATCCGGGCTTCGATCCAGCCGTACCGTTCCTGACTTGTCTCGCGCCTTCAGATCCGCCTTCATGCTTCGATGAGAAGCAAAATATAAAGCAATCGTTCCGACGGAGCTAAATTACTACAGCATAAAGAACGAAGGGAAAATTTGGATTTCGAAACAAAAAAGGGAGGGGTGCAACACGAGGATTTCCCAGGGGGTCACCTAGGGGTGTCAACGGGCCGGGTCCGGGCCGGAATTCATTATTCCGGACCCGGACCCGGAGCCGACCCGTTTACCCGACGGGTCTTTTATTCGGTGTTCCGGATCCGGACCCGGCGAGTCTCGGATCCGGGTCGGGTCTACCCGAACAAATTTGCCGAAATTTATAATTTCTAACAAAAAAGAGAAAAAGATATATTTGTAAACAAATTTCTAGCTAATGCAAAGAAAAAACCAAATAAGAAAATAAATCAAATTGATTTTACTCAAATACATCATCCTAATCAAATTATATTGATAATATATATTTTTTATAAATTATTAAATCATTTATATCCGAATCCGGGTCTAATACGGGTCGGAATACTATATTCCGTATCCGACCCGTTTTTTTGTTTGAAAAAACGGATCCGGATCCGGATAACGGAATTAAATCCCTACCCATACCCGCAAAAATTTCAGGGATCCGATCCGGATCCGGGTGTAGACCCGACCCGTTGACCGGCCTAGGGTCACCCATCCTAGTACTACTGTCGCCCAAGCACGCTTAACTTCGAAGTTCTGATGGGATCCGGTGCATTAGTGCTGGTATGATCGCACCCGCCATGTTCCTTTCGCTTTATTCTTTTAAACTGCCACGTCCTGTGAAGCAGTTTTCGAGTATTACCATTTCTGTTCGGTTACGGTGAGCGGGCCCGGTAAAGGGGTGTTTGGTGGACGGGATTCGGAGTAAAGAGGGGTCTACGGACGCATTGGTTCTATATACGTTGACGGAGAGTCAACCGGTTTGGATCAAGTACTGCGCTGGAAATTTGGCTCCTGAGAGCCACCCGTATCCTTCTGATTTGAATCATTAGTTCCTTTGCTTTACATCTGACATGTGTATCTGATTTGTTAAATGTGAAATGCCATGATTTTATTGCTATCTGTTTGGTACCTCATTGAGCGCAAGCTCACCCCGTTCTGTTCCTTTTGTTTTCCTTACAGGAAAATTAAATACTTTTGGACTGGATTTGATAATCGGTTGCCGACTTGAGCTAGTTGGACATATCTTTTGTATAGCTCATGTAATAAAACCCTAAGTGTACTTTTGGGGCGTTTTCTCTTTTGATTTGGCAAACCGTGTATATGTTTCAACTTTTGAAAACTTTTGTATGTCATTTTGGATTGTAATCGCTAAAGTTCAGATGTGAATGTTTGCGTGCTCTTTCGATTGGGTTCTGACGGGTCGGTTACTATTCATGGCCGACTCCGGATTTCATTTTATTTTATTTTGGGTTATTTTACCATTTTGACTTGTTTACGCGCGTTTGTAAGTTCCGGAGTGAAGCAGATAGCTCTAATCTGATCCGTAGTCCTGGCGAGAGCTGGTCAGGCAGTCCGCTAACCCCTTTGGTTCGCCTTAGGGGAAAGTGGGGCTGTTACAAGTGGTATCAGAGCCCACTTCGCGTGGTCTCTGCGCGGAGTGAGACTGGGCCAAGTGGTGTTGTGGTCCTAATTTCATGAATATGTCTAAGTGCTCGTTTGAGCATAAGTTATGAACTGGGAATGTGATAAGTGTACGAATCATTATCATGGGACTCGAGGAAGCTAGGTATGTATGTCGGGTAGGAATCCTTAATAAAGATGGTTTACTCTTGGGACCGGCCGGCTCGAGTTGTGAATTATCTTAGATGGGATTCTTGCGCCCGGATACGAAAGATGTGAGGGCCTAGGTTAGAAAGGATTTGATGAACTAGAAAGGCCATTCCTCGGTGGATCGTCTATGTTTGTACTTGACTTAACTGGCTGTATGTATGTGTGTGGCTTAATTTTGACCGGCTTGTATATATATGTTTGATCTTGTTTGGAAGGTATAAATGTGTGTTATCATAAAAGTTTTGAGTGTTACTCACATGCATCGTGCTTATTTTGGTTTAGTATTATTGCCTAGACCAAGTAAAACTCATGGAAGGTACACGGAGTGGACGGGGCCGTGGGCGTGGAAATAGGCAACCCACACCGGTTTGGGGTACCGATCTGTTAGCTAAGTATAGTGCTCAATTTAATCCCGGAGTAATCAATGATAAGGAATTTCGAGGACGAAATTCTTTTAAGGGGGAGAGAGTGTGAGAACCCGTATTTCCCTAATATTTTTCCTAGGGTTTATTTCCCCTTAATTGCATGTTTTCTGCATTTTCTGGCTTAGAAATATTTTCTTGGTGGATTTTATGAGTAATTATAGTTTTAAGATGATTTTTCTAATATTGGAGAGTTTTTGAAAAATTAAGGATAAATAACGGACGTGGGACCCACTAGTGTGAAAAGTTCGGCAAAATTCGGCCAATAAGGTTAAGTTTCGGATACTGTGTAAAATTTATCGGGCGTTAAGAGATAAGTGGAGTGTGTGAAAGGATTGATGTGGGAGGAAAAGAAAGATAAGATTGCATTTAAGAGGTGACAAGTGTCATCACTACATTGGCTAGGACTTATGACAACTATTCATGCTTTTTGACATTTTGACCAAGTTGTTAAATATCTTCAAAAATCACAAAAATTCTCCATTTTCTTTCTCCTCCGTGGCCGGCTCTCCCTTGGGCAAAGAAGAAAGAAATACTTCACCATTTTAGCTTCCATTTGGTTCAATCTTCCAAAAACAATTGCCTAGATTAGATTCTACTCCATAAAATCCTACCACTTGGTGCTAGTGAGTGCTTTAGTGAAGTTTTCTTGGAGAGTTAAGGTGGTCTACAACTTCCTCTCTCTTGTTTACTTGGTAAGTGATGCTAAACTTCCTCCTACACCTAATGAAGCTTAAGTTATGCTTATTAGTGATTAAAGTGCTGAAATTTCTGGTTTTTATCTTGGTTTGAAGTGATTTGGTGAAGTTTTTATTTTATTGATGATTTTTCTGGTTTAATTGGATTATGATGGTGTGGTTGTTTATGATGATTGGCAATGGCCTATAATGACACTAGTAGGTGTGAATTGTTGATAATTGCAATCAATTTTGGGTTTGGATTGAAAAATGAAAAGTTAGGGTTCATAAACCCCTAATTCTGTCCGGTTTTGGATCATAGGGTTAGAGGCCAAATTGGACTTTGCTCAAAACATGCAAGTTGTAGGTATTGATGTGTTTGAGGTGCCTGCAAAATTTCATGTCATTTGGATTAGTGTAGAGTGAGATATGGCATTTTTACTGTTGCTGTTCTGGGTTGATCAGAATGCGAAAACTGCACTAGTAATTGGCCATTTTGAATGGAATTGGTTTGGATTTTGTTGTTGGTGTCTTCTGATGAAATGTAGCTGAATGTCTTAGATACCATATGCCTTTGGAATCAATGCATTTGGACCTGTATAGACCGAGTTGTACTGATTACAATTTTGTGTGATTTGTAAACCTGCAATTACGGTTCAGGTTGTGGTATTCTGCATTTTCGACCTAGTTGTGCTAGGATTTGGACTGAGTGGCCTTCTACATTGTTGTAGCCCTGTTTCATAGCTTCGAAACGGTGGGTCTTGTACCCCCATCCGATAACCGTAGTGAAAGTGGTGTCATTACCGCATTATGAGGTCAAATACGTTTTTTTGTTAAGGTCTAAGTTAAAGCCATTTCTTAATTTCTGGTTACCTATGATGCTTATTTATGCATATGAAACCCTATTAGGGTTATAATTGGTATGGCTATATGACTCGTTATCGAGTCTCTTTTAGGGCTTGCTTTCATTTCGGTTGTTTCCTAGCTAACTTTTGTACTTGTACCACTTTGAGCCTAGCGAACGGCTTTTGGGAAATGAGATGAATTTTGTGTGAAATGTTGGGACTGATTTGATGATATAATGAAGCCTTAATGGCTGGAAAAGTAAGAAATTTAGGGGAAGTGCTGCCCGATTTTCTAGGCCGTTTGGTTCCTTTAAGTTGGATTTGCCTTTTGGTAGAATGAAAGGCTTTTGGGTTGTTTGCGCCTAGGTCTTCATGCTACCTTTTCGTTTCCAAGGGAATCGTGGTTTTGCCTTCTTGCATTAGTATTTATTTGGCAAGGCGTACGACGTGTAGTCGAGCCTCACATGTGCATTCTGTTTACTCGATTCTGGAAGTAAAACCTTCAATTGGTTTATTTTGATTATTTTAGGGTTTCTTGGCGATTAAGGCCAATCTGAAGTGAAAACTTTTGAAGTTGAGCCGGTGAGTGTTCCACTACCTGCTACCCATTATATGAAATATCTGAATATCTGAATACTTGATTTATGACTATTGAATCCAAATACTGTTTTGATAAAATGGAGGCGAGGGTGTACTTTATCACACTCGTTCTTCTATCTGCTCATATGCCAATTTTGAGTGCCTATCTAAATCTGCCGTCTGAATCTGCTATCTGAATCTGCTATCCTGTATCTGTATCTGAATCTGCTATCTGTGTCTGCATCTGTTCGTATTTCAATGACCTATGAGCTCAATCCTATGGCTAAGTTATTCGACTCGGGCCGACAAGGGCCTGGACGATTAGATAACGAACCACAGTAGTCTGTTCGGGGATTTTGGGTATTGAGACCCTTGATTCCGGGTATACTCGAGTATTACCATTTCTGTTCGGTTACGGTGAGCGGGCCCGGTAAAGGGGTGTTTGGTGGACGGGATTCGGAGTAAAGAGGGGTCTACGGACGCATTGGTTCTATATACGTTGACGGAGAGTCAACCGGTTTGGATCAAGTACTGCGCTGGAAATTTGGCTCCTGAGAGCCACCCGTATCCTTCTGATTTGAATCATTAGTTCCTTTGCTTTACATCTGACATGTGTATCTGATTTGTTAAATGTGAAATGCCATGATTTTATTGCTATCTGTTTGGTACCTCATTGAGCGCAAGCTCACCCCGTTCTGTTCATTTTGTTTTCCTTAGAGGAAAAATAAATACTTTTGGACTGGATTTGATAATCGGTTGCCGACTTGAGCTAGTTGGACATATCTTTTGTATAGCTCATGTAATAAAACCCTAAGTGTACTTTTGGGGCGTTTTCTCTTTTGATTTGGCAAACCGTGTATATGTTTCAACTTTTGAAAACTTTTGTATGTCATTTTGGATTGTAATCGCTAAAGTTCAGATGTGAATGTTTGCGTGCTCTTTCGATTGGGTTCTGACGGGTCGGTTACTATTCATGGCCGACTCCGGATTTCATTTTATTTTATTTTGGGTTATTTTACCATTTTGACTTGTTTACGCGCGTTTGTAAGTTCCGGAGTGAAGCAGATAGCTCTAATCTGATCCGTAGTCCTGGCGAGAGCTGGGCAGGCAGTCCGCTAACCCCTTTGGTTCGCCTTAGGGGAAAGTGGGGCTGTTACAAGTGGTATCAGAGCCCACTTCGCGTGGTCTCTGCGCGGAGTGAGACTGGGCCAAGTGGTGTTGTGGTCCTAATTTCATGAATATGTCTAAGTGCTCGTTTGAGCATAAGTTATGAACTGGGAATGTGATAACTGTACGAATCATTATCATGGGACTCGAGGAAGCTAGGTATGTATGTCGGGTAGGAATCCTTAATAAAGATGGTTTACTCTTGGGACCGGCCGGCTCGAGTTGTGAATTATCTTAGATGGGATTCTTGCGCCCGGATACGAAAGATGTGAGGGCCTGGGTTAGAAAGGATTTGATGAACTAGAAAGGCCATTCCTCGGTGGATCGTCTATGTTTGTACTTGACTTAACTGGCTGTATGTATGTGTGTGGCTTAATTTTGACCGGCTTGTATATATATGTTTGATCTTGTTTGGAAGGTATAAATGTGTGTTATCATAAAAGTTTTGAGTGTTACTCACATGCATCGTGCTTATTTTGGTTTAGTATTATTGCCTAGACCAAGTAAAACTCATGGAAGGTACACGGAGTGGACGGGGCCGTGGGCGTGGAAATAGGCAACCCACACCGGTTTGGGGTACCGATCTGTTAGCTAAGTATAGTGCTCAATTTAATCCCGGAGTAATCAATGATAAGGAATTTCGAGGACGAAATTCTTTTAAGGGGGAGAGAGTGTGAGAACCCGTATTTCCCTAATATTTTTCCTAGGGTTTATTTCCCCTTAATTGCATGTTTTCTGCATTTTCTGGCTTAGAAATATTTTCTTGGTGGATTTTATGAGTAATTATAGTTTTAAGATGATTTTTCTAATATTGGAGAGTTTTTGAAAAATTAAGGATAAATAACGGACGTGGGACCCACTAGTGTGAAAAGTTCGGCAAAATTCGGCCAATAAGGTTAAGTTTCGGATACTGTGTAAAATTTATCGGGCGTTAAGAGATAAGTAGAGTGTGTGAAAGGATTGATGTGGGAGGAAAAGAAAGATAAGATGCATTTAAGAGGTGACAAGTGTCATCACTACATTGGCTAAGACTTATGACAACTATTCATGCTTTTTGACATTTTGACCAAGTTGTTAAATATCTTCAAAAATCACCAAAATTCACCATTTTCTTTCTCCTCCATGGCCGGATCTCCCTTGGGCAAAGAAGAAAGAAATACTTCACCATTTTAGCTTCCATTTGGTTCAATCTTCCAAAAACAATTGCCTAGATTAGATTCTACTCCATAAAATCCTACCACTTGGTGCTAGTGAGTGCTTTAGTGAAGTTTTCTTGGAGAGTTAAGGTGGTCTACAACTTCCTCTCTCTTGTTTACTTGGTAAGTGATGCTAAACTTCCTCCTACACCTAATGAAGCTTAAGTTATGCTTATTAGTGATTAAAGTGCTGAAATTTCTGGTTTTTATCTTGGTTTGAAGTGATTTGGTGAAGTTTTTATTTTATTGATGATTTTTCTGGTTTAATTGGATTATGATGGTGTGGTTGTTTATGATGATTGGCAATGGCCTATAATGACACTAGTAGGTGTGAATTGTTGATAATTGCAATCAATTTTGGGTTTGGATTGAAAAATGAAAAGTTAGGGTTCATAAACCCCTAATTCTGTCCGGTTTTGGATCATAGGGTTAGAGGCCGAACTGGACTTTGTTCAAAACATGAAAGTTGTAGGTATTGATGTGTTTGAGGTGCCTGCAAAATTTCAGGTCATTTGGATTAGTGTAGAGTGAGATATGGCATTTTTACTGTTGCTGTTCTGGGTTGATCAGAATGCGAAAACTGCACTAGTAATTGGCCATTTTGACTGGAATTGGTTTGGATTTCGTTGTTGGTGTCTTCTGATGAAATGTAGCTGAATGTCTTAGCTACCATATGCCTTTGGAATCAATGCATTTGGACCTATATAGACCGAGTTGTACTGATTACAATTTTGTGTGATTTGTAAACCTGCAATTACGGTTCAGGTTGTGGTATTCTGTATTTTCGACCTAGTTGTGCTAGGATTTGGACTGAGTGACCTTCTACATTGTTGTAGCCCTGTTTCATAGCTTCGAAACGGTGGGTCTTGTACCCCCATCCGATAACCGTAGTGAAAGTGGTGTCATTACCGCATTATGAGGTCAAATACGTTTTTTTGTTAAGGCCTAAGTTAAAGCCATTTCTTAATTTCTGGTTACCTATGATGCTTATTTATGCATATGAAACCCTATTAGGGTTATAATTGGTATGGCTATATGACTCGTTATTGAGTCTCTTTTAGGGCTTGCTTTCATTTCGGTTGTTTCCTAGCTAACTTTTGTACTTGTACCACTTTGAGCCTAGCGAACGGCTTTTGGGAAATGAGACGAATTTTGTGTGAGATGTTGGGACTGATTTGAGGATATAATGAAGCCTTAATGGCTGGAAAAGTAAGAAATTTAGGGGAAGTGCTGCCCGATTTTCTAGGCCGTTTGGTTCCTTTAAGTTGGATTTGCCTTTTGGTAGAATGAAAGGCTTTTGGGTTGTTTGCGCCTAGGTCTTCATGCTACCTTTTCGTTTCCAAGGGAATCATGTTTTTGCCTTCTTGCATTAGCATTTATTTGGCAAGGCGTACGACGTGTAGTCGAGCCTCACATGTGCATTCTGTTTACTCGATTCTGGAAGTAAAACCTTCAATTGGTTTATTTTGATTATTTTAGGGTTTCTTGGCGATTAAGGCCAATCTGAAGTGAAAACTTTTGAAGTTGAGCCGGTGAGTGTTCCACTACCTGCTACCCATTATATGAAATATCTGAATATCTGAATACTTGATTTATGACTATTGAATCCAAATACTGTTTTGATAAAATGGAGGCGAGGGTGTACTTTATCACACTCGTTCTTCTATCTGCTCATATGCCAATTTTGAGTGCCTATCTAAATCTGCCGTCTGAATCTGCTATCTGAATCTGCTATCCTGTATCTGTATCTGAATCTGCTATCTGTGTCTGCATCTGTTCGTATTTCAATGACCTATGAGCTCAATCCTATGGCTAAGTTATTCGACTCGGGCCGACAAGGGCCTGGACGATTAGATAACGAACCACAGTAGTCTGTTCGGGGATTTTGGGTATTGAGACCCTTGATTCCGGGTATACTCGAGTATTACCATTTCTGTTCGGTTACGGTGAGCGGGCCCGGTAAAGGGGTGTTTGGTGGACGGGATTCGGAGTAAAGAGGGGTCTACGGACGCATTGGTTCTATATACGTTGACGGAGAGTCAACCGGTTTGGATCAAGTACTGCGCTGGAAATTTGGCTCCTGAGAGCCACCCGTATCCTTCTGATTTGAATCATTAGTTCCTTTGCTTTACATCTGACATGTGTATCTGATTTGTTAAATGTGAAATGCCATGATTTTATTGCTATCTGTTTGGTACCTCATTGAGCGCAAGCTCACCCCGTTCTGTTCATTTTGTTTTCCTTAGAGGAAAAATAAATACTTTTGGACTGGATTTGATAATCGGTTGCCGACTTGAGCTAGTTGGACATATCTTTTGTATAGCTCATGTAATAAAACCCTAAGTGTACTTTTGGGGCGTTTTCTCTTTTGATTTGGCAAACCGTGTATATGTTTCAACTTTTGAAAACTTTTGTATGTCATTTTGGATTGTAATCGCTAAAGTTCAGATGTGAATGTTTGCGTGCTCTTTCGATTGGGTTCTGACGGGTCGGTTACTATTCATGGCCGACTCCGGATTTCATTTTATTTTATTTTGGGTTATTTTACCATTTTGACTTGTTTACGCGCGTTTGTAAGTTCCGGAGTGAAGCAGATAGCTCTAATCTGATCCGTAGTCCTGGCGAGAGCTGGGCAGGCAGTCCGCTAACCCCTTTGGTTCGCCTTAGGGGAAAGTGGGGCTGTTACAAGTGGTATCAGAGCCCACTTCGCGTGGTCTCTGCGCGGAGTGAGACTGGGCCAAGTGGTGTTGTGGTCCTAATTTCATGAATATGTCTAAGTGCTCGTTTGAGCATAAGTTATGAACTGGGAATGTGATAACTGTACGAATCATTATCATGGGACTCGAGGAAGCTAGGTATGTATGTCGGGTAGGAATCCTTAATAAAGATGGTTTACTCTTGGGACCGGCCGGCTCGAGTTGTGAATTATCTTAGATGGGATTCTTGCGCCCGGATACGAAAGATGTGAGGGCCTAGGTTAGAAAGGATTTGATGAACTAGAAAGGCCATTCCTCGGTGGATCGTCTATGTTTGTACTTGACTTAACTGGCTGTATGTATGTGTGTGGCTTAATTTTGACCGGCTTGTATATATATGTTTGATCTTGTTTGGAAGGTATAAATGTGTGTTATCATAAAAGTTTTGAGTGTTACTCACATGCATCGTGCTTATTTTGGTTTAGTATTATTGCCTAGACCAAGTAAAACTCATGGAAGGTACACGGAGTGGACGGGGCCGTGGGCGTGGAAATAGGCAACCCACACCGGTTTGGGGTACCGATCTGTTAGGTAAGTATAGTGCTCAATTTAATCCCGGAGTAATCAATGATAAGGAATTTCGAGGACGAAATTCTTTTAAGGGGGAGAGAGTGTGAGAACCCGTATTTCCCTAATATTTTTCCTAGGGTTTATTTCCCCTTAATTGCATGTTTTCTGCATTTTCTGGCTTAGAAATATTTTCTTGGTGGATTTTATGAGTAATTATAGTTTTAAGATGATTTTTCTAATATTGGAGAGTTTTTGAAAAATTAAGGATAAATAACGGACGTGGGACCCACTAGTGTGAAAAGTTCGGCAAAATTCGGCCAATAAGGTTAAGTTTCGGATACTGTGTAAAATTTATCGGGCGTTAAGAGATAAGTAGAGTGTGTGAAAGGATTGATGTGGGAGGAAAAGAAAGATAAGATGCATTTAAGAGGTGACAAGTGTCATCACTACATTGGCTAAGACTTATGACAACTATTCATGCTTTTTGACATTTTGACCAAGTTGTTAAATATCTTCAAAAATCACCAAAATTCACCATTTTCTTTCTCCTCCATGGCCGGATCTCCCTTGGGCAAAGAAGAAAGAAATACTTCACCATTTTAGCTTCCATTTGGTTCAATCTTCCAAAAACAATTGCCTAGATTAGATTCTACTCCATAAAATCCTACCACTTGGTGCTAGTGAGTGCTTTAGTGAAGTTTTCTTGGAGAGTTAAGGTGGTCTACAACTTCCTCTCTCTTGTTTACTTGGTAAGTGATGCTAAACTTCCTCCTACACCTAATGAAGCTTAAGTTATGCTTATTAGTGATTAAAGTGCTGAAATTTCTGGTTTTTATCTTGGTTTGAAGTGATTTGGTGAAGTTTTTATTTTATTGATGATTTTTCTGGTTTAATTGGATTATGATGGTGTGGTTGTTTATGATGATTGGCAATGGCCTATAATGACACTAGTAGGTGTGAATTGTTGATAATTGCAATCAATTTTGGGTTTGGATTGAAAAATGAAAAGTTAGGGTTCATAAACCCCTAATTCTGTCCGGTTTTGGATCATAGGGTTAGAGGCCAAATTGGACTTTGCTCAAAACATGCAAGTTGTAGGTATTGATGTGTTTGAGGTGCCTGCAAAATTTCATGTCATTTGGATTAGTGTAGAGTGAGATATGGCATTTTTACTGTTGCTGTTCTGGGTTGATCAGAATGCAAAAACTGCACTAGTAATTGGCCATTTTGAATGGAATTGGTTTGGATTTTGTTGTTGGTGTCTTCTGATGAAATGTAGCTGAATGTCTTAGATACCATATGCCTTTGGAATCAATGCATTTGGACCTGTATAGACCGAGTTGTACTGATTACAATTTTGTGTGATTTGTAAACCTGCAATTACGGTTCAGGTTGTGGTATTCTGCATTTTCGACCTAGTTGTGCTAGGATTTGGACTGAGTGGCCTTCTACATTGTTGTAGCCCTGTTTCATAGCTTCGAAACGGTGGGTCTTGTACCCCCATCCGATAACCGTAGTGAAAGTGGTGTCATTACCGCATTATGAGGTCAAATACGTTTTTTTGTTAAGGCCTAAGTTAAAGCCATTTCTTAATTTCTGGTTACCTATGATGCTTATTTATGCATATGAAACCCTATTAGGGTTATAATTGGTATGGCTATATGACTCGTTATCGAGTCTCTTTTAGGGCTTGCTTTCATTTCGGTTGTTTCCTAGCTAACTTTTGTACTTGTACCACTTTGAGCCTAGCGAACGGCTTTTGGGAAATGAGATGAATTTTGTGTGAAATGTTGGGACTGATTTGATGATATAATGAAGCCTTAATGGCTGGAAAAGTAAGAAATTTAGGGGAAGTGCTGCCCGATTTTCTAGGCCGTTTGGTTCCTTTAAGTTGGATTTGCCTTTTGGTAGAATGAAAGGCTTTTGGGTTGTTTGCGCCTAGGTCTTCATGCTACCTTTTCGTTTCCAAGGGAATCGTGGTTTTGCCTTCTTGCATTAGTATTTATTTGGCAAGGCGTACGACGTGTAGTCGAGCCTCACATGTGCATTCTGTTTACTCGATTCTGGAAGTAAAACCTTCAATTGGTTTATTTTGATTATTTTAGGGTTTCTTGGCGATTAAGGCCAATCTGAAGTGAAAACTTTTGAAGTTGAGCCGGTGAGTGTTCCACTACCTGCTACCCATTATATGAAATATCTGAATATCTGAATACTTGATTTATGACTATTGAATCCAAATACTGTTTTGATAAAATGGAGGCGAGGGTGTACTTTATCACACTCGTTCTTCTATCTGCTCATATGCCAATTTTGAGTGTCTATCTAAATCTGCCGTCTGAATCTGCTATCTGAATCTGCTATCCTGTATCTGTATCTGAATCTGCTATCTGTGTCTGCATCTGTTCGGATTTCAATGACCTATGAGCTCAATCCTGTGGCTAAGTTATTCGACTCGGGGCGGCAAGGGCCTGGACGATTAGATAACGAACCACAGTAGTCTGTTCGAGTATTACCATTTCTGTTCGGTTACGGTGAGCGGGCTCGGTAAAGGGGTGTTTGGTGGACGGGATTCGGAGTAAAGAGGGGTCTACGGACGCATTGGTTCTATATACATTGACGGAGAATCAACCGGTTTGGATCAAGTACTGCGCTGGAAATTTGGCTCCTGAGAGCCACCCGTATCCTTCTGATTTGAATCATTAGTTCCTTTGCTTTACATCTGACATGTGTATCTGATTTGTTAAATGTGAAATGCCATGATTTTATTGCTATCTGTTTGGTACCTCATTGAGCGCAAGCTCACCCCGTTCTGTTCATTTTGTTTTCCTTAGAGGAAAAATAAATACTTTTGGACTGGATTTGATAATCGGTTGCCGACTTGAGCTAGTTGGACATATCTTTTGTATAGCTCATGTAATAAAACCCTAAGTGTACTTTTGGGGCGTTTTCTCTTTTGATTTGGCAAACCGTGTATATGTTTCAACTTTTGAAAACTTTTGTATGTCATTTTGGATTGTAATCGCTAAAGTTCAGATGTGAATGTTTGCGTGCTCTTTCGATTGGGTTCTGACGGGTCGGTTACTATTCATGGCCGACTCCGGATTTCATTTTATTTTATTTTGGGTTATTTTACCATTTTGACTTGTTTACGCGCGTTTGTAAGTTCCGGAGTGAAGCAGATAGCTCTAATCTGATCCGTAGTCCTGGCGAGAGCTGGTCAGGCAGTCCGCTAACCCCTTTGGTTCGCCTTAGGGGAAAGTGGGGCTGTTACAAGTGGTATCAGAGCCCACTTCGCGTGGTCTCTGCGCGGAGTGAGACTGGGCCAAGTGGTGTTGTGGTCCTAATTTCATGAATATGTCTAAGTGCTCGTTTGAGCATAAGTTATGAACTGGGAATGTGATAAGTGTACGAATCATTATCATGGGACTCGAGGAAGCTAGGTATGTATGTCGGGTAGGAATCCTTAATAAAGATGGTTTACTCTTGGGACCGGCCGGCTCGAGTTGTGAATTATCTTAGATGGGATTCTTGCGCCCGGATACGAAAGATGTGAGGGCCTAGGTTAGAAAGGATTTGATGAACTAGAAAGGCCATTCCTCGGTGGATCGTCTATGTTTGTACTTGACTTAACTGGCTGTATGTATGTGTGTGGCTTAATTTTGACCGGCTTGTATATATATGTTTGATCTTGTTTGGAAGGTATAAATGTGTGTTATCATAAAAGTTTTGAGTGTTACTCACATGCATCGTGCTTATTTTGGTTTAGTATTATTGCCTAGACCAAGTAAAACTCATGGAAGGTACACGGAGTGGACGGGGCCGTGGGCGTGGAAATAGGCAACCCACACCGGTTTGGGGTACCGATCTGTTAGGTAAGTATAGTGCTCAATTTAATCCCGGAGTAATCAATGATAAGGAATTTCGAGGACGAAATTCTTTTAAGGGGGAGAGAGTGTGAGAACCCGTATTTCCCTAATATTTTTCCTAGGGTTTATTTCCCCTTAATTGCATGTTTTCTGCATTTTCTGGCTTAGAAATATTTTCTTGGTGGATTTTATGAGTAATTATAGTTTTAAGATGATTTTTCTAATATTGGAGAGTTTTTGAAAAATTAAGGATAAATAACGGACGTGGGACCCACTAGTGTGAAAAGTTCGGCAAAATTCGGCCAATAAGGTTAAGTTTCGGATACTGTGTAAAATTTATCGGGCGTTAAGAGATAAGTGGAGTGTGTGAAAGGATTGATGTGGGAGGAAAAGAAAGATAAGATTGCATTTAAGAGGTGACAAGTGTCATCACTACATTGGCTAGGACTTATGACAACTATTCATGCTTTTTGACATTTTGACCAAGTTGTTAAATATCTTCAAAAATCACAAAAATTCTCCATTTTCTTTCTCCTCCGTGGCCGGCTCTCCCTTGGGCAAAGAAGAAAGAAATACTTCACCATTTTAGCTTCCATTTGGTTCAATCTTCCAAAAACAATTGCCTAGATTAGATTCTACTCCATAAAATCCTACCACTTGGTGCTAGTGAGTGCTTTAGTGAAGTTTTCTTGGAGAGTTAAGGTGGTCTACAACTTCCTCTCTCTTGTTTACTTGGTAAGTGATGCTAAACTTCCTCCTACACCTAATGAAGCTTAAGTTATGCTTATTAGTGATTAAAGTGCTGAAATTTCTGGTTTTTATCTTGGTTTGAAGTGATTTGGTGAAGTTTTTATTTTATTGATGATTTTTCTGGTTTAATTGGATTATGATGGTGTGGTTGTTTATGATGATTGGCAATGGCCTATAATGACACTAGTAGGTGTGAATTGTTGATAATTGCAATCAATTTTGGGTTTGGATTGAAAAATGAAAAGTTAGGGTTCATAAACCCCTAATTCTGTCCGGTTTTGGATCATAGGGTTAGAGGCCAAATTGGACTTTGCTCAAAACATGCAAGTTGTAGGTATTGATGTGTTTGAGGTGCCTGCAAAATTTCATGTCATTTGGATTAGTGTAGAGTGAGATATGGCATTTTTACTGTTGCTGTTCTGGGTTGATCAGAATGCAAAAACTGCACTAGTAATTGGCCATTTTGAATGGAATTGGTTTGGATTTTGTTGTTGGTGTCTTCTGATGAAATGTAGCTGAATGTCTTAGATACCATATGCCTTTGGAATCAATGCATTTGGACCTGTATAGACCGAGTTGTACTGATTACAATTTTGTGTGATTTGTAAACCTGCAATTACGGTTCAGGTTGTGGTATTCTGCATTTTCGACCTAGTTGTGCTAGGATTTGGACTGAGTGGCCTTCTACATTGTTGTAGCCCTGTTTCATAGCTTCGAAACGGTGGGTCTTGTACCCCCATCCGATAACCGTAGTGAAAGTGGTGTCATTACCGCATTATGAGGTCAAATACGTTTTTTTGTTAAGGTCTAAGTTAAAGCCATTTCTTAATTTCTGGTTACCTATGATGCTTATTTATGCATATGAAACCCTATTAGGGTTATAATTGGTATGGCTATATGACTCGTTATCGAGTCTCTTTTAGGGCTTGCTTTCATTTCGGTTGTTTCCTAGCTAACTTTTGTACTTGTACCACTTTGAGCCTAGCGAACGGCTTTTGGGAAATGAGATGAATTTTGTGTGAAATGTTGGGACTGATTTGATGATATAATGAAGCCTTAATGGCTGGAAAAGTAAGAAATTTAGGGGAAGTGCTGCCCGATTTTCTAGGCCGTTTGGTTCCTTTAAGTTGGATTTGCCTTTTGGTAGAATGAAAGGCTTTTGGGTTGTTTGCGCCTAGGTCTTCATGCTACCTTTTCGTTTCCAAGGGAATCGTGGTTTTGCCTTCTTGCATTAGTATTTATTTGGCAAGGCGTACGACGTGTAGTCGAGCCTCACATGTGCATTCTGTTTACTCGATTCTGGAAGTAAAACCTTCAATTGGTTTATTTTGATTATTTTAGGGTTTCTTGGCGATTAAGGCCAATCTGAAGTGAAAACTTTTGAAGTTGAGCCGGTGAGTGTTCCACTACCTGCTACCCATTATATGAAATATCTGAATATCTGAATACTTGATTTATGACTATTGAATCCAAATACTGTTTTGATAAAATGGAGGCGAGGGTGTACTTTATCACACTCGTTCTTCTATCTGCTCATATGCCAATTTTGAGTGCCTATCTAAATCTGCCGTCTGAATCTGCTATCTGAATCTGCTATCCTGTATCTGTATCTGAATCTGCTATCTGTGTCTGCATCTGTTCGTATTTCAATGACCTATGAGCTCAATCCTATGGCTAAGTTATTCGACTCGGGCCGACAAGGGCCTGGACGATTAGATAACGAACCACAGTAGTCTGTTCGGGGATTTTGGGTATTGAGACCCTTGATTCCGGGTATACTCGAGTATTACCATTTCTGTTCGGTTACGGTGAGCGGGCCCGGTAAAGGGGTGTTTGGTGGACGGGATTCGGAGTAAAGAGGGGTCTACGGACGCATTGGTTCTATATACGTTGACGGAGAGTCAACCGGTTTGGATCAAGTACTGCGCTGGAAATTTGGCTCCTGAGAGCCACCCGTATCCTTCTGATTTGAATCATTAGTTCCTTTGCTTTACATCTGACATGTGTATCTGATTTGTTAAATGTGAAATGCCATGATTTTATTGCTATCTGTTTGGTACCTCATTGAGCGCAAGCTCACCCCGTTCTGTTCATTTTGTTTTCCTTAGAGGAAAAATAAATACTTTTGGACTGGATTTGATAATCGGTTGCCGACTTGAGCTAGTTGGACATATCTTTTGTATAGCTCATGTAATAAAACCCTAAGTGTACTTTTGGGGCGTTTTCTCTTTTGATTTGGCAAACCGTGTATATGTTTCAACTTTTGAAAACTTTTGTATGTCATTTTGGATTGTAATCGCTAAAGTTCAGATGTGAATGTTTGCGTGCTCTTTCGATTGGGTTCTGACGGGTCGGTTACTATTCATGGCCGACTCCGGATTTCATTTTATTTTATTTTGGGTTATTTTACCATTTTGACTTGTTTACGCGCGTTTGTAAGTTCCGGAGTGAAGCAGATAGCTCTAATCTGATCCGTAGTCCTGGCGAGAGCTGGGCAGGCAGTCCGCTAACCCCTTTGGTTCGCCTTAGGGGAAAGTGGGGCTGTTACAAGTGGTATCAGAGCCCACTTCGCGTGGTCTCTGCGCGGAGTGAGACTGGGCCAAGTGGTGTTGTGGTCCTAATTTCATGAATATGTCTAAGTGCTCGTTTGAGCATAAGTTATGAACTGGGAATGTGATAACTGTACGAATCATTATCATGGGACTCGAGGAAGCTAGGTATGTATGTCGGGTAGGAATCCTTAATAAAGATGGTTTACTCTTGGGACCGGCCGGCTCGAGTTGTGAATTATCTTAGATGGGATTCTTGCGCCCGGATACGAAAGATGTGAGGGCCTGGGTTAGAAAGGATTTGATGAACTAGAAAGGCCATTCCTCGGTGGATCGTCTATGTTTGTACTTGACTTAACTGGCTGTATGTATGTGTGTGGCTTAATTTTGACCGGCTTGTATATATATGTTTGATCTTGTTTGGAAGGTATAAATGTGTGTTATCATAAAAGTTTTGAGTGTTACTCACATGCATCGTGCTTATTTTGGTTTAGTATTATTGCCTAGACCAAGTAAAACTCATGGAAGGTACACGGAGTGGACGGGGCCGTGGGCGTGGAAATAGGCAACCCACACCGGTTTGGGGTACCGATCTGTTAGCTAAGTATAGTGCTCAATTTAATCCCGGAGTAATCAATGATAAGGAATTTCGAGGACGAAATTCTTTTAAGGGGGAGAGAGTGTGAGAACCCGTATTTCCCTAATATTTTTCCTAGGGTTTATTTCCCCTTAATTGCATGTTTTCTGCATTTTCTGGCTTAGAAATATTTTCTTGGTGGATTTTATGAGTAATTATAGTTTTAAGATGATTTTTCTAATATTGGAGAGTTTTTGAAAAATTAAGGATAAATAACGGACGTGGGACCCACTAGTGTGAAAAGTTCGGCAAAATTCGGCCAATAAGGTTAAGTTTCGGATACTGTGTAAAATTTATCGGGCGTTAAGAGATAAGTAGAGTGTGTGAAAGGATTGATGTGGGAGGAAAAGAAAGATAAGATGCATTTAAGAGGTGACAAGTGTCATCACTACATTGGCTAAGACTTATGACAACTATTCATGCTTTTTGACATTTTGACCAAGTTGTTAAATATCTTCAAAAATCACCAAAATTCACCATTTTCTTTCTCCTCCATGGCCGGATCTCCCTTGGGCAAAGAAGAAAGAAATACTTCACCATTTTAGCTTCCATTTGGTTCAATCTTCCAAAAACAATTGCCTAGATTAGATTCTACTCCATAAAATCCTACCACTTGGTGCTAGTGAGTGCTTTAGTGAAGTTTTCTTGGAGAGTTAAGGTGGTCTACAACTTCCTCTCTCTTGTTTACTTGGTAAGTGATGCTAAACTTCCTCCTACACCTAATGAAGCTTAAGTTATGCTTATTAGTGATTAAAGTGCTGAAATTTCTGGTTTTTATCTTGGTTTGAAGTGATTTGGTGAAGTTTTTATTTTATTGATGATTTTTCTGGTTTAATTGGATTATGATGGTGTGGTTGTTTATGATGATTGGCAATGGCCTATAATGACACTAGTAGGTGTGAATTGTTGATAATTGCAATCAATTTTGGGTTTGGATTGAAAAATGAAAAGTTAGGGTTCATAAACCCCTAATTCTGTCCGGTTTTGGATCATAGGGTTAGAGGCCAAATTGGACTTTGCTCAAAACATGCAAGTTGTAGGTATTGATGTGTTTGAGGTGCCTGCAAAATTTCATGTCATTTGGATTAGTGTAGAGTGAGATATGGCATTTTTACTGTTGCTGTTCTGGGTTGATCAGAATGCGAAAACTGCACTAGTAATTGGCCATTTTGAATGGAATTGGTTTGGATTTTGTTGTTGGTGTCTTCTGATGAAATGTAGCTGAATGTCTTAGATACCATATGCCTTTGGAATCAATGCATTTGGACCTGTATAGACCGAGTTGTACTGATTACAATTTTGTGTGATTTGTAAACCTGCAATTACGGTTCAGGTTGTGGTATTCTGCATTTTCGACCTAGTTGTGCTAGGATTTGGACTGAGTGGCCTTCTACATTGTTGTAGCCCTGTTTCATAGCTTCGAAACGGTGGGTCTTGTACCCCCATCCGATAACCGTAGTGAAAGTGGTGTCATTACCGCATTATGAGGTCAAATACGTTTTTTTGTTAAGGCCTAAGTTAAAGCCATTTCTTAATTTCTGGTTACCTATGATGCTTATTTATGCATATGAAACCCTATTAGGGTTATAATTGGTATGGCTATATGACTCGTTATCGAGTCTCTTTTAGGGCTTGCTTTCATTTCGGTTGTTTCCTAGCTAACTTTTGTACTTGTACCACTTTGAGCCTAGCGAACGGCTTTTGGGAAATGAGATGAATTTTGTGTGAGATGTTGGGACTGATTTGAGGATATAATGAAGCCTTAATGGCTGGAAAAGTAAGAAATTTAGGGGAAGTGCTGCCCGATTTTCTAGGCCGTTTGGTTCCTTTAAGTTGGATTTGCCTTTTGGTAGAATGAAAGGCTTTTGGGTTGTTTGCGCCTAGGTCTTCATGCTACCTTTTCGTTTCCAAGGGAATCGTGTTTTTGCCTTCTTGCATTAGTATTTATTTGGCAAGGCGTACGACGTGTAGTCGAGCCTCACATGTGCATTCTGTTTACTCGATTCTGGAAGTAAAACCTTCAATTGGTTTATTTTGATTATTTTAGGGTTTCTTGGCGATTAAGGCCAATCTGAAGTGAAAACTTTTGAAGTTGAGCCGGTGAGTGTTCCACTACCTGCTACCCATTATATGAAATATCTGAATATCTGAATACTTGATTTATGACTATTGAATCCAAATACTGTTTTGATAAAATGGAGGCGAGGGTGTACTTTATCACACTCGTTCTTCTATCTGCTCATATGCCAATTTTGAGTGTCTATCTAAATCTGCCGTCTGAATCTGCTATCTGAATCTGCTATCCTGTATCTGTATCTGAATCTGCTATCTGTGTCTGCATCTGTTCGGATTTCAATGACCTATGAGCTCAATCCTGTGGCTAAGTTATTCGACTCGGGGCGGCAAGGGCCTGGACGATTAGATAACGAACCACAGTAGTCTGTTCGAGTATTACCATTTCTGTTCGGTTACGGTGAGCGGGCTCGGTAAAGGGGTGTTTGGTGGACGGGATTCGGAGTAAAGAGGGGTCTACGGACGCATTGGTTCTATATACATTGACGGAGAATCAACCGGTTTGGATCAAGTACTGCGCTGGAAATTTGGCTCCTGAGAGCCACCCGTATCCTTCTGATTTGAATCATTAGTTCCTTTGCTTTACATCTGACATGTGTATCTGATTTGTTAAATGTGAAATGCCATGATTTTATTGCTATCTGTTTGGTACCTCATTGAGCGCAAGCTCACCCCGTTCTGTTCATTTTGTTTTCCTTAGAGGAAAAATAAATACTTTTGGACTGGATTTGATAATCGGTTGCCGACTTGAGCTAGTTGGACATATCTTTTGTATAGCTCATGTAATAAAACCCTAAGTGTACTTTTGGGGCGTTTTCTCTTTTGATTTGGCAAACCGTGTATATGTTTCAACTTTTGAAAACTTTTGTATGTCATTTTGGATTGTAATCGCTAAAGTTCAGATGTGAATGTTTGCGTGCTCTTTCGATTGGGTTCTGACGGGTCGGTTACTATTCATGGCCGACTCCGGATTTCATTTTATTTTATTTTGGGTTATTTTACCATTTTGACTTGTTTACGCGCGTTTGTAAGTTCCGGAGTGAAGCAGATAGCTCTAATCTGATCCGTAGTCCTGGCGAGAGCTGGTCAGGCAGTCCGCTAACCCCTTTGGTTCGCCTTAGGGGAAAGTGGGGCTGTTACAAGTGGTATCAGAGCCCACTTCGCGTGGTCTCTGCGCGGAGTGAGACTGGGCCAAGTGGTGTTGTGGTCCTAATTTCATGAATATGTCTAAGTGCTCGTTTGAGCATAAGTTATGAACTGGGAATGTGATAAGTGTACGAATCATTATCATGGGACTCGAGGAAGCTAGGTATGTATGTCGGGTAGGAATCCTTAATAAAGATGGTTTACTCTTGGGACCGGCCGGCTCGAGTTGTGAATTATCTTAGATGGGATTCTTGCGCCCGGATACGAAAGATGTGAGGGCCTAGGTTAGAAAGGATTTGATGAACTAGAAAGGCCATTCCTCGGTGGATCGTCTATGTTTGTACTTGACTTAACTGGCTGTATGTATGTGTGTGGCTTAATTTTGACCGGCTTGTATATATATGTTTGATCTTGTTTGGAAGGTATAAATGTGTGTTATCATAAAAGTTTTGAGTGTTACTCACATGCATCGTGCTTATTTTGGTTTAGTATTATTGCCTAGACCAAGTAAAACTCATGGAAGGTACACGGAGTGGACGGGGCCGTGGGCGTGGAAATAGGCAACCCACACCGGTTTGGGGTACCGATCTGTTAGGTAAGTATAGTGCTCAATTTAATCCCGGAGTAATCAATGATAAGGAATTTCGAGGACGAAATTCTTTTAAGGGGGAGAGAGTGTGAGAACCCGTATTTCCCTAATATTTTTCCTAGGGTTTATTTCCCCTTAATTGCATGTTTTCTGCATTTTCTGGCTTAGAAATATTTTCTTGGTGGATTTTATGAGTAATTATAGTTTTAAGATGATTTTTCTAATATTGGAGAGTTTTTGAAAAATTAAGGATAAATAACGGACGTGGGACCCACTAGTGTGAAAAGTTCGGCAAAATTCGGCCAATAAGGTTAAGTTTCGGATACTGTGTAAAATTTATCGGGCGTTAAGAGATAAGTAGAGTGTGTGAAAGGATTGATGTGGGAGGAAAAGAAAGATAAGATGCATTTAAGAGGTGACAAGTGTCATCACTACATTGGCTAAGACTTATGACAACTATTCATGCTTTTTGACATTTTGACCAAGTTGTTAAATATCTTCAAAAATCACCAAAATTCACCATTTTCTTTCTCCTCCATGGCCGGATCTCCCTTGGGCAAAGAAGAAAGAAATACTTCACCATTTTAGCTTCCATTTGGTTCAATCTTCCAAAAACAATTGCCTAGATTAGATTCTACTCCATAAAATCCTACCACTTGGTGCTAGTGAGTGCTTTAGTGAAGTTTTCTTGGAGAGTTAAGGTGGTCTACAACTTCCTCTCTCTTGTTTACTTGGTAAGTGATGCTAAACTTCCTCCTACACCTAATGAAGCTTAAGTTATGCTTATTAGTGATTAAAGTGCTGAAATTTCTGGTTTTTATCTTGGTTTGAAGTGATTTGGTGAAGTTTTTATTTTATTGATGATTTTTCTGGTTTAATTGGATTATGATGGTGTGGTTGTTTATGATGATTGGCAATGGCCTATAATGACACTAGTAGGTGTGAATTGTTGATAATTGCAATCAATTTTGGGTTTGGATTGAAAAATGAAAAGTTAGGGTTCATAAACCCCTAATTCTGTCCGGTTTTGGATCATAGGGTTAGAGGCCAAATTGGACTTTGCTCAAAACATGCAAGTTGTAGGTATTGATGTGTTTGAGGTGCCTGCAAAATTTCATGTCATTTGGATTAGTGTAGAGTGAGATATGGCATTTTTACTGTTGCTGTTCTGGGTTGATCAGAATGCAAAAACTGCACTAGTAATTGGCCATTTTGAATGGAATTGGTTTGGATTTTGTTGTTGGTGTCTTCTGATGAAATGTAGCTGAATGTCTTAGATACCATATGCCTTTGGAATCAATGCATTTGGACCTGTATAGACCGAGTTGTACTGATTACAATTTTGTGTGATTTGTAAACCTGCAATTACGGTTCAGGTTGTGGTATTCTGCATTTTCGACCTAGTTGTGCTAGGATTTGGACTGAGTGGCCTTCTACATTGTTGTAGCCCTGTTTCATAGCTTCGAAACGGTGGGTCTTGTACCCCCATCCGATAACCGTAGTGAAAGTGGTGTCATTACCGCATTATGAGGTCAAATACGTTTTTTTGTTAAGGCCTAAGTTAAAGCCATTTCTTAATTTCTGGTTACCTATGATGCTTATTTATGCATATGAAACCCTATTAGGGTTATAATTGGTATGGCTATATGACTCGTTATCGAGTCTCTTTTAGGGCTTGCTTTCATTTCGGTTGTTTCCTAGCTAACTTTTGTACTTGTACCACTTTGAGCCTAGCGAACGGCTTTTGGGAAATGAGATGAATTTTGTGTGAAATGTTGGGACTGATTTGATGATATAATGAAGCCTTAATGGCTGGAAAAGTAAGAAATTTAGGGGAAGTGCTGCCCGATTTTCTAGGCCGTTTGGTTCCTTTAAGTTGGATTTGCCTTTTGGTAGAATGAAAGGCTTTTGGGTTGTTTGCGCCTAGGTCTTCATGCTACCTTTTCGTTTCCAAGGGAATCGTGGTTTTGCCTTCTTGCATTAGTATTTATTTGGCAAGGCGTACGACGTGTAGTCGAGCCTCACATGTGCATTCTGTTTACTCGATTCTGGAAGTAAAACCTTCAATTGGTTTATTTTGATTATTTTAGGGTTTCTTGGCGATTAAGGCCAATCTGAAGTGAAAACTTTTGAAGTTGAGCCGGTGAGTGTTCCACTACCTGCTACCCATTATATGAAATATCTGAATATCTGAATACTTGATTTATGACTATTGAATCCAAATACTGTTTTGATAAAATGGAGGCGAGGGTGTACTTTATCACACTCGTTCTTCTATCTGCTCATATGCCAATTTTGAGTGTCTATCTAAATCTGCCGTCTGAATCTGCTATCTGAATCTGCTATCCTGTATCTGTATCTGAATCTGCTATCTGTGTCTGCATCTGTTCGGATTTCAATGACCTATGAGCTCAATCCTGTGGCTAAGTTATTCGACTCGGGGCGGCAAGGGCCTGGACGATTAGATAACGAACCACAGTAGTCTGTTCGAGTATTACCATTTCTGTTCGGTTACGGTGAGCGGGCTCGGTAAAGGGGTGTTTGGTGGACGGGATTCGGAGTAAAGAGGGGTCTACGGACGCATTGGTTCTATATACATTGACGGAGAATCAACCGGTTTGGATCAAGTACTGCGCTGGAAATTTGGCTCCTGAGAGCCACCCGTATCCTTCTGATTTGAATCATTAGTTCCTTTGCTTTACATCTGACATGTGTATCTGATTTGTTAAATGTGAAATACCATGATTTTATTGCTATCTGTTTGGTACCTCATTGAGCGCAAGCTCACCCCGTTCTGTTCATTTTGTTTTCCTTAGAGGAAAAATAAATACTTTTGGACTGGATTTGATAATCGGTTGCCGACTTGAGCTAGTTGGACATATCTTTTGTATAGCTCATGTAATAAAACCCTAAGTGTACTTTTGGGGCGTTTTCTCTTTTGATTTGGCAAACCGTGTATATGTTTCAACTTTTGAAAACTTTTGTATGTCATTTTGGATTGTAATCGCTAAAGTTCAGATGTGAATGTTTGCGTGCTCTTTCGATTGGGTTCTGACGGGTCGGTTACTATTCATGGCGGACTCCGGATTTCATTTTATTTTATTTTGGGTTATTTTACCATTTTGACTTGTTTACGCGCGTTTGTAAGTTCCGGAGTGAAACAGATAGCTCTAATCTGATCCGTAGTCCTGGTGAGAGCTGGACAGGCAGTCCGCTAACCCCTTTGGTTCGCCTTAGGGGAAAGTGGGGCTGTTACATCTTCCATAAAATTTCAAGAGAATAGATTACATACCATATTTAGGCCAATAATTTCTTATTAACAAAAGAAAAGAGTCTAACACGATTCCATACCTTAAATCTGATTTTTGACCAACAAAACTCTAGTTACCTCCTCAAGAACTTCTTACTTGGGCATTGTAGCCTCCAAGCACTAGGGTGACTTCCTTTAAAGGCCATTTCAGAGTTTCGTAACACAATTTAGGGCCTGTTTGGAACCTTAGTTTTTTATCAAGTTTGTATAAAACTAGTTTTTTAACAACTTTGGCTATAGAAATCCCAAAAAATTTATCAAAATTTTTAACCTACACACTTCAAAAATACACAAAAAACTTTCCCTTTAACTTTTCTTCTTTTTCCTCCCCCGCCCAACCACCACGTCCTCCGTTGCCGGCCACCACCTCCACCATTGCTGCCGGCACTGGTCACTATTCCCGCAGCTAGTTCCGGCCTTCCTCTTTTTTTTCTCTCTCCCTCACCCCCTCTCCCTTTAACAGATCTGTTGGTGCTCTTTTTTTTTTTTTTTTCTTTCTCCCTCCCCCCTCCCCTCTTCGCCTCTGCCTGAAATCGTGCAAGTGAAATGCATTCGGTGTATCCCATCTCTCGTCCATCATCTTCAGGATCTTCTCAAAGATAGCAACTTGGCAAGGGATCTTTAGAACTCCTTGTTGGAACACGAACTCTTCTTCAGCTTTTGTCTGTAAAATCCCAAAAGCTTGGTGACCCAGATCCTCCATTGGGATCACAAATCTCTTGAGCCCTTCTCCCATGCATACTGCTAGATACCCTTTGGGCACCACGTCACTAGAGCCACCCGAGGTTTCTTCCATTTCTTAAGCCTAACTATTTCTGTGATTTTGCTAGACTTGTTTGAGCCCACATGCAACTTGGAACCGTGGACGAAAATTGTAGTGAATATTAACCCAACACAAATCAGTTATGGAATCTGTGGGGCAATTGATGGTTAAGTCGAAAAAAGATATGCCTTTTGATTCGCTGATTGCAGGAGGCATGCAACTACCAGCAGGCAGGGGAAGGGGAGGGGTGGCGGGGGAAGGAAGGGGAAGGGGAGAGGGAGAAGAGGGATGGCGGGGGGAGGGAGAGGGGAAGAGAAAAAAAGCAAAAAAAAAAAAAGAATCACCTGTTAGTTGCTGCCATGGAAGTCTTAGGAGAGGGAACAAGGGAGGGAAAGCGGAGGGAGAAGAAGTGAGAAGGGAGGAAGGAAAAGAAAAAGGAAAGAAAGAAAAAAAAGAAAAAAGAAAAAGAAAGAATGAAAAAGAAAAGGAAAAAAAAAATTATCTTACAAACACCCAAACTTCTACAAAAGTTTTTCTACAACTTCTACAGTGATCTACAGTAAAATTTTATATAAATACCCAAAAAACTCAGTTTCTAAACAGGCCCTTAGTTTCGTTTCCTACATCTAAGTGTACTCAAATGTAAGGTATGAAAAGCTATGAAAAAACTTGCTTCTTTTATTAATAGAAGTTGCAGTACAAGATAGATTGGTACACTACTCTCTCTCTCTCTCTCTCTCTCTCTCTCTTTATTAACTAGACATGAGAGAAAATTTTTCATGACAATTGGCTTTTCAATAAAGTTAAATTGCCTTCTTTACATGCCATCTACCTATTTATATAGGCTGGTAGACTTCATTGATGGATTTCAATTGATATTTTCGACAAACTTTAACTCTTAGGAATAGTTAAAACTCAAATATTACTTGGTTCATTCCTTAATAAATGCCCTTCATTTTGAGTTCCAACTTTGATTTTGCTAAGTTTCACCTATTTCTTCTCCTTATTATTGTTTAGTATTTTTGAAGAAGGATTTCATTTGTTTTCTCCTTATATAAATTGTTTAGGTTAAATACAACTATCACAACTTTATTTCTTGTTTTTCTCTTTTCTTTGATGCCAAAATATGATTTTTTTCTACTACCATGATTTTACATGGTTAATTTATGGGTTAGAGTTGTGTTTTATTGTGTGATGATTTCACTTGCTAGACAACAGTAGTTTTTTATCAAGTTTTTTGTATTTATATGATATATATATATATATATATATATTGTAATTTCTAAAATATTATTGTATTTTTTTATAATACAGAAAAATTAAAATTTGTGCATTTCACATCAAAGATTACCAATTAATTGAGAAAACTTACCATAATACATCATTCAACTACCGTTTATAGCAGCTACTGACCGGCACGCGGCCAATCCTGGACCACACATGTGATTTGTTTGGTCCTATTCTAAGTTCTAATGGTCGTTGGAGTCCTCCTTCAAGGCCTAAGCAAAGCAAATTGGTAGGGCTTTCGAGTGTCAGCCATGGTGGTATTGGCAGCTCTACACTGTATGGCATCTTCAGTTGTAGCCCACTATACGAAGTCTGCCCCTTATCCTTCTCAATCGGGTTCAATGGACACCGAATTGTCATTCACGAAACGTAAAGCCTTGCTGTGTTCTTCTTCTTTGATGTTGTCAGGTCTTTCTTGGTTTAAGTCTAACTCTGCCTTGGCATTACAAGTTGATGAACTTCAGCAACAAGAAGAAAGAATTGTTGAACTCTTCCAGGTCTTCATCCTCTCCTCTTGTAGCTTGTGGTATTGTGCAATGAGACACCATAATGAAAATGGGATCTTCGTTGTCAGTTTTAAATGTGCTTTAAACTCAGCAGAAATTATGGTTGAATTTGAATTGTTGTATGATATGATAATTAATGCTTTGATCATGTTTTAGATTTCTTTGTGATCAATGTGATTTTTTTTCTTTTTATGGTTATCTGATGAAGGATAATTGCAAGCTTTTCCTTTTTTGGTTATTTATGAAGAGTTTTAACGCGTTAGTGTAATGGAATCTTTTGCATTGACTTTTGGTATCAATCCATTACTTGTCGATTGCGGGATTAGTTACTGACCACTGTTTTAGTTAATGATAATGACATAGTCCCTGAATGAATATATTTTTTTGCCAACCTGTTTTATATCAATTACTGATTTGAAGATTCATCGTAGTTGAGGTTGTTGTACTGTCAGATGTAACTTCCAACTAGGATAAAATTCAGTTCTACATCACTTATCAAAGGGTTTAGAACTCTACATATTCTCCACTATAAGAATTTTGAAAGCTCCTAATACAAGTAGCTACTTTGGTTGCAGGAGATGTAAATTATCTCCATTTGATGTAAGGTTCCTTCATGTACTTTTCAAATTCCCGACGGAACTTTAACTGGCTTCTATGCTTGTAGGAAATTTCACCTTCTGTTGTCTTCATTAAAGACCTTGAATTGACTAAAGTTCCCAAGAACTCTGCCCAGATCGCTGCATTAGATGCTGAAAATGCAAAAGTGGAAGGGACAGGTTCAGGCTTCATTTGGGATCAGTTTGGTCACATTGTAGGATTTCCATTCTTTTTATGGTCTTTTTGTTTCAATTATGATTCTTAGTATACTATTAGATCTTGATCTTTCCATTGCCTTTATCATTGGCTATATGTTATCATATCTAGATGCTATCCTTTTGCCCTTAAATTTTTGTAACGCCCATTTTAAAAGTTATATTCCATTTCTTTCTCTGAAAAATTGAGAAATAGATGCAAATAGTCTTAATTAATGAATTGATGATGCTGCATTGTTTCTAAGTAGGTGCTGAAGCCACTCTTGTGATTATATGCTGTCTGTTATTGATATTGGGAAACTATAATAAGTGGACTTTGAAGGTTATCTACTGTCTTTTCATGTCTCTGTTCCTCAAATGCATGATGCTTTTGTTTCTGTGAAGTATTACACAATTTGTTTGAAATATTGGTCAAACAATGTTTAATTGTCACATCCCTGAAGCATTAGAATTCTTTTAAATTTCTGTGGCAAAAGATTGGCTGCAAAATTATATGTCAGTCAGGTATCTTTGCTTGCGCTTCACTTTTGTCACATATATCCTCTGAAATGCGGTTTGCTGCAGCAGTTAAAACAAGCTTTACCTTTATGGCAGGTTACTAACTATCATGTTGTTGCCAAGTTAGCTACAGATAGAAGTGGACTACAGCTCTGTAAGGTCCTAATACTTATACATCTCTGACATCAACAGGCATGAACTGGACTGCACAGGACAATTCGACATGCATGTAGCAGTTCTCTTTATCCTATTATGGGGAATAATCTATTTTTGTGTCCATTTATTGTGTAGATATCACTGGTGGATGCTAGAGGGAACAATTTTTCCAGAGAAGGAAAGATTGTTGGTTATGATCCAGATTATGATCTTGCTGTTTTAAAGGTGCTCAGTGTTTGCTGACAAAAGTACTTTGTCTAGTTTTCTAGCTAAGTATCATCTATTCTGATCAGTATTTTCGAATGTTCTCACAATCCATGTTTTAGTTCCCTAAAGAAACTTATTTATGACATTCTGGAATCAATTTCTTAGTACCTGCATATTCTTTCTTCGGAGACGTATTTGCTTGAAGCATTAATTGATGATTATTTTCGGGAAACCTTTTCAGACATCTTTTTGCAGTTAGTATGTTTGCGGTTCTCTTATCATCGTGCTGAAGTATAACATAGCGCACCTTACTTACGCCATGAGCTTCCTCTTAATTTGAGATTTAGAGATTGAGAAAAGGTCTGATCAAATGTCCTGCCTATGACGTTCTACAAACATAAGGATGTAGAGCAGGTGACTTACGGAGATGGATCAGACTGTTACAATTAGTATCTTCAAGTAGCAATTCCAGTCTTCTAAGATAATGGATGAAGTGATTTCTACATGGAGAACATGTTGCTTGACCAATAGTGGAGATTAATTTCTTAGTACCTGCACATTCTCTCTTGGCGAATATTGTTTGGAGCAATAATTAATTAACAGACCTTGGACAGCTTTAAAGGTTTTCCTTTAGTGAGTATTTTCTCTGTTTTGTCTCTACCGTTCCTAAAGTCTAATACAGCTTTCTATCCTTAAACCATAGGCTTTCGTCTTAACTTGTCAATTATGAGACTGAGAAAGGTCCAATCCATTTCATCCTTACAAAGTGCTGAGACCTATGAATGCAGAGTGATCAGTGATGGAGATGGATAAAGCTGTTAAAATTTGTGTATATGGATGAGTTTACTGCTACTGTTTGGTTACCTAAGAGGAGGAAAACATTCAGTACGAACTGTTGATAAGGAAATGTTTTCTGAAAGCCTTGGAGACTTGTGGTGAAACCAGTTGGGTTCTAGACTTGTTATTTCCACAACAAAAGTGACCAATTCATTTTTACACAGTAGCGGCATCCAATTGCATCCTTGTGAAACTTGTTCACCCTATCTAACATGTTGTTGTTATCCTTGAAGGACTTACACATGAAAATTCATTGAGCTGTTTTTTGAATTTCCCTCCATCTGAACTTTCATTTAAATCAATTTGCTGTGCCTTTTGCTTGCATAATCAGAAAACTGATCCATTTTTGAGGCTTTGGGGAGGGGTGGTTCACAATGGTGTTGTCTGGTCACAGTTCAAGATAATAACATTTTTTTTTTTTACATGATCACAGTCTAAGAACATGAATTAGTAAGTTGTGGTGCTCTAGCTTTTGGAAGTAGTTCAACTCACCACACATTCTACATAAAGATAGGGGCCTTAAACATCTGATTAGATTCCTAAAATGATCATATAACAGTGAGAACTAAATCAAAATAAAAGAAAATCTGACGGGATAGCATTGCGTTATCACCAGGAGAATTTCTCGATGCAGCTGTACAAAATATAGATGTCATTATCAGAAAGTTGTTTTATCCAACTTAACCAAGAAAATGTGGTTTTGGCCATAATTTGATGCTACAAGGTCTGTCCAGCAGTCGTATTAATTATTTTTTATCTTAAGATAAATTGTATCTCCCACATATTTATTTTTCTCAAATTAAAGTAAATATTGAACTCTTGTCCGTGAACTACAACATAGGAAGAGAATAAGATATTTTGTGTTTGATTGTTTGACATTAATCATCACTCACTTGTGATATATCCCTCATATTGCAGATCACAATGTGTTTATAAATTTGAAGTACATATGCTCAAGTTGCTTTTGGATGCTATTTTTTCAGCATGCAAAAACTACTGTTGGCATATATGCATGCAATGATACTTTGATCTATATGTGCTGTGCAGCTGTTTTGATACCTTATTTTGTGTCAATTGGGCAGTTTAATATACTTGACTTTGTGCAGATTAATGTAGAAGGAGATGAACTGAAACCAGCAACTCTCGGTACATCCCAAGGCCTCCATGTTGGTCAGAGCTGCCTTTCCATTGGAAATCCATATGGATATGCAAACACTTTAACAACAGGGGTAACATTCATTTTTGGCCTGAAAGTCCGATTGTGTTGACTCTTGAAAGCAATTTCTTCTGGAAACAATAATTGTGTGTGTGAATTAGTAGCTGGTGGCTTCACTACATATGGATATGGTTATTCCAATATTACAGGTCATCAGTGGACTGGGCAGAGAGATACCTTCACCAAATGGAAGAGCCATTAAAGGAGCTATTCAAACTGATGCCGCAATTAGTGCTGGTTATCTTCTACTTTCCTTGAAATTTCTTTAATCTTAGATTGATGAAATTGACGAGTTCTCTCTTTTTATCCCTTTTTTTTTTGTCTCATAATCAAGAAAGCAAAATATGATAACTTTGTGGTAAAATATTTAAGAAACACGGTCAGTTTGAAACTGGTCTAACCAGGAAATAAGGTTTACAGCAAACTACATTCTACAGGTTATTCTTCCACTAGGAGAAAAATTGTATTTTCTAGGCTGATCAAAACATTAGTAATGAAAAAGTTCATATGAGTGTGCTAGGGATTGCTGCAAAACAAGAAAACCATGTATAACAGACAAGAAAATAGGCAATGGTTTGGGCAAGAGTCTCAACTGGCACAAACTTCTTCTGTATCCAAGAGCAACCCAAGTACTCTGTTGGCTCAAATGCTGTAGTTTTTGTGCATTTATTTTTGGGTTAAATACCAAAAACCCCCCTGTGGTTTGCCTAATGTTCACTTTACCTCCCTATGGTTTGGAAACCTATAATATGACTCCCTGTCGTTTCAACTAAAGTAAAAGTCTAACGGAAAACATCTAAACTAACATCTGAAAGGAAAATGTCAAAATTGCCCCTCTATAAGGGTTTTGGGTTAAGTACCAAAAACCCCCCTGTGGTTTGTCAAATGTACACTTTACCTCCCTATGGTTTGAAAATATACAATTTAACTCCCTGTCGTTTCACCTAAAGTGAAAATCTAACAGAAATTCCGTTAAATACACTTTAGTTGAAACGACAGGGAGTCAAATTGTAGGTTTCCAAACCATAGGGAGGTAAAGTGAACATTAGGCAAACCACAGGGGGGTTTTTGGTATTTAACCCTTTATTTTTTTATATATGGTATACCATTTACATAGTAGAAAAGGTGCTGTAATAGATCCTTTTTCCTGCTTTCGATCTGTGTCTAAAATGGATGGGAAGATTGAATTAAATAGTGCATTTTCCTGGTATAAATTAAGATGCTTATGATTTGCAGTTGTTTGATATAGGGAACTCAGGTGGGCCGTTAATTGATTACTACGGCCATGTTATAGGAGTCAATACAGCCACATTCACTCGCAAAGGTACAACGATATTGTGTTGGTCTGTGGTTTCGTCTTTTGAGATTATGTTCCATATTTGATGCCCTTGTGAAACTTGCCTGGATGTGTACCTAAAATTTATTGAGGTGTGAATATCATCCAGCAGTCACAACCCAGTGAGATAAAAAAGGATTTGATCCATCGCTGGGCATTGTGAACTTTTTGTTACATCTAGACGTCGTAGCTCATTTGCTAGCATTTTTGTCTTCCTGCTATTATTGTTGTTAATTTTTTTTTGAAAAAAATATTGATCTTGGTGTTTTAGTTGGGCATTGCTTTTTTTTTTTTTTTACTGAAGATATCTTATGTTCTATCTGTTCATGTAATATCAATTAATGAATTTTGATTTTGTACCAGTTAGGGGTTTGGTTTTTTCTAAATGAACTTTGAGATCGGTTTATTTTAGATGCTTTTTTGGGATTGCATAGCCTTTGGAGCCTTGTCATGTCGAATTCTTTCCCTAGCAATTTTAACCTCTGCAACCATAAATATAGCATTTGAACTAGTGCCAAAATTCTCATTTTATATAGATGCAGAATCTTAAGAAGTATTCTAAGAGTGCATACTTCTACAACCGCTTCTAGGATCTTGAAATTCAAGACAATCATAGTAAGCTTGTAAGGGGAAGTTCTTGTACTACATTGAAAAAATTGGATGAAAATAAAGTAAGTTGTGCACAGCATGGATTGTTTTACTCTTATCACCCAATAAAAACTGCCAACACTCTCCAGTCCGATAAATGCATATATAGCCTAAATGTGTTTCACCTACCACACAGAGGATTCCGGGGAAGGGAAAATCATAGAAAAGGTCCCTACCTCTCCCAATCCTCATGCCCCAGCTTCCCCAAAACAGACTTATCTGAATGTTTTATCTTATACTGGTGCAGGCACAGGGATGTCCTCTGGTGTCAACTTTGCTATTCCAATTGATACTGTTTTACGTACTGTACCATACTTGATTGTGTATGGTACACCGTATGCTGACAGATATTAACCATCTGTATGGTTATAGTCCTTTTATTTGATGTCAATAATTCTTGGCCTCGCAAACATCTGAAGTTACTTCCAGGCAAGTGTTTTAGGTGTACATAAAGTGCCACCACTGAAGTCCGTTTGACTTATTTAGTAATTAGTTGTATTCATTTTCTTGATTTTGTTCCTAACATGGACATCTAAAGGAATCGTTTGTCTCCCTTGCTCCTATTTTGGTGCCCTTCAGCCAGATTGAAGGAAGTGAGAAAAGAGCTGTTTTTAATTAATATGAGAAAAAGTGTGAAAGGTCCATTGTTGTTTTCTCTACAGGCTGATCTCTAGGATGAGTTTCTTACCAGTTCAAGAAATGACTCCTTTGCAGGCACATGTAGTTCCTGTTCATTTGGACTGTACTAGACATGGTAGTAACTAGTAAGTTTAATCCCTGAGACTGAACTTAGACTAATGAGCCTGCATTTCTCGACTAAGTTGACAACAGTCTGTCATCTAATCAGAATTCGCACTGTTTTTTGTTATTATTCTATCGTTTTTTCCTCCTCTTTTTTTTTTTTTTGTTTTTCTGATATTGTGCTTAAAACTTAATTGAAACTGTTGAAGTCTGCAGATATATAGTAATCCATTTCATGATTTGCACCTACAACATTGTAGGGGCCCCTCGAATTGGGAAAATGGATCTTCCCTAGTCCATAGCCTAGACGACGTGACAGCTGTGTAACGTGGCACCAATTGTAATGTACAGATTCCTAGTCTCCCACACAATGGGAGAGAAACGTAACAATTGGTTCTATGGTATGAATTGTTCAAACAATATGCAATTCAAAGCAACATGCCACTTATACTTAAAAGCTGGTTCAAAGTTCAAAGCAACATTCCATTCTATGTCGTCCTATAAGTCATATACTACCAAATGGTTGTAATATTTGTGACGCTATTTATAACTTTATGTTTCACGAGAAAAGGCACGTGCCCGGGTGAAACCAACTCTTTGACCTACTTCAACCGTGAAATCTCCTGCAATGCCAATTGTTTGTGCCACTATTGTCATTATTAGTAATATAGCTTGCTCTTCAAACCTCGAATGTACTATATAGTTGGAACGGGCACGCTTATCATGGCAATACTAGCAGTTTTATGAACTGTTTTAACATTTGTTTCCATTTTTTTAAGCTACTCATAATGAAGAGATATCATCCACAACTCCTAAAAGAGTATAACTAACACTTTATTGAGAGTCATACTACTACTAATAGAAATCAAACTAATAATTTTCTCAAATTAGACCAAGTGGTAGGAATGTTAACCAATAGGTGGGTGAGGTCTCTAGTTTGATTGTCAAATCCTCCCCTTTCCCCATTTTCCTTTCTCCCTTGTAACATTCAGAGTATCCCTTGAACTAATTCTCAATTGGAAGATTAGCAATTAGCATCCAGAATTTCCTATACCTAAAGTATTTATGTCAATTGTTTTTACACTAGATCAAGGCCTTTTGACCATTAGTTTACCCTGTCTAAACTACACAAATTTGGTCCAAAAGTATAACCAATCTTAACTTTGCACTTTATTTGGTGGAAAAGTTTGGCCAATCTAGGGTTCCACCATACTGTTGTAGCCTATGTTGTTAAATTTGGACTAGACTAGCCAATTTGACCGATTGAACCATGAACCAGCCAAGTCTTTGGTCTGAGTTGATGATAAAACTCAGATTGTTAAAGACCCCATCAAAACCTTAGTTTGACCGTTAACTGCTTCAACCCAAGAAAATTGGGTTTTTAAACTTTGTGGTTTTTGTTAAATTCTTTCTTCAAGCTTGGAGTTTCCCACGAACAGCAGCACGAGTAGTAAACCACCGACCTAGACTCATGAAGATTGATTTGAATTCTTGGTAGATATAACTCAAAATGAAAATGAAAGAAAACATGACAAGGAAAGAAGTGGAGGTGGGATCTAAAAATCAAAGAAAAAACAAAGGAGAGAAGATTTGAAATCAAAAGAAATAAAAAAATGAGAAAGTAAAGAAGAAGAAGAAAAAAGTGAATGTGTTGGTTTGTAAACCAAAAAAAATCCATTTAAATTTAAAAAAAGAAGAAGAAAAGATGGAAAGTGATAAGAATGGAAAACCTAGTGTTGCTTGTGGTGTCAGATTCAGACCGGAGAAGAAGAAAGAATAGTTTATTGTCTTTTATTTAAATTTTTTTTTATATTTCAATTTGACCCTTGTTTCAAATAATTAAAAATATACATGTATAACTCTTTTATGATTATCATTTGAAACCTTAGTTTTTGCATTTTTCCAAATGTTTCCCCATATTGTTCAAGGTTACAGTCTTATAAAATTCTAGACCTATTAATATGTATTTGAATTTTAAAAACTCTAAGGTTGTGAAACATAAAATTGATTTTTATCTTTTATTTACAAAATCTCTTTTATTGTGTTTGCAGATTGGTTGTATTTCATGAGCTTCATGTGTAGGATATGCGGGTGAAAAATTTTTAAAAATTTTTTATTAGTATATTTAAATAGGTAATTTTTAATTTGACATTTTATATTTATAATTAAAATATATACAATGCCATTATTATGTCATCCGGTTAGACCCCAACTCAATTGATCGAATCCATTAACTCTTAACCCCTAAGTTTTCATGAGTCACTATCCAATCCAAAATTAAAAACATTGGTTGTAGTGGTGCCTCTAGAAATTCATGAAGCACTATGACAAGTGTTAGTTTTGTACAAGTTTTTAAAAACATTGGTTGTAGCCCTTAATGTGTTTTGCATTGTTAAGTTAGTTTAAATGGAAAGAGGAGGAGAGGGGATAGTTGGGTTGGGTGGTATGGTGGGAGGGATTATAAGTAAAAAGTTTTAGATTCAAAATCTCTCATTAAAAAAAAAAAAGGACTTCAAAACAAAAAGTTAGTTAAATTAGAGTTTTTGGTTAACTTTTGCTGCTATGTGTGGTTTAAGAAGAATGATCATTCTATTGATCAATTTGGTGCTACTTTCAAGCATACTTAGATGTGAATCAAATCATACAAATGTTAGACATCTGTGTACAAGAAAGGTGGAATGAAAAAGGCGATCAAAGTGGAAAATTAAGTCCAACTGATTGGGGCTAATTACTCAGAATATAGCTAAAAAAATAAAAAAATTTGATGAATGTTGTTCTGATGGGGATAGGTACAAAACTATTGCTGCCGGGCTAACTAAGCCAGGCAGCAAAAAATTATATATATATATATATATATATATATATATATATATATATATCCCATATATATTTTTTAAACAAAGAACTGGCAACCGGGCTGACATAGCTTGGCTGTCAGTCTGACGCGTATGGAATAAGACGAAAAAAAAAAAAAAAAGCTTCCCGGGCAGCATCCACAGAAGTAAAAAGAAAAAAAAGGATGCCTCCGATCAATTGGTAGATTCCAGCTTTGACTAGAATCTCAAAGTTGGAAGATGTGACCGACCTTTTTTTTTGGCATTTTTTGTCCCCCTACCAGCTACCGGGCTGACATAGCCTTGTAGGGGTGATTAAATTGAAAAAAAAAAATTGCCTTCGTAATTAAGCCATTCTAGACATGACGAAACTTGCGAATTCGAGGTGCTAGTCTTAATTTTTCCCACTTCACATTAAAAGAAGGAAAGTTCTGCTCTAATGCCCTTTGTCACGGGGAAATAAAGAAACGTCCTTAGGTTGGTGAAAACTGAAAAGCAACACGGCAGTGTTCTTAATTTCTCCACATTTTAGTTTTGATATACCTGCATAGAAACTCAAAAATTAATGAAAAGACTGTGAGAACCTGTAAAACCCTAATTATTTTTCTAGGGTTTATTTCCCCTTAATTGCATGTTTTCTGCATTTTCTGGCTTAGAAATATTTTCTTAGTGGATTTTATGAGCAATTATAGTTTTAAGATGATTTTTCTAGCATTGGAGAAATTTTAGAAAATTAAGAGTAAATAGTGGACGTGGGACCCACTAGTGCGAAAAGTTCGGAAAAATTTGGCCAATAAGGTTAAGTTTCGGATACTGTGTGAAATTTATCGGGTGTTAAGAGATAAGTAGAATGTGTGAAGTGATTGATGTGAGAGGGAAAAAGAAAGATAAGAATGCATTAATGAGTGTGACAAGTGTCACAATATGATTGGGTGGACTTTAAGAAATACTATTCACATTTTTGACTTTTTTTGACCCAAGAATTAAATATCAAAAAAATGCCCAAAATTCACCATTTTTCTCTTCCTTGTGGCCGGCTCTCTCCTTGCAAAGAAGAAGGAAATTCCACCAACTTTCAAGCTTCCATAGGCTTCAATCTTCCATAAACAAAAGCTTAGACTAGATTTCACTCCATAAAATCCTATCTTCTAGTGCTAGTAAGGGTTGTAGTGAAGTTTGTTTGAAGAGCTAAGTGTCCAACACCTCTCTACATCTCTTGTTTCTTGGTAAGTTATGCTTGAACACCCTACTACACCTAATGATGGTATTATTATGCTTAGAAGTGACTTGAGTGTTGGAATATGTGATTTATCTCTTGATTTGGCTTGTTTTGGTGAAGTTTTTATTTTATTGGGAATATTTCTGGTTTAATATGAAATGAATGTTGTGGCCATCTTTGATGATTGGCAATGGACTATAATGGCTCTAGTAGGTATGTTTGATAAGTATTTGCAATCAATTTTGGATTTGGATGGAAAAATGGAAAATTAGGGTTTATAAAACCCCAATTCTGTCCGGTTTTAGATCATAGGGTTAGAGGCCGAATTAGACTTTGCTCAAAACATGAAAGTTGTAGGTATTGATGTGTTTGAGGTGCCTGTAAAATTTCAGGTCATTTGGATTAGTGTAGAGTGAGATATGACGAAATTACTGTAGCTGTTCTGCTTTGATCAGAATGCAAAAACTGCGATAGTAATTGGCCACTTTGACTGGAATTGGTTTGGATTTTGGAGTTGGCGTCTTCTGATGAAATGTAGCTGGATGTCTTAGCTAACTTATGCCTTTTGAATTTCGGCATTTGGACTTGTATGGACTGAGATATACCGATTACAGTTTTCTGTGTTTTGCAAACCTGTTTTGGTGATTCTGGTTTAGTGTTTGGCATTTTTGACCTAGTTGGGTCAGGAACTGGATTGAGTGACCTTCTACATTGTTGTAGCCCTGTTCCATAGCTTCGAGATGGTGGGTCTTACACCCCCATCCGATAATTGTAGTGAGAGTTGTGCTATTACCGCATTATGACGTCAAAACCGGTTTTCTTATCAAGGCCTAAGTTAGAGCCCTTTTCTTAATTTCTGGTTTGCTTTCATGCTTGTATATGTTTATAAAACCCTATTGGGGTTGTAATTGGCTTGGCTTTATGGCTCGGTATCGAGTCTCATTGAATGTGTTACATGTTTTAGGACGTGACGGTAGCTCACGACGTCTTGGTGATCACGGTGTATGAAACACCACTTTCTTGCTTAGTGAGTATACTACTCACTTACTTGTTATAATGTGGCTTTGCTATGTGTATTTGATGCCTTGAAGGCTTAATTGGTTATTGGAAGTGATTGAGGTGAGGGTGTACTTGACCGCCCTCACCCCTTGTAATTTCCTTCATGGCTATTTACCGTTTTACTGAAATACTGCATTTGTTATATGAGATACTGAATTCCATGCATGGAAACTGATTTGGTGTCGTTGGACGAGTATCCAACGGCTTTACTGCATTACTGAGCTCAACCCCGTATGGTAGTTAATTGGATCGAGCCGGCGAGGGCTTGGTCGTGAAAATCATCATGCCACGGGGACTGTACTGGGGAACCTTGTGGTAATGAGACCCTTGGTTCCGGTATACTCGAGTATTACCAAAAGCTACTGAAATGGAGTGCGGGCCGGGTTGGGGTATGTTGGGTGGAAGGAAGTGGAAGTAAAGGGTGGTCTACGGTTTGGTACTTGTAACATTGACGGAGAGTCAATGAGGTTGGATCAAGATTTCAAGTGTGGAAATGGGCTCTTGAGAGCCGACTGTATCCTTTTACCATTTTACTCCATTGCTTATGGTGTACTTTAAGTGATTGGTTATGCTTATGTGACTTTGGTTGCTAATGTAGTAGTATACCACTGGGCTTTAGCTCATTCCGTGTTATTTGTTTTCCTTACAGGGATATAACTACTTTTGTGAATGGATTGGATAGTCATTTGCCAAATTGAGCTTGTAAATGTCTTTTGTATAGCTCTTGAAATGAAACCCTAATGTGTAACGAGTTCATTTCCTTTTGATAGGCAAACCGAATATGTACTTCTTTAATGGATGGCTTGTATTGGCCTAATTGCACTTGTATGAACTAGTTAGATATTTTGGCATGCCGTTTTGGACTTGTAAATGTTGAATTGATGTATATATATGCTTGGTTGACGTTTGGATGAATTTCGGATCAATGCGATTTTCAAACGGAAAGAAAAAAAAATTGGCGAAGTTGAACAGTGGCGAATCCGGCCAGGAATCCGGCCAGAAACTGGCCGGATTGCAGGCCGGATTGCCTGAGAAAAAAATGGAACCCGGCCAGTTGCTCTCTGGCCGGTATCCGGCCAGACAATCCTGCCGGAATCTTGGCCGGATTGCGATGGAAGGGAAAAAAAAAATAATAATAATTTTTTTTTGGGGCTTGCTCTCGGCCCAGTATCCGGCCGAGAATCCGGCCAGATTCTGGCCGGATTCTGACGTGGCCTGCACTATTCATTTCGGCTTCGAATTTTCATTTTTTTTATTTTGTGATTTTGACTTGTTTGCGCGCAATGGGATGTTCCGAAACGTAATAGATTGACGTAAACTGTACCGTTAGTCCTGGCGAGAGTTGGGCAGACAGTCCGCTACCCCCTTTGGTTCGCCTTAGGGGAAGGTGGGGCTGTCACAAAGACTAGTATTCATGCCTTCTGTTTTATGTACTCATTTTTCTCCATCCTCTTAAGAATTTCTTGAGTTGTTATTTCTTCAGAATTCATACTCAGTAGCTAAGAGAGAATCCAAAACAAAGTAAAAGTCATACATCATACACGGTAACTAAGAGAGAAACCAAAACAAAGAAAAAGTCATAGTACTTACTGGAAAGTTAAGAGAATTCAGGCTTTTGAAGGGGGAACTTTTGATAGATAAGCAACTCAATAAAAATGGAGCATATAAAATCATTTAAGAATATTTTTGGTTAACAAAAAATGTAAAAGTGTAGTCTAGCTAGGGTTTTTTAAGATTTTATCCTGGAAGGTAAGTGATATTTTTAAAATTTTAAGAGTGATAAGTGATATTAAAAAAAAAAGCTGAAGGGAGGTTTCTTATATTATTATCCTTTTTCTTTAATTTTTTAGAGGTAAAATTTTGTGTTTAATTAAAAACTTATGTTGCCTGGCCGACTAAGCCTTTTCATTTCTTTTGGTTTAAATTTTTTCGAAGTTGAAACGTAAGAAAAAGATCAAGACAGATTTGCTAAATCAATTATTTTTATCTTATGTTAAACCCCAAAAAAAGGTTTTTTAAACAAAAAACTCATTCAATTTACAATAAGATGCATGGTCCAAATCTTTAAAAAATAATCGTTGAAATTATAATATAAAAGATTTGATTTTAATTTTTTTTTATAAAATGCATACAAAATTGATAGTTATCTAAATAAAATATACCAATAAATTATAATTTCATAGTGATTTTTTAAAAGAATAGAAGTAGAAGTATATATGATAGTGGGTAGTTAAACATAAAAAGTAATTTTGAATGTAAACTAAGAAGTTATAAATATAAATCTATTGCTCAATAAAAAAATAAAAAGGAAAAGAATAGAAAAGAAGAAAAATTTGATAAACATGAATCCGCGAAACGATGAAATTTAACTACCACTACATTTGAACGGCTAGATTACAAAGCCAAATTTTTGTTTTGCAAAAAAAAAAAAAAAAGGATCGGTCACATCTTCCAGCTTTGAGATTCCAGTCAAAGCTGGAATCTTCCAATTGACCCAAGGCAGCCCCTTTTTTTTTCTTTTTTTTTTTTTTAACTTCTGCAGATGCTACCTATGCAGCATTTTTATTTTATTTTTTCCATATGCTGCCGGCCTGTGCCAGCCTGGATGCCAGTCATTTGTTTAAACAAATGTATAATTTTTTTTCTGCCGGGCTTAGTCAGTCTGGTGGCAATAGTTTTGTAGACATCCCCATCAGAACAACATTCGTCCGATCTTTTATTTTCTCAGCTATATTCTGAGTAATTAGCCACTGATCGGAGGGTCTAATTAAGCCCAACAGGTTGCTAGAACCGGTTGGAGCCAATTTGCTCTGAACCCTCTACGGCCTCGGTTTCCATCTCCCACTCAGTTTCCATTCCCTCCATGCTCTAAATAGGCTTCTTAACTGAGAGATGTTTGACATAATTTAAGGCCTTTGTTTGAACATTTTTAGAATTAGCTTTAGCTCAAAAACAAGTACTTTTACTAGCAACCTTTCTTTTAGAATTTTTTATATTGGTGAGTTATGCTCTCTTTTTTAAAATTTGGAGAGATAAAAGCAACCTTTGTTATGTTAATACTCTACTCATTCTTTTTTTTTTTTTTGTCATTTCTTTTGATATGGCATTGCTCTTGATTTCTGGTGTTTGTGAAGAGTACTAAATCTTAAACTACCAACAGTTGAATCAGCTAAAGCTATTTTGTCAAGAATTAGCTAATTAAATTGCCAGAAAATGAATTCCTTGTACATTTGACTTTTATATTAAAGAAAGTAGAATTACTCATATGCCCAAACTATTTTTTAAATTGATCAAGAAATGTTTAGATGTAGATTTGAATGTATTTACAAGTTATGCAAAAACTATTTGCTTGTTTTTCATAGATAATGCCTGGTAGCATGGTAGACATGATCAACTATACATTACAAATAAACTATGATAATTTTTTATCTATCTTTTTGGTCCTATAGATTTTGTCATTCATGTGTATATTGTCGATTCTTTTTCTTTCTTTTCATTATCAAGGATTGGAAGTTTACTAAGCAAAAATAAGTATGAATGATATGACGGAATTCCTACCTCGCATGGAGGACATCAGGAAGTTCTTCCTTTCGCGTGATTTGAAGGGTTCTTTTTCTGTTGGATTGCTGGACAGCAGACATGTGTCGATTAGGCTCCACATTGAAGAGGATATCTGTGACAGCCCCACCTTCCCCTAAGGCGAACCAAAGGGGTTAGCGGACTGCCTGCCCATCTCTCGCCAGGACTAACGGTGCAGTTTAGAGTGATATATTTCGTTCCGGAACTTACAAACACGCATAAACAAGTCAAAATGTCAAAATAAAAAAAAAAAAAAAGAAATCCGGAGTCGGCCATGAGTAGTAACCGACCCCTCAGAACCCAACCAAATATCAAGCGAACATTCACATCTTGAACTTTAGTATTTTACAATCCAAAGTGGCATACAAAAGTATTCAAAAGTGGATACATGTATAGTTTGCCAAAACAAAAGAGAAACGGACCCAAAAGTACATTTAGGGTTTCAATAAATGAGCTATACAAAAGATATGTCCAACTAGCTCAATTCGGCAACCAAATATCAATTGCAGTCCAAAAGTATTTATTTTCCTATAAGGAAAACAAAAGGAATAGAGTGAGCTAATTGCCCAGTGAGATAATACTACTCTAGCAACCAAGTTCATAGATGCATCAATCTTTTCAATCCAATTCATCAAAAGTAAATAAAGACACACATCAATAATGATGATAAAAGGATACGGGCGGCTCTCAAGAGCCATTTTCCTCGTTTGCATTCTTGATCGGATCTCATTGACTCTCCATCAATGTTTAAAAGTAACCAACCGTAGACTTTACTTTACTTCCATTCCTTCCACCTAACATTCCCCTACCGGGCCCGAACTCCAAACACTTGCACTGTGGTATTACTCGAGTATACCGGAATCGAGAGTCTCTCATACTACAAGATTCCATAACAGTCCCCAAGGTTCATTAATTGGCACAACCAAGCCCTTGCCGGCTCGATTCAATCAACTACCAATGGGGTTGAGCTCAATGGTAACAATCATGGTCGTTGGATACTCGTCCAAACGACACCAAGTCAAGTACTTTCATTTCATGTAACTTTCCAATAACATGATAAGCAATAGGTAAGAGTGATAAAGTACGCTCTCACTTCAATCATTTAACATTCAACACTTCAAGTTCAAGTATCAAAGCCATATAGTATCACACAAGTGAGTAGTACACTCACCAAACTTGCAAATGGTGTTTCATGCACTTCCGTCAAAAGAACGCCGTGAACCACCGTCACGCCCTAAAACATGCAAACAAGTACAATGAGACTCGATAACGAGTCATAAACCAATGCCAAATATGACCCCAATAGGGTTCCATAAGCATATACAAGCATTAGAGGAAACCAGAAAAATCCGGAAATGGAATTAGTTTTAGCCCTGAAAAAACAATTTTTGACCTCATTTTGCGGTAATGGCACCAAAGGTACTACGATTATCGGATGAAGGTACAAGACCCACCATTTTGAAGCTAAGAAACAGGGCTACAATATTGAAGAAGGTCACTCAACCCAGTTCCAAGTGCAAATAGGTCAAAAATGCCAGATACTACACTAGAACTGCAAAAACAGATTCACAAACCACATTCTGCTGCAAACAGCATAAATCAGCCTACTTAAGTCCAAATCTAGTAATTCCAAAGCCATCCGAAAGCTTAGAAACAGGTCTACATTTCATAAGAAGAGCTCAACAACCAATTCTAAAGCATTCCTAGCCAAAATACCCAATTACAGATGCAACTATCCAATTCGGGTAAAACCAGGACAGCAAGGGTAATTTCGACTTTCTCAAGCTACGCTACTCTGATTGACCTGCAATTTTGTAGGCACCCCTAAAATGTCATTACCTACAACTTTCATGTTTTAACCCAAAACCAATTCGGCCTCTAACCATGAGCTACAAAACGGGGCAGAATGTATAACTTTGAAACCCTAGTTTTTTCAATTTTCTTCCAAAACAGAAATTGCTTGCATTTAACCACTTTTCCCACCTCCTAGCTTCATTACATACCAATTCCAATCATCATACATGCCCACATAATCATATTCATATTAAATCAGAAAAATCACCAATAATTATAAAACTTCACCAATTCAACCAAAAATCAAGATTAATCCATAAACTTGCATCTCATACTATCACCAAGCATGAATTAAACATTATTAGAGGGAGGAAAGGAGTCCTTCACCACTCACCTTGGTAAAACAAGAGAGAGAGCAATTAGTCCTCTTAGCTTTCCAAATAACTCCACAAAACAACTCACAAACACTCCCTTAAGGTTTTCTATGGAACAAAAACAAGAGTAGATGGTTGAGTGATTGGATTTGAGCAAGAGAGAATCAAGAAATTGAAGAGGTTTTCTTTCTTTCCTTGCTTGAGAGAGCCGGCCCTTTGAGCTTGGAAATGGAGTAATTTTTGGTAAAGTTTTAGTTTATTAAGTCAAATGGTAAGACATGGAATAGTAGTCAAAAGTTCAATCCAACCCTATGGTGACACTTGTCACCATCATTAATGCATCTCTATCTTTTTGTTTCCTCTCACACCAATCCAAATAGCACCCTCTAATTATCTCTTAACACCCGATAAATTAATTCCAGTATCCAAAACTTAATCTAGTTGGCCGAATTTTTCCAAACTTTTCGCACTAGTGGGTCCCAGGTCCGGTATACGCTCTTAATTTCTCAAAACCTATTCGATACTAGAAAAATCACCTAAAAACTCTATCTGCTCCTTAAAAATATCTAGAATTTTTCCTAATCACGAAAATGCAGAAAACAAGCCTTTTAAAATATAATAAACCTAGAAAATGGAAAATTACGGGTTCTCACACTCTCTCCCCCTTAAAAGAATTTCGCCCTCGAAATTTCTTACCTTAACTCACGAAAAGTTCAGGGTATTTCTTTCGCATTTCTTCTTCCACTTCCCAGGTAGCTTCCTCTACCCTATGGTTTCTCCATAGTATCTTCACTAACAGAATCTGTTTGTTTCTGAGCTCTTTGACTTTCCGGTCAAGCACTTGGACGGGTTTCTCTTCGTAGGCAAGCGATTCGTCTACGTCGATCTCCTCTGGTTGTAAGATATGGGATGGGTCGGGATAGTACTTCTTGAGCATCGAGACGTGGAAGACGTCGTGAATTCGAGAGAGATTGGACGGCAGCTCTAATCGATACGCTACCGCTCCTACCCTCTGGAGGATCTTGTAGGGTCCAACGAACTTCGGTTGCAATTTCTTTCCTTTACCCGCCGTGACACTCCGTAACGGTGTAATCTTGAGGAAAACACGGTCTCCAATTTCGAACTCCAAGTCTTTTCTTCGGTTGTCTGCATAGCTTTTTTGTCGGCTTTGAGCAGTTTGGAGTCGTTGCCGTATCAACTTGACCTTTTCTCGAGCCTCTTCCATCCATGGAATAGTGGTTGGATCTAATGCCTTCCTCTCGCCAACTTCATCCCAGTAAATTGGTGATCGGCATTTCCGTCCATATAGTGCTTCATATAGAGTCATTTGAATTGATGAATGGTAGCTATTGTTGTATGCAAACTCTACTAAGGTCATGTGTTGACCCCAGTTGCCTCCAAAATCCAGAATGCAAGTCCGTAGCATGTCCTCGAGAGTTTGGATTGTTCGCTCCGATTGTCCATCCTTCTGAGGGTGATAGGTCGTCCTCAAATTGAGTTTCGTTTCTAGAGTTTCTTGGAATTTCTGCCAAAATCGAGATACGAAACGTGGATCTCGATCGGAGACGATACTGACTGGAACGCCGTGTAGCCTTACGATCTTGTCCATGTACAACTGGACCAACTTTTCCATGGAATACTTCATGTTTACCGGCAGGAAATGGGCCGATTTGGTTAACCGGTCGACGATTACCCAAACGGCATCGTGTTCTCGTTGCGTTCGTGGCAAACCTGAAACGAAATCCATGGTGATGTTTTCCCACTTCCAGTCAGGTATCTCAAGGGTTTGTAACAAGCCCGATGGTTTTTGATGCTCCGCTTTAACCTGTTGGCAAACAAGACATTTTTGCACGTACAGAGCGATTTCCTTCTTCATATTATCCCACCAATAGGTTCCTTTCAGGTCTTGATACATCTTGCTACTACCCGGATGGATAGTATACTTGGACCGATGGGCTTCCTCTAAAATCTCCGTTTTCAACACTTCATCTTTCGGCACCACTATTCGGTTTCGTATTTTAAAACACCTTCAGGACTATAATTGAATTCAGTCGTTTCTTCTTTTCCTACTTTCTCTCCCCATTTCTGCACCAGTGAATCTTCTGTTTATCTCAACTCATATCTTTTGATGATTACAAAATAATTGGATGTTTCTAATACCTTTTGTTGAGATCCTTTTCAGAAATGAACCAAACAGGTCTGTGGATTTAAAGCAGAAAAAGAAGATAAAAAAGAATGAAGTCTGCTGAGGATGATATCGGACGCACAAAAGGAGAGTATCGGACGTCCGACATTCTTTGAGTATCTTCGGACGAGTAAAGAACTCAGACTCGGACGTCCGAAGAAGACAAGCCAGGAGTTACTTGATTACTGTTCAGGATCGGACGCTCAACACCTGTGTATCGGACGTCCGACAAGTATTGCTGCTCTTCGGACGAATCACTCCGGACGCATCGGCCGTCCGAAGGAATTGAAGAAGAAAGTCCAAGTGTGCATCCTACCCTCGGACGCATAAAAACCAAACATCGGACGTCCGACAGCATCAACGGCTAGTTGACTCTTCAGTTGCCTTCTACCCGTTGACAGCATTAATTGAATAACTTTCTGGTCTCCTATAAGTAGAACAAAGTCAACCACCTAAAGAGAACTTTGCACATCAAGCCTACATCAGATTGTGAGTGATTCAAGTGTTAGAATACTCAAAAAGGAACATTTGTACTCTTTGCTTGTGTAATCTTCGTGTAGTTTTTCAAGTGTGACACAGCTTCTTCAATAGTGTAGCATAGTGAGGGTTTGCGAGTGTTTGTAAAATTCCTTGCTTGACCAAGTGTGGTTTGGGGCAAGAAAGAAGTGATCCCTTCCTTGTACACAAAAGATTGGTTGCAAGTTTGTTCAACTTGAAGTAATTTGGTATATAAAAGTGGTGTTCAAACCTCAGTTGTGTTTGAAGCCTGGTTTGTTTCTTTACTTTCATTTACTGCTTTTCTACATAAATTGTTCTTCTCTTCATCTCACGAATACTTGTGCTCTTGTGTTATCTTGTTCATTGGGAGGTATTTGAGAAAAGAAAGGTAGACTGTGAAAAAGTGGACTATATCTCAGCAGGTTTTTTGAAAACCTAATTCACCCCCCCTCTTAGGTTGTCTTCGATCCTTACAATTGGTATCAGAGCTTGGTCTCCTAGAGATTAAGCTCAAGCGGCTTGGAGTAAAGATGACAACCAGTCATGCTATGTTTGTTGAGGGGCAATCTGTTACTAGGCTTCCCATGTTTACTGGTTCCAATTATGTTAGTTGGAAAGAAAGAATGATTATCTTCTTGCAATCCATTGATATTGAGCTGTGGTTTATTGTGAATGAAGGACCGCATGATGCTAACTTTTTTGATGCAGAAACAGGGTTGTTGCGGCCAAAAACGAGAGCTGAGATGAATACTCAAGATAGAACCAATCTCACATTGAATGCCAAAGCCATGAATGTTCTTTATAGTGCCTTAGACTCAAATGAGTTAATTAGAGTAAAAGGGTGTAAATCTGCCAAAGAAATGTGGGATAAGCTAAGAGAAATTCATGAGAGTAGTGACAACATAGGAAACAGAAAAAGTCCATTCTGGTCACCAAGTATGAATCTTTTAAGATGGAGTCTCATGAAAACATCGACAAAATGTATTGTAGATTTAATGATCTGATCAAGGATTTAGAGGTGCTTGAGAAGGAGTACTCTCTAGGTGAAAAGAACAGAAAAATTCTGAATGCTCTATCAAAGGATTGGGAAAGCAAAGTGACTGCCATAAAGGAAGCCAAGGATCTAAATTCCTTATCCATTGAATCTCTGATTAACTCTCTAACTTCTTACGAACTGAAACTTAAATCTAAGATGCAGGAAGAAGAAGACACAAAAGGAAGGAAGAGTATTGCTCTGAAAGCTTCACAAGATGAAGATGAAACAGCCTCACTGGATGAAAATGACTTGGAAGGTGATGACAGTGATATTGCACTCATCACAAGAGGCTTCAAAAGATTTCTCAATAAGAGAAGATTCAGGAAAGGCGGATCCAGCAATTCCTTCCAAAATCAGACTAATGACTTCAGAAATAGAGGGAAACTAGAGTTCAATAAGAAGCAAAACGATAAATGTTTTGAATGTGGCCAACCTGGACATTATGCAAATGAGTGTCCAATGAAGAAAAAGAAGGAAAACAAGATTGAACGAAAACCAAAGTTCAACAATTTTCAAATTACCTGGAATGATTGCAACTCAGAAGGCGAAGTTGAAGAAGAAGAGGAATCTGCTCAAGTGGCTTTCATGGCTATTGGAGATGAAGAGGTAACACAATGCAACTCTCAAACTGATAGTGATAGTGAATCTAATGATGATGTTAATTCTTTTCTAGAAAAAATGCATAACAGATTGAAAGAATCCTATGTTAAAAACAAGGAATTGAAGCAAAAAATTAGCTTTCTAATACAAGACAATGCAAATCTTTTTCGACAAAACAAATGTCTTAAGCATGAAAATGATAACCTGAAAAGGACTGAGTCTAATGTGCTTGCTGAACTTTACAAAAAGAAAAATTACTGTGACATACTCAGAAGTGAGCAATGCAGCTTAAGAAAAAGGATGGATGACTTATGTCAATTGTTACATCATTTGAAACAGAACCATCTTCAAAAGAATGACACTGTACCTTATGTTAATACTCATCAAATAAGACTGAACCACAATACAAATGAGTTTGCTATCCACAGAAGAAGGCAAGTCAGATTCATTAAACCTGTTCATTTGATTGATCCAATGTCAGTATGCAATTTTTGTTGTCAATCTGGTCACATGAATAGCAACTGTCATGTTAAGAAAAACATGAGGAATGGCATGAGATGCATGTGGATAGTTAAACATAAGATTAACTCTCAAGGACCCAACATGTAAAGGGTACCAAGGAGTCTGCGTTAGCTCCTGTGTGGTTCAGCCTTCCAAAGTTGCTGGTACATCTCTTTGACAAGCAATGCTTGTTCCAGATTGTGTTCTGTGTGGGAAGACCGTTGTTCATTGACGCTGCGACGGCTGCACTTTCTCGTCCGTGTGTGGCTCGGGTTTGTGTGGAGGTTGACCTCCTGAAGGAATTTTCGTCTCGTGTCTGGCTTCAGCTAGGCGAAGATCACGGTTTTTGGCAGCTGCTACAGCCGGAGTTCATGCCAAAATATTGCGGCCACTGCTATCGCCAGGGGCATACGCAATCGAAATGTTATGTTAAACATCCTGAGCTGCGTTTGAATGGGGTGCGTGGGGAGAAGACGACATTGTCAGGTGCCAATAATAGTCCCTTGGTGGAGCTTCACGGGAGTACGGCTGCCCAAGTATCGTGCGATGATGAATTGCGAGAGACAGATGGGTATCATGTTGACGAGGAGTAGGATGTGAGCATGCAAGATGAGGTTGCTGGGGATGCAGGTCAGGTGCTGGAGGAAGGGGAGGTGGACAGACATAGGCAGGACGTCTTGGAGGCAGCTGCCAAATTGGTGGAACACATGGTTGGTAAGGCCGCGGGTAGGATTATTGTGGACCTTGTGGAGCAAGTGGTGAGCGAAGCGGCAGACGAGGGGAAGACAAGGACGTGCCTCCGGGGTTTGGCGATCACATTGCTCTGGATGAGGAGGAGGTTGGTGGGGTATTGGCGACAGCCGCGTCGGAGCCTATCGTGTGTGCCGGCGGCCTATCGCCGCGGGGTGTCGAAGAGCAGCTTGGTGAGGGGGAAGAAGGGCGTAGTGTGGCTATGACTTTGAATCTAGACTAGGTTGCCGTCCTTGACCAGTACGCGAGAAAGGTGAAAAGGAGGGGGATACGGGCTACGGTCCCGTTAGACAGAGAGCTAAGGTCGGTGTCCAACAAATCTCAAAATTCTTTCCATATTTTATCCCATGATTAATGCGTGTTTCTGGAATATTCGGGGGATTTCAATGCCCCCAAATGTTAGACGACTTAAGACTCTTGTTCGTATGCATAGGCTAGCAGTTGTAGGAGTTTGTGAGCCCAAATTATCTAGGCATGATGCTGACTCGATTCGCCTTCTTTTGAACTTTGATTCCATTATTTGTAATTCGACTGGGGAGTTGTGGGTGTTTTTCAATTCTTCGTTTGTTGGCCAGGTAGTTGGGGATTCAGACCAGCATTTATCTATTTGTTGGGGGCATCCCCAGTTTCCTGTTCCTATACTAGTTTCTTTTGTTCATACCAAGTGTCAGATGGATGAGCGACGGTGCCTCTGGGATGGACTGTTACAGGATAAGCCCGGGCAGGGCCCATGGTATGTGGTGGGGGATTTTAACCTTGTTCTCTCGAGTAGTGAAAAGAAAGGGGGGAGGCAGTATCAACCAGTGGAGGGTCTAGAACTTTCCCGGTTTATAAGTAATGGGGGGTTGTTCGATGCAGGATTTTCGGGCAGTAGTTTCACTTGGTGTAATAATCGATTAGGACGGGCGCGTATCTGGAAGCGGTTGGATATGGTGCTGCTTAATATGGAGTGCCTGAATTTCTCCATCTCAGTCTCTGTGTCTCACTTAGTGCAAGCTCCGTCTGACCATGCTCCGCTTCTCCTTTCGTTCATGTATAAAGTTGATTGTAGGAGTCGATCGTTCCGGTTTTTAAATGTATGGCTGCCCAAAGATGGGTTTTTGGATGTTGTATGGACAGCTTGGCAGGTAGAGGTGTCTGGGTCCTCGTTCTGTGTGATGTGGGGAAAGTTGAGGATTGTTTCCCGGGCTCTTCACCTTTGGAACAAATAGGTATTTGGGGATGTGTTTGAGAATGTTAAGAAGGGGGAAGCGGTGGTGGCGGCGGCTGAGGTATGTGCACAGAGTGATCTATCTGATGAGGCTCACTTGGAGCTCCAGCGGGCTCAGGCTTTGAAGAGGTTGTTAGCAGTGGAGGAGCAGTTTTGGAGTCAAAATGTGAGGCCCCAGTCCATTCGTAAGTTGATATTAGGGTTATTCATTATTTTGTACAGTTAAATTAAGGTTTTAAGGCTAAGGAGAAACCCTGATCTCGGCTAAGATTGAAAACCCTAACTTGCTTATGATAAAACCATAGTTTATGTATTATTCGTAAGCTCGGGCTATAGTTTATATGCGGTATTCTAGTGTGTGTTTTGGTACAAGTAAAAATAGGATTCGTTATAGTTTACAGAGGTTTAACAAGTTTGAAAATGGTTGGCAAACTTTGGATTAGCAAACCTCTAGTGTTACAATAGTAGAAAGCTTAAATGGAGTTTTATTTATCGCCCATCTTTTCCACATTTTCTTTATTAGAAAAATTCCCCAGATAATTTTTATGAGTAAATATAGATTTTAGATGATTTTTCTAGTATCGGTTAGTTTTTGAGAAATTAAGAACGTATATCAGACGTGGGACCCACTAGTGCGGTAAGTTCGGAAAAAATCGGCCGATTAGGTTAAGTTTCGGATACTGGGTTTAAATTATCGGGTGCTAAGAGATAATTAGAGGATACTTTATGGATTAGAGTGAGAGGGAACAAAGTGATGGACTTGCATTAATGAAGGTGACAAGTGTCACCCTTGGATTAGTCCTTAAGTAAGACTACTATTCCTTGTCTTACCATTTGGTTAAAATATCTCAAAAAATTACCAAAAATTCACTCTTTTCTTCTCCATCTTGGCCGGCCTTCTCTAGCAAAGGAAGAAAGAAAACTCTTCAAAGTTTTGGCTTCCATCTAGCTCAAATCCTCCAAAACAATCACTTAAACTTGTTTCTACTCCATAAAACCTCTTCATTAGGCGTTAGTGAGTTGTTTGGTGAAGTGTTTGGGGAAGCTAAGGTGACAAGCAACTCTCCCTCTCTTGTTTTACTAGGTGAGTAGTGAATGAACCTTCTCCTTCACCTAATGAAGCTTAATTTGTGCTTAGTGGTAGTTAAAATGTTCAATTTTGTGGTTTATTTCTTGATTTTGGATGAAGTGGTGAAGTTTTCCATTTATTGGTGATTTTTCTGTTTATATATGAATTTGATGGTGTGGCCTTGTATGATGATTGGCAATGGCCTAAAATGAGGCTAGTAGGTGTAAATGATTGTTAATTACAAGCATTTTTTGGTTTGGAGGGAAATTTGGAAGACTAGGGTTTCATACCCTTCAATTCTGTCCGGTTTTGTATCTCCTAGATAGAGGCTGAATTGGCCTTGGATTAAAACATAAAAGTTGTAGGGAATGACATTCTAGAGGTGCCTGCAAAATTTCAGGTTAATCGGAGTACTGTAGAATGAGAAAAGTCAAAATTACCCTTGCTATCCTGGTTTTACCCGAATGTAAGAATTGCGCCTGTAATTGGTTGTTTTGGCTGGAATTGCTTCAGAATTGGTTGTTCCAGTCTTCTAATGAAATGTATCCCTATTTCTAAGCTTTTGTATGGCTTTGGAATTTCTGGATTTGGACTTATGTAGGCTGTTTTATGATGTTTGTACTAGAATACGGTTTGTGAACCTGTTTTGCGATTCTGGTGTAGGATGTTACATTTTTGACGTAGTTACACTCGAAATTGGACTGAGTGACCTTCTTCAACATTGTAGCCTCTTAAGTCCTGAATATGCCTGTAAAATTTCAGGTCAAACGGATTAGTATATCATGAGTTATAGATGAAATACTCAAGCCTATTTTGAACATTAGGTTCTGTGCGTTTTTAGTTTAGCTTCTGCCCGTGACTTTTTCGGTTTTGGTACCGTACGATCTGGGTGGTGACTCCTTCATAATAAATGTAGATCTTGGTTTTGGCTTCAAAACGGTATAAAGTGCGTCGAAATCCGAGTTCCGTAGCTTCCGTTATGACCCAAACAAGATCAATCATCAGAACTGCCTTTGAATCTGGACAGTTCTGATGGGTACTTTGACACTCAAATTTCATTCTGTTCTGAGTGGATTCAGGTCTTGGCCAAAACATCAAAGTTTTAACCTTATGTCTCAGCTTTCTAATTCCTTTGGAATTTCCTGATTTGGATTTGTGAGCTGGGAGTTATAGTCCAGCAAACATAACCTGTCCGTTACTTTGGAGTGCGAATTCCTGGAACGATTTTCTGCACTTTCGACCCATCTCTGTTCAGATCCGGAGTTAGGGGTCTTCATGAAAGTTATAGAATTTTCTCTTAGCTTCACAACGGTACCTCATGTACCTTGATCCGACACTCATAGCTTCTATTAGGCTCAAAACAGTTTTGACGGCAAAATGGCTAGGCCGCCATTCCCGTTTCCGTGTGCCGTTTCCGCACTCGTATGTGCCGATTTTGCCGTTTTGCTTGTTTTAGGCATATTAGTAGCCATTTATGATATTATGTGATGCAATCTTTTATTTCAGAAGGTGGTGAGCTAGGTGGAGCCGGTGGGGCCTACTAGCTACTCCTCGCGGCACAAATTTCGAACTTTTGCTCTTTTGTTTGTTGTGTAAGTATTCAGGCCACTCTTACGTGTTAGTTGTTTATGTGTTTCGATATGTATGAAAAGGGTACCTAGGCGAGGGTGTACTTTATCGGACTCGACCTAAACCCTAGTTTGCGCACATATTTGTACTTGACATATGTATATGAATCATTTTGGAACTAAACCCCTTGAGCTTGTGGCTCGGGGTGACTTTTGAATAAATTTTGTGAAGTTTATGAGTTTGGGGCCCGATCTCATGACCTAGATGGACTATTCGAGCCGGTTAAGGCTTGGTCGAAATCAGTCCAACCTGGTTTGAGGTCACCAAGTTTGTGAATCCGGTTCACCGATTATGTGGACCAAGTTTGTGACCCGAGCTTGTGAACTAAGCTCAATTTCATTCGCTCGAGCAAGTTTGTGAGGTGCTTGGCCAGAGAGGGTGATAAGGTGTACGGTGGGAGTACAAGTGAAGTTCTATGGACCATTAATTGTGGTCGACGGAGTGTCGGCAGGAGATCATACATGGCACATGAATTGGCTTTGGAGCCACCTGTATCCTTATTATGTGATGTTACTTTTCTGCTTTTGCTTTACTCTTACTGTGTAACTGTTGTTACGTGAAATTTACGTTTTCGCCCCTGTTTACTTACTAAGCATATAGCTTACCCCTTTCCTTTTGTTTTCCTTAGCAGGGACCGGCGCGGGGAACTTTTGGCACACACACTAGTATAGTTAGGTTTGATTGTAATAGTCGGACAGATAGTATGTTTGTTTTTGTTTTGGTGGTTTGTATAAGGACCCTCCTTAGGGTCTATCTTCTGCTGGTTGTGGTTATAGTATATTAGAGTGGTTTGACTCGATACTTCAGAAGATGTAAATAGAACTTTTTGCGGTTGTATATATTATGAATAGTTCTCTTGTGGTTTAATATAGTTTTATTAGTTTTGTGTTTCGAGTCCTGGCGCGAGCTAGGCAGGTGTCCCGCCGATACCCTAGGGTTCGCCTTTGGGAGAAGCGGGGGCGTCACACAAAAGGCCAGGGTCAAGTGGCTCCAACACGGTGATCGTAATTCAAGATATTTTCATTCGGTGGTAAAGCAATGCCAGGATTCAGGATTTGGCAGGAGATTGGGTGATGGACGATGAAGGGATCAGAAGGGAGGCGGTCTGGTATTTTAGTAACTTATTCACGGTGACCCTATGTCCGAGTTTTAGCTTCTGCATGTTATCCCTAACCTCGGTGACGATATCGAGAACACAAGACTGGAAGAGGTCCCCTCTTTGGAGGAGGTGAAGGCGGTGATCTTCGATATGGATGGGGATAGTGCAGCTGGGCCAAACGGGTTTATAGGAAAATTCTTTATGATGGCCTAGGAGGTGGTGGCTCACGATGTGTACAAGGCGATTGTCAGTTTCTTCTGTGGTGCTGAGTTACTGAGGTTCATTATGGCTACGTCTATTGTTCTCCTCCCCACGGTCATGTACCATAAGGATTTTACTCAATTTCGTCCTATTAGTGTGAGTAATTTTTTGAACAAAGTCATTTCTCGACTCTTGGTGGGGAGGTTGTCTGGTATGTTACCTCGAATCATTTCTCCTCAGCAGAGTGGCTTTGTTAAAGGGCGATAGATTGCAAATAATTATTTTTTGGCTCAAGAGCTGATATCGGAGATGGGAAGGAAGTGCAAAAGGGGGAATCTGGCTCTGAAATTAGACATGGCTATGACGTATGATAGGGTTTCCTGGCCATTCCTTATTACTGTTCTGCGTCGGTTTGGCTTTGGCGAAAGATTTATTGACATGGTGTGGAGGTTGATTTCAAATGTTTGGTTCTTGGTGTTTGTGAATGGGTGCCTTATGGATTTTTCAAATCCTCTTGAGGGTTGCGTCAAGGAGATTCGCTATCACCTACTTTATTTATCCTTAGCTCAGAGGTGCTTTCCCGAGCCTTAAATGCCCTTGTGTCCTAGACACGGGTCGTGGGGTATAAGGTTCCACGACACTGCCCATCCGTTTCTTATTTGGCATTTGCTGACAACGTTATGCAGATTTTGGACTGGTATCAGAGTGACTCTGGTCAGTTGGTAAATGTGCAGAAGAGTAGATACTTAGTACATCCGCAGATCACGGTAGTCCGTAAAAGGGTAATTGAGCAGGTTACTCAGTTCCACAAAAGGGAGTTTCCGGTTCGGTACTTGGGTGCTCCGTTGTTTATTGGCAGAGCCAAGGAGATGTATTACCCGGAGTTGTGCCAGAAGGTTCTTGATAAGGTACTATCTTGGAAATCCCGGCTGCTTTCTTTTGGGAGGAAGCTCCTGTTGGTTAGGCATGTATTGTCCAATATCTCGATTCATTTAATGGTGGTGGGGGTCATTCCAAAAAGCACTTTCCGGATGATTGAGAGGGTGTGTGCTGATTTTCTCTGGGGAGAGGGGGATGAGAAGAAGAAATGCCACTGGATCCGTTGGCAGGACTTATGTTATCCCACGGATGAAGGTGGGGCTGGGTTTCGATCGCTCATTGACGTGTATAAAGCCTTTTCGTGTAAATTATGGTGGAATTTTCGGTGTGGGCTCTTCTTGTGGGCGAGATTATTAAGCGCTAAGTAATGCAAGGGGCTTCACCCGTGCCAAATTTCCATGTCTACCTTAGGCTCGGAAACCTGGAAGAGAATGTTAGATGTTCGAGGGTTGGCGGAGTTGTTTATTGGGTGGAGCATGCATGAGGGCCGATGTAGTTTCTGGTATGATAATTGGACTGGCCACGGGGCTTTATAACTGAGGATGGGGGTATGGGAGGACGTCTCATGTCTAGCCTTTGTGGAGGATAGGGCATGGGTCGCATGGAGGATTGCGGAGGTCCTGCCTGGCGACATGGTGCAGCAGGTATTGGCGGTGGGTGGGCCGGATGGGGCCTCTTCTGATAGAATGATATGGTTAGCGTCAAGCTCAGGTCAGTTTTTGTTATCGTCCGCCTATAGAGAGGTTCATGAGATGAGGACATCGTCCTTCCTCTTTCGCCAGATATGGCGTGCGAGTGTCCTCCTGAAGGTGTCTTTCTTTATGCTTCGGTTGCTGTCCAATCGACTTCCCATGGATGACGTGTTGGCGGCTCGTGGGATTCATCTTCCATCTAAGTGCTCATGTTGTCTGGTGTCGAATATTGAATCCCTTTGTCACTTGTTTGTGGAGAGGGAGCTGGCAATGGCGGTGTGGCAATTTTTTGGTTTGGTAGCTGGGTTGGATCTGAATATCAGTCATATCCGGGTGTGGTTGTTTGGTTGGTGGCTCAAGCCGATGAGTTCGAAGAAGCTTCGGTTTGTTTTCCGGATCTTACCTAATCTCATTTGTTGGCATATTTGAAAGGCTAGGAACACAGCGGTGTTCCAGGGGTCTGTGCAGCGGCCTATGGAGGTATGTCAGGCCATCTTTTGGGAGTTGAAGGATGCCTTTTGGCTCAAGTTCGGGGAGATACATAGGGTGGTAGATTGGCCTACGTTCTTGGATTCGGTCAAGGGCAAGCTGGATGCGTTTCTCGTGCGTACGATTTGGTGGTTTCCTCTAGGGCTGGGCGGCATCAAGCTCAATATTGATGGGTGTTCAAACGGTAACCCAGGGGTGACTGGAGGTGGGGGAATCCTTAGGAGTTCTACGGGATGTAAGCTATACCAGTTTGCGAGCAGAGGCCAAGGCATTATTACTCGGGCTGCAGCTGTGTGCGCAACAGGGCCTCGGTGGTAATTTGGTGGTGGAGACAGATTCGTTGATGTTGCAACGCATTCTTCTGAAGAGGTACCAGTGTCCATGGTCCATCAGTACAGAGGTGGGGCAGATTGAGCTAGTGGCCGGGGGTTGTGAAATCTTACACTGTTACAGGGAAGCAAATAAGGTCACAGATGTTTTGGCAAATGTTGGGTCGACACATCCTCAGCATGGGTTTTATGTGTATGAATGGATTGCGGATTTGCCCAGAATGGCTAGGGGTGAATACCGATTGGATAAGCTTGGTTTTTCGTCCTTTCGCATGTTTAGTGTCACAGGTGCTACTGCCAAAATGTAATGCTCCACATGGTTGTCTTTCCTGTTTGATCTAATAAAATAAAAAAAATAATTTTAACTTAAAAAAAAGTGCTAATAGTGAATTAGTCAAACATAAGTTAAAAATGCAAGAGAGACAAAGAAATAGATTTGAACCAACTCGCGCCACTTGTCATCGGTTCAAGACACCCCTTGACTAAGACTTTTCTTTCCTTAATCTTCTTATTTTTTTTTTAATTTTCCCTTCCCTATTTTTTTAGGGTGTTGGCCGAAATTTTGGAGGAAAAAAAGAAAGGAAAAGAAGAAAAAAAAGAGGAAAAATAGTTGGGTGCCAAGTGTTGGCAATCAAGGTCATCTTTGACCAAAACCTTTCTTCCATCTTTATCTTTCATTTCACCAAAATTTCCTTCACTTTCTTACCTTCTTGGCAAACCAAAAGAGAGAAAAAGAGAGGGAGAAACTTCAAATTTCACATTGCTTTTGGCTTAATTAAGTGAGGAAACCAACAAGAAAGTTAAATCTAAATCGAAGGAAGTTGTAATAAGGGAACAAGAAGATTTGTAGTGGAGTGATTTGGAAGTACTCTTTTTTTTAATCTTGCAATTGAATGAGATTATGGCTTGTTTGTAGTAGGTTTTATGGAAGATTTTGTAGTTTTCTGTAGTAGTTTGTTATTTTCTAGATTTGCTAGACAATTTGCAGCTTTGGGATGTTATTTTTAGCTTTGATATACCCTTTTAGTTTTAACATGGGAATTTCTAGCTTTAGTATGAATTTTTAGCTTCAAAATAGGATTTTTCAGCTTTAGTTTGTAAATTTCCAACCTAGGGTTTAATTTTCCAACATGAGTATATGATAGATATATGCTATGCTATGTATATGCTTAATTTAGTTAGTTTGGTGGCCTAGTTTAAGAACCCCTTTTACCTTATAACTTGTGGATTTGATTTGGGTTGTTCTGCCATGAAACTTAGCTTTGGAAGTTGGAGGAAAATTGAAGGAAGAATAGGGGAGACGCCACCTATTTCTTTTCTTGTAGTATAAGTGAGTGAAAGTGAGAGTAGAAGGATGATTTTTGGTTGATTTGGACTTGGTTTGCTTAGGGTTGCTTGAGTTTCCCTTGGTAGTGATACATAAGCTGAAATTTTGCTAAAAACTATATATTTTGCAAGGAGAATGTAATGGCCATTTTAAGTATGATTTCTAGTTACATAAGTCAAGTTTAAACTTAAAGGTTTTAATCGTTTTCTTTCTAAAAACAAAGAGGAGCATGCATGTATCTTGCATATGGTTTGCTAAGCATTATAAGGTTCATTTATAGGATCTTCCTTTGATATTAACAAGCGAGGGTTGTATATTTTGAAATCCTATTTGATTACATTTTGTTATACGACATTTGATCGCAGATTTTGAATCCGGCCAGGGAGTTAGGCCTGAACTTGATTTTGATAAACAATAATCATTGGTGAGTGTTTCACCTGCATGACTTGGACTATGTGACTTGTTACTAGATATCTTGACTTGTTATTTAAAAGACGAGTATGTACTTTATCGCACTCGACCTAATTTGCTCGAATTCTTGTCGACCTGTTTATTTTTAAATCGACTTGTTTATTTGTGAACTAATATATCTGTGCATGACTTGAAAGCCGGTTGGAGTTGTCATCTCACCATCTATACTTGTTTTAGGATCCCATCCTTATCAGCCAGTTGGTCAAATTGGGCAAGCAAGGGCATGGTTGAGGTGACTAATGAACCATGGGACTTGTAACTTGTTATTGGCCTTGGAATACTTAAGTATTACCCTACTTGTACTTGATTGGCGTGTGGGCCTGGGTAAGGGGGATTGTGACGGCCCCACCTCACCTTAAGACGAACCAAAGTGTTCGGCGGACCGCCTGCCCAACTCTCGTCGGGACTCAGTCGTTCACTACAATCCTCAAATAGATTACAATATAAATCTCAAATATAAATCAAATTCTCCAATAATTACATGTCATAAGCGAAGCGGAAACAATTTTCAACTATACATAAAATGATTCCAAATCCAAACTGTACAAGATATATGCCATCTAGTCACGTGAATAAGTACTACAAGCCTTCCTTCGCCACGAGCCCTGTGGAGGGGAATAAAATAGTTTTGGGGTGAGCTAAAAGCTCAGTGAGTAACCAGTAAAATCAGTACTCAAATATATTTCCCAATAATGCATTTTGATGATGTTATGATTCAGTAATCAAATATCCGTTTATTGCTCTCGTGAGCTAGTGAAATCATTGCACTTAAACACCCAACGCTCAAATAAATTACATAACGTTAAACAACAAGGGGGAGCAACGTTGGTGCTCCAGATAATGTCTGTAGACACCAAATTTTTGGTGTAATTTCATTTTTAGTTTTTTATTTGTCGTGTTCGTTTTTTAGTTTTTAGTTTCTAGTATTATTTTTATTTTAGAATTTCTTGAAAAAAGGGAAAAAGCAACAAAAGAAAAGGAAAAAAAAAGAAAAATAATAAAAATGACAAGTGAAATCTTGCATGTGGGACAAATGTCCTCATTCTAGTTGGACAACAAAGGGGTTAGGTGTTACACATTTAGAGGGCCCAAGAGAGAAAAAGGAGGGGGCTGCGAGAGAAAAATAAAAGAAAAAAAGGGCAGAAACTAGCTACGGCAAGAAGGGACGGCCAGAAGAAAAGCTTCGGATGGGAAAAACAAAAAAGAAAAAGAAGAAGAAGAGAAAAGAAAAAAAAAACAGAGAGAGGGAGGTCGGCAAGAAAAATCAGAAGAAAGAAAAAAAGAGATTACGGACGAAAGAAACAAAACAGAGGAAGAAAAGGGCGGCGGACAAGAGGGAAATTGAGAGAGGTCTAGGGATGCTTCGGCTAAAAGGGGGAGAAATCTGGAAGGGAGAAAAGAAAGAAACAGAGCAACAAAGAAAGAGGCGGCGGACAAGGAAGCAGGGAGCTTGGTCTAGGAAAACAGAAACAGAAAAAAGAGCAAAAGGAAAAACTGAAAAAGGAGAAGAGGTTCTGCGTTTGGGGTGGAAAAAGGCTACGAGAGCTACGGCAAGCAGCAGGGAAATTGGAGGAAGAGTCCAGGAAAATTGGGGAAGAATTCAGACGGGTCCATCCAATCGTGCCGACTCGAATGGTGCTGCCCAAAATGACATCGTCAGAGGAGAGTATCCCCACCACCTCCACCTTCATCATCGGTCCACCATGACCACGCCGACGGCAGCTAATCACCCCAACCCAAACCCTCCGATGCTTAGGCCAACGAAGCCACCACCGCAACTTTCCATTGCCGCCTGAGAAGTTTCACCAAGAACACTGTAAGCCGTTTCCTCCCCTTAAATTGCAATCTTACCTCTTCAAGGGCAAACTCTGGAAATCCCCAACCCCAAGCATGTTTCAGTGAATTGGTCATTGTGACTTTCTTGATTGATTGCCCGTCGTTTGTTGTTGATCGTATGTGTTCTTATGGATTTAATTGGACAGAAGTTTTGATTATCGAACCATGTTGGGCCGATTATGTTTCCAATATATCGAAAAGTGGTGAAACTTTTAATGTCCACAACCTGCACGATGGATTGCCTAATTGAGTCTTCTAATCGAAAGTTAACTTGTCTGCGTTTTGCGTGTGAAGAAATTGGATAAGTTAGCAAATCATTTCTTTGTATTTGAGAAGTGTTGAGGAATTCATTAGCATTTGCTGTTGTTTTGTTCCATTCCGAAGTAATTTTAGGAGATGGAGTTTCGTGAGTAAATTTTGTTCTCTATTGGGAATGATTGCATTTGAAATTAAGTCTCTGGTATTGCCGATTGAAAAGAACGGGAATGCTAATTGATGTTAAATCAGTGAAAAAGATTGCTTTCTTGTTGGAACCTGAAATGTTGACTATGTTTTGATATTCATTCTCTGGTTTGAGAACCTGAATGTAAATAGACAGCAATCTATTCGTCAGTACTTATGGGCTGTTTCTCTTGTTTATCTCTCCCGTTTTATAGGTTCCCTCTTCCCTCTGTTTCATGTATCTCTTTGTTAAATCAGTCAGATGTTGAGAATCTTTTTAATGAGCATAAGGCATGCCCAGAATGCACGTAACAAAATTCTGCTTGTGACGTCTTAAGTCCGTCTTTCATGTTTAACTTCGCTCTTGTGACATGAAGTGGTGAGTTCCGTTTAGCTGGATTTTTATGCTTCACGCTTCGCAATTCATAAAGTCCGCGGCTTATAAATTTGCGGCACAGCAATTCACAAGCTCCATGTTCATTTGTATTTGTTAGCATTGAGGTTTATTCTTTGAGTTATGATCTTTTCATTATGATTAGCTTCCAGGTCTCCAAATGTATGAAGAAAATTTGTTGTCATTTTCCCCCTTGCTCACTTGTTTTTTTTGCTCCATGCTGTTTCTTTTCCTCATTTTACTCTTGCTGTGAGTAAATCACTTTGAGTTTGTAAAGCAAGTTCATGCATAACTTTGCTATCACAAACTTCAAACTTGATTGGAGACTGTGGGAAGCTCCCTAGTTTTTTGCAGCAGTAGACATGGTCTTGTAATGTTGTAAAATCAGCTGCCCAAGTTCAGGTCACTTAGTTGCCTTTTGTGTTTAAAGGTTTTGTTGCATGTTATCTTTTCTTTGTCCCATGTCCTCAGTCCGTGCACTTGAATCATGTTTGAATAGCTTTGCTGAAAAATGAATAATCAGATTGCTGAAGCATCTTTGCATGCAAGTTTTTTTTTTAAGAATTTACATGATTTCTTTTCTAAGTTTTGCTTGTCTAGAGGCCAAAGTTATGTGTTGTGTTGTTTTAGTGTAAAGTTTGGATGTTGGATTGAGAAAGTTGGGATCAAGCTTTGTGCATTTGAATCTGAAATCTGAGTTTGAAAGAGAATGCAGCGGGTCTTGTTGCCGAAATCTTATGCTCATATGTTGCATGAAACTTACATGGAGTTCTGTTAAGGTTGGCTGTGTTAAGAGGTGTTTTAGACATATTTCAATTAGAGTTTAGCTCAAAGTTTTGTTTGTCGACGGGTTATGGATGAAGCCGTGGCTGAAATTTGTAAAGGATCACCTTTGGCATGCTGAAAGCTTTTCTTTTGTTGCAGAATATAAGCTTCGTAACTTTGCCTGAGTTCTGCATGGAAAACTTGCAAAATTGCGTTTTGCCCCCTAAGTCTCCCTTTGGTTCACTGTGGCCCAAAATCTGGAAAATTGAACTAATTTTATCCTTTTAAGTTTAATCCTCTGTTTGCATATTTTATGTGATTTTTGTGGATAGATTAATTCTTGATTGAGGGTCATAATTGTGGCTTAATAATTTTAGTTGATTTGTTTATCTTGTTGGGTTTAGTGAAATAAGTGTTGTGGATTAAGAGGTTATTTTGTTTGGGTTTGAGGAAATGGTTTTGTTGAAACTTCTGGTTTGGGCTTAGAGAGATGAAGCCCACATTTTTTTAAAAATTGGACTTTGGTTGGACTAAAGATAAGCTAGCCCGTTTGTTTGCTTGGGTTTGGTTTGAGCTGAGAAGGTTTTCAGCCCAAGTAAATAAATAAAATGGCCCATCCCCTTTTGTTTTGGATTTCCGTTGGGCTGGGAAGCTTTGGCCCAAACAAATAAAGGAAATGGCCCAATGGTTTGGTCCATTAGGAAACCAGAAAACGATTTTGCAAATCAATCCCTGAATTTCTCCTTAACTGTATGGTGGCCCTGGACATTTTCAACTTCTTTCAATTCGGTCCTTAATTAATTGCAAATAGGCCCCTGAACTTTATTTTTCTTTAATTTTGACCTCCAAACTTTGTTAATTTGTGCAATCAAGTCCTTTCTTCTTTTTGACTTCTTGAATGTGAGTTGCTTACATGATTCAATTGATTCAATTTCAAGTTTACCATTTTATTTTTTATGATTATTTGTTAAATAAAGCGATGCCTTGACTCGTTTATTATTTTGGAGGATAAATAAGTGGTTTTACTCCATTGGAGCCCCAATTCAAGGGGAGGTACACCCTAATCCCTTATTTCTTGCTTTATTTGACTATACGTGCCTTTTGTGCCTTCACATGTTTGATTGTATGCCTCTTGGGTGTTTTATTCATTTCATTTATTTATTTACTTTATGGGTTTTGTACATTTATTTTAGTTCAATTTGATCATTTGAAAGGCACTTGAATGCCAAAGTTGTAATAGTTAGGGATTTAATTATTTTATTCCTTTTCCCCCTTTTAGATTGTAGTAGGGTCTCCCTAATGTAATAGATAGGGCTTGGAGGAGCATTCAATGAAGACCTATCGAAGTCATGTGCCTAGCTAGCAAATGTAATAGTTAGGGCTTTAATTGTCTTATGTGTCTTGCATGCTTAGTTACTACGTGTTAATTTGCTTTGTTAGGGCCTTGCATCTAGTCGAGCATGCTAAATGTTATGTGCTATGTGTTTATAAGTGTTTGGCATGTCTACTCGCTTTCCATAGCCTGAATGAATGTGATGGATGAATGTACGTTTCCACTAGTCCAACGCTAGTCAGAATTCATAGAATGGGCTAGTCCAACGCTAGACCCTTAGGGATTTCCCCTCGTTAGTACATGTTTGCATGTTCATTACATGTCATGCATTCTTTTTAGTTTTATCATTTTGCATGCCTCTCGAACCCCTTTTCCCTCCATTTTAGGATTTTTGCATTTCATGCTAGTTATAGGGTTCATTTGCTTGAGAGTCCCCTTAAATATGGGATATAGACGAGTGTGGCTTTTTCTAAACCTTAGCACGCTTGTATTCCCTCTATAAAAGGGCAAATTGAGTCACGATTTAGGTCTACCCGTACCCAATATGCATGAATTCCCTAGGCTCATGCATTTTTAAATCCACTCTACCATTTTATACCCTCATCACACTTTCATTTTTCCTCCCATTTTGCACACGTGCACCTTTATGTTTCTTCACTTGCACACGAACACTTTTATCATCACTTGCACACATGCACTTCATATTATCATTGCACATACCGTACCTTGCCCACTCACGTGCACATTTTCATTTACATATTTATTGTTTTTTATTACTTTTTCAAACTCATGTCCTCACATTGCATACATGCATTCCATTCATTTGCATCCCACTCGCATTATTCGTGACTTCTTCAAAGGATCGTTATTGGGCTTCACAATTAATGTGATTGGCACCACTCAACCTTTGAAGAGAAATTTCCCCCAATACCCCTAGGTCTAGGGTTTGCATTCATGTAGCACATCCAAATGTAACAAATTCTTTGGTTAAAACAAGAAAATCTTTGATTAAATCACGCAACTAGCCTTGGTTAGGTCGAAGGGGTGCCTTGGATTTGTATCCTTGCCTTCCCCTTCGTCAAATGTGACTCCCGAACCTTTTTCGCTGGTTTACGTGGACTAGGAGTCGTTTAAAAGGGGTTTCTTACTACTTTTTCCTATTTTTTCTTTAAAAATTCATTTTTAGGTGACTTGGTACACCTTAACTCATTACCAAGTGGCGACTCCAATTTTTTATTTCAAAAAACCCTTTTTAAACTATAATTTTGGGTCAAATCGTCGCATTCTCAAATCCCCATTTAGACCCACTTTTCTTTTAAATCACAATTCATTTTCCAATCACAAAAAATACATTTTCTAAACCATTTATTTATTTATTTATCAAAAAAATGGGGCGCGACAATGTCATGAACTCATTGAAGTGGTGGAGACGTTGGTGTCTAGCACACGAATTCCAAGCACTCATTTGAGCCAAAACATGTCATGGACCACATGCAGACACTCATGATATGAAATCGAGTAAATAATGCAAGAAAACGTTCAAAAGTAACTTTGAAAACAGTTTAGGGTCACTCACCTCCATGGCTCAGAAACCATCCATGATATATCATTGCCTTGTCCAAATCCAAGCCCTTCAACTCAAACTCAAGGCAATCAAATGCTTTCAAAGATCGGACAACATATCCCCTTAATTTTCTTACTTTTCCACCCTACAAGCAACACCAATTCATCTCAAATTAACCACATACACATCATTAACTATCAAATACACCTTTCGGCACAATATCCATAACTGAAGCTACACTTATCGGATTGAAACAAATCTTATGAAGACCTCCAAGGCCAAGCCAAGACATAACCGTACATTCCTTATGAAGACCTCCAAGGCCAAATCATGCATTTTCATGATAAAAAATGGAAATTTCCACGAAAATAGAAATCTGGGCGCGGAACAGGGTTTATGGGCAGTCAAGGGTATTTTGGTCATTTCACATGTTACGGTGCTCGGATCGAGTTGAAATTTTGCAGTAAGCCGGTTAACACCATTTTCTACAACTTTCATGTTTTGGCCAAAATCTAATTCGGTAAGGATCAGGGTGAAAAGTCACGGTTAGATTGGGTGAAATGACAACCCTGCTCGCTGAACTCCTACCTAGGCCAGTCTGGGTATTTCCGACTTTTCACAAGCTTCCGAGCTCAGATTGGGCTGAAATTTTACAGGCAACTATAAAACATCATTCTATACAACTTTTATGTTTTAACCTAAGGCTAATTCGGCCTCTAGCATGCTCAAAAAAAACCAGACAGAACAGGGTCATTCAAAACCCTAACTTGGAATTCATGCATTCAAGTGCTAATCTTCCACAAAACAACATCTAAAACCACTAAAAATCACTAATAAGCAATTAATTGAAGTAAAGAGGATGTTCTTGGCAAAATACCTTAAAACCACAAGAAAGGTAGTAGCTTGGAGCTTGTCCCTTCAAAATCACTCCACTCAATCCTTTAATCTACCTTAGTAAACAACTTTGATGGAGGGTTTTGCAAAAATTCTGGTTAAAATTCAAGATTGGGCAAGAAATTGAAGAACAAATAAGTTTCTCTCTTGGTTTCTTTCCCTCAAGGTGGCTGGCTCTCTCTCTCTTTGTTTCTATGAGTTTTTGCTTTGTATTTCTTTTGATTTACTAGCTTAGAAGATATTTAAACCAATGGTCAAAGTATGCTTTTTGTCCACCAATCAAACTTGAGCATAAGAAGAACCTAGAAGCTCTTAGATTATTAGTACACTTACTTTGCTAATCCTTACACTATGGCCCCAACCACTTCTAATCTTTGCAATTAACTTCATGGTTCACCAACTAGTTGAAAAAAAAAATATCGCATTTACCGCACTAGCGGGGCCCACGTTCATAATACACTTCAAACTTAACGTGGACTAACTTGTATCAAGGAAATGATTTGAAAACTATATTCCCTTATAAAAAGGTATAAGAAATTAATATATTAAAGAAAGGCATAAAATTATAGACAAGGAAACAAAATAATGTCTCGAAAAAATATATAAAATTTTTGGATTTTCACACTCATCCTTTCGAGGCGTCACAGGGATGATCGGTGGTTGAAGATGGGTGAAGTAGTGATCTACTAGACTTGATAGTGTATTCCATGGTTGATGGAGTGTCAACGGCTACAGGTTAAGCGGCCAATGTGAGGAAAATGTATCCTTTTACTTGAATATGCTACTTGTTCTTGATTACATGTTATTGATTTGCTTAGTTACCGCCTTCTTACTTGCTTTGAGATTGATTCTTTGTTTGCATGAATTGTTTTGGAACCTCACTGAGCTATAGGTCATCTCATTAGTTTTGTTTTCCTTATAGGGGATGAGAGCATGGGCATGTAACTGGGACAGGCTAGCTTTTGTCTAGACTTTTTGGCATTTGTAATTGTAATAGCGCTAGTGCTCATCTAGGGTTAAGTTTTCAACTAGAACTTGAATCTTTTGCTACATATTGGGTATGTATGGATTTGAGAGAACCAAGTGTGTATATATATTTTAAGTTTGAAAACTATTGCCACTCTTACTTTTGAAGTTATAATTTGTCTTTTAAGTTATGTGAACTAGTCCTAATGAGAGCTAGGCAAGTAGTCCTAATGATCTTGTACTTGATTGACCTGTACTTATGTTTGTGCTTGTACTTGATTGACCTGTACTTATGTTTGTGCTTGTACTTGACTTGTAAGTGTTGAGCGATAGCATGCACCACACTCAATTTGAGTGAGAGGTACCTCTCATTCCCATCTCAATACTTTTGTCTTGATTATGTCAATTAGAGAGTTATCTCATCGACCCTAGTATTGAACGGCAGCATGTACCACACTCAATTCGAGTGGGAGGTACCTCTCATTCCCATCTCAGTACCTCTATCTTGATTAAGTCGATTGGGGAGTTATTTCATCGACCATACTTATTCTTGTTTGGGTGTACTCGAGTATTACCTAATTACTGGTTGTGGTGTTCGGGCCTAGTAAGGGGGTTGACTGGTGGACGGAAATTTGAGTAAGTGGTGTTCTACAGACATTATATTCTTTAAATGCAAACGTTGATGGAGAGTCAATGGATTCTTGTTATGATCAAACTCAAGTGGATTTGGCTTTTGAAAGCCACCTGTATCCTTGAATTGAATGGTGATTAAATTGTTATAGTCGAATACGATGTTTACTTGTCTATATTACGTCTTTATTTGGCTATGTGCTTACATGTTTATTTGGAACCTCACTGAGTTTTAGCTCACCCAACTCCTTTTGTTTTCCTTAACAGATCAGGGATGGAACTGTGGTTGAGAACTTTTATAGCTTTACTTTTGTCTTCAACTTGTACTTTGGATTGTAACCTTTTGTTTAGAAGACCTTACTTTTGACTTTTGTAAGCGTGAATTGTAAGTTTGACGCATATTATGTAAATTAAGTGTGGAGTTGGGAGTTTGATACTTAGCTCTATATTCTAAGGTTTGGAAAGTGGTTTGTGACGACCCCACCTCCCCCTGAGGCGTACCTTAGGGTTTAGCAGATCGCCGGTCCAGCTCTCGCTAGGACTCACTTACTCACATCAAATAAAATAGGATGCAACCTCAATAATAAATGAAATAACAGTCCCAAGCGTAGAACGTATACTTACAAACATTTCTATCTCAAATAGTTATACAATCCCAAATAAGACAAAGGTTCTAAGTTCCCAATACATTCAACCCTATCCAAGCATTAGCGCGAGTACAATCGTAAAATTCAAAACAACTAGACTACGCTAGTCTGTACACGTCTTACGCCTCGCTCGTACCCCATGTAAGGAAAACAAAACTAACGGAGTGAGCTAATGTTCAGTGATGTTCCAAATAGCAAATTGACCATTAATTAATAGTGAATGTATCATAATAGTGAAATAGCGAGCATAACAAGTCGAGAAAGTGAGCAATAACACTTCATATGGCCAAACAATAAATATTCAGCATTTCATGTAAAAGGATATAGTTGCTCTTGTAAATTAGCTCCACGGTAGCTTGATCGAGAGGTAGTTGACGCTCCGTCAACTTTCAAGTAAGGTAACTAGTCCAGTAGTAGACCACTTAACTCCAATCTCCGTCTGTGACGCCCCGAAAAAAAAAAGAGTTTGAGAACCCGGAAATTTTCTAATTTTCTAGGGTTTATTTTATTTAATCGCCCGCTTTTTCTACATTTTCTTAATTAGAAAAATTTCCCAGATAAAGTTTATGAGCAAAGATAGTTTTAAAATGATTTTTCTAGTATCGGTTAGTTTTTGAGAAATTAAGAGCGTATTTTGAACGTGGGACCCGCTAGTGCGGTAAATGCATTATATTTTTGACAACTTGTTGGAATTTTGTATTGAGTGATATTATTTTACAAGGTGTTAAGATATTTGTCCTGGAGAGACAAGAAGATAATCTCAAGCTTAAAGGGTGACAAGTGTCACCTTGTTATTGAAGGTTGGACTTTGACATTTGACCATCTTACTACCTTTACCGAATAAGTACCAACTTGATCCAAAATTACATTCATTCTTCATCATCTTGGCTGAGCTTTTAGCTCACCCTAAAACTATTTTATTCCCCTCCACAGGGCTCGTGGCAAAGGAAGGCTTGTTGTGATTTTATTGTTGTGGAATTCCTCTTGTATAAGAATTGGGATCATGGATCAGAGTGGCGTAGTGGAAGCGTGGACGCTTCGCTTTTGATATGTAAATGTTGGAACATTTGATGTAATATTTGAGATTTATATTGTAATCTGTTTGAGGAATGTAGTGAATGACTGAGTCCCGGCGAGAGCTGGGCAGGCGACCCACCGAACCCTGGGGTACGCCTTAGGGGGAGGTGGGGCCGTCACAAGTGGTATCAGAGCTTAGGCTTCAGATCTCTGTAGTGTATCCTAGGCTAAAGTTTAGGATGCCGGACTGTGGGTTTGGTTTGCAATATTAGTGATTATTGCGGGATATCTCGACTTGATTAGTACAAGTGGAATGTCGAGGACGACATTCTTTTAAGGAGGGGAGTTTGTGACGCCCCGAAAAAAAAAAAGAGTTTGAGAATCTGGAAATTTTCTAATTTTCTAGGGTTTATTTTATTTAATCGCCCGCCTTTTCTACATTTTCTTGATTAGAAAAATTTCCCAGATAAAATTTGTGAGGACTCGCAAAAATTTACTTATTTAATCTCCTATTTTTAGCTTATTTAATTATTTATTTGGTCTTTTACTCCGAATATTATTTTCTAAGCTCTTGAGACCTAATTACATGGAAATATAGTTTCATTATATTTTTAAAATGACTTGTTTCAAAAATTAATTTCCGAAAGCCCGATAAGTGAAATAGTGCACGTGCATTTGGAACGATAGCCGATTTGAGGATACACTGAGCTCAGAAAAATTGGAGATACGTGCCTTAGTCTTAAAATAGGAATTTTAATGTTTAAATACTCAAGTGGTAGTTATTAGTACTATCGTTATAAGAATTTCTCGGAAGTTTCGCGTTATTGCGCTTAAATTGGAGATACGCGTTTTCACACGCGCAATTTAAATTGAGGAACTTTAGACCCTTATTTTGGGACAATTAAGAGTGAATAATATTTATATGAATATAAATGCATTAGAAGTTTAGTACACTAGTGAAACAAACGCGAGAGGAATCGAGCACAAAACGCGCGCGTGCGCGCACTTTTTGCGGTTGACTTTTGTGCACCCAATCCTTAGTCATTAAGCTTCCTTTGGAAGCCTCATTTCAGACCACAATTTCTCTCTCTTGCTCCCTCATCTGGCCGAACAACAAAGCAAGAAAAACAGCTCAAGAGTTCTTCCAATTCCTCCATCAAATCTTCACCAAACCTCTTCCAATTCACTCCAAATTCGAACTACACTTAGCTTAACACTTGAGGAGTATTTTGAGCTGCAAAAGGGAGCTGAAAAGCCACGGTTTTCTGGAGCAAAGAGTGACCAAAATTTCTGATCTAATCATCCAAGAAGGTAGCAAATCATCCAACCCATAGATCTTAGTTTTTGTAAGATTTATTGCACATATAAGGTTATATAATCATGTGGGTAGTCTTGTTTATGGTATAAAATGTGAAAGTGGGCTCTATGAACTCCCACTCTTGGTTTGTTGCTGATTTGATGTTGGATGATGAAATTAATGGTGGTTTAGTGCTTATATTAGTAGATTAATGTTGTATTGTTGGTAGAAAATCAAAGGAGGTGCTTGGAGCAAAAGTGACCGTTTTACCCCTGCCTTGTCCGACCATTTTCGTGCCAGATTTTGAGATTCTAATGAATTGATTATGTTGTTTATCTATTATTGTAAGTGTGTACAAAATTTCATTGAAAAATAACATGATTTGGTTGGTCAAATGAGTTGATTTCCAAAGTTAGCAAAACTGGAAAATGAATCCCGTATTGCCCAGGCAGTCATTTTGTAACGGCCATAACTCTTTGTTCCGATGTCGAAATCAAGTGCCGTTTGCGGCATTGGAAACTAAACATTCCTAGCTTTCCATCGGTACCAATTTCACATTCTGGTTCCACTTGAGTGAGCCACACCATTCGATTGAATATCACTGTCCTGTTTCGTTGCTCTCCAGGAGACAGGACAGAAATTGCTTCTTGATGCTCAAAAACGAGCTATTTGTGAATGAAATTTGAAAATGGTTTCTTCTGAGAAAATTCAGCTTTAGAAGAGAGCTTTCCAACGCCATCAACCACGCCCAATTCCAAGTTGAATGGAGTGAGTTGTGGCCAAAGTTTGAAACTGCTACAGTGATAGAATTTTCCACTTGGACAGATTTGTAACTAACAATGATTTGGGACTTGTTGTTTTGGAAACTTTGATGTCCGACATCTACCAAACTTTAGATTAGATGTTCCTTGGACTTTGTTTCACAAATAAACCAGATTTGGGTTGGTTGCTTTGGACAAAATGTTTAAAAAGGAAAGAAGAGCTAGAAGACAGTTTTACCTTGGGAAATTTCCTGAACTTTGATGGTTTAGTTAACTACCTTCCCGTGTGAATTTTCAAATGAAATTTGATAGAAGAGTAATCCTCATATGGAGGTTTAATTGTACAAAATTTGGTAATATTCTAAGACCATTTTGATATGCAAATGATGTCACAAAATTCGCTCATCGAATCTGGAAAACTTTTGTTTTCTCTTAGCCAAATGGCCAAATCTGATTTGGAGAGTTTTATTTCTAGAATTTGGATGTCAATGGTCTTTAAATTTCTCAGTGGATGTTTATGAACTCTTGGTTTCAATAATGGAGAGATTTGAAACTGATTTCATGGTACAAAAAGTTTGTAAACAAAAGAAAAGTGAGAAGGTAGTTTAGCCTTGAAACTCTTCATAAACTTTGGTTGTTTTAATGACTACCTTACCGTGAGAGTTTTTGTACGAAACTTAGTAGAAATGTTGTTCACACATGGAAGATTTAGTGTACCAAGTTTGATGTATTTCTAATGCCAACTTGATGACCAAATGATATTTCAAATCTAGTTTTAAACCTGGAAAATAGCCCAACAGTCTTAACTTTTTCAGCAACTTGGAGGTACTATATCTTGGTGCTCGAAACTCCGTTTCTCGTTCCGCTTGTTTCGTTATACTCTTGGATTGCAACACTAATTGATTTCCAAATTTCAAAGGTTAGTTCAAAACAAGTGAATTTTACCGAATTTCTAAAGTTGGCCAAAAACCAACTTAAATCTGCCTTGGTAATTCAAGTTACCAACTTTGAGCCAAAATTTGAGTGCCTTTCACTTACATTCGTGGAAAAGTGTCTTCTAAGAACTTTTAGTACTTTGAAAGAGGATTCCAACAGTACCAAGTTTTCCAATTTTGGACTTGTAGAGAATGAAATATGATTTTTCAAAAATTGCTTGTTAAATCTGGAATTTTCTAACTTAAAGGAAACTAAGGGTTTCAAACCCTCCATTTTCCTTCAATATCATTTGATCGTTTTACATTTGATTTCAAAGATGGAAATCAGATTTGTCTTGTATTTTAAAATCCACTTTTGAACCTCGAGTTACACGAACTCTTAGACTCGTCTCCGCGTTAATTTCTTAGATTGTACTAGTGTACAATTTTCCTCGATAATTAGAATGATTTTGAGTGGTAGTTGATTATTGTTTGCTCAGGCACTCAAGGGGACATTCAAGAGGATCTCGGAGCGGACACCTAAAACGCTTGTTTAAGAACTACTCGCTTGTTTTGATTAGGTGAGTGTTCCATATAGGAATACGTAATCGAATAAGTCTAGGACACGCTTATGTCATGATTATTAAGTGTTAAGTGCTATATGTTGAGTATTTGCCACACTCATGCATATTTGAATAATGTATACTTGAATTACTCGACATGAAACACCTGAAGTATGTATATTTGAACTATTCGATATGAAACACTTGAAGAGTATATTTACGTGACTACTTGAACTATTCGATATGAAATGCTTAAAGAGCATACTTATGTGATTACTTGAAATACTAGATATGAAATGTTTGGAGAGCATATTTACATGATGTGTTTAAATGATTAATTATGCTATGACAGCATAAGTCGGTTGGAGTGAATCTCCTCGACTCTTACGTGGTGAAAGTGAAAAACGGCCAATGGCGGCCTATTGAAATGATATATGTCTACCAATTAACCGTAATTACTACCGTTAACCGTTTACCGTTTACCGTTAACCGTGTTTACTTACCGTTTTCTAATCTATTTGGTCACTTGCTTACTTGGTTATCTGCTTACGTGATCACCAACTTACTTGGTTACTTGACCACCTGATTACTTGATTATCATGAATCACATGTTATATGAAGCTGTCCATCATTATTAGGCGAGTGTGTACTTTACCTCACTCGACCTACTCAAATGATGAATTTTACCTTTTGTCGAATTACTTGGTTACCTGTGCATGTTGTAAGCTCTAAGCTGAACTTGGGCCCTGCCCTTGGGTACTGACCTACTCGAGCCAGGACTGGGCTCGGTCGGGTAGGTTGGGACCCTGGGCCACCGTTTCGGTATACTCGAGTATTACCACTGGAGGGATAAGGCGATGGCCAGACCGTACCGTGGGGATCAGAAGTCATAAGGTGCAGATGACCGACAGAGTTCCACTGGAACACCGTATCCTACCGTATATGTTTACCTTGTATCATGATAATTGTTTCATGCTAAAATGTCAACATGAAATCTTGAACTATGCCTGTGATATGCTCCATACCTGTTACCTGACCAATGTACTTATATCATGATACCTGTCTCATGATAAATGTCTTATACCATGATAAATGTCTCAAATTACTCGTACAATGATTATCACCTCTTGATAACACGCCATTGTGTAACATTGAACCATGCATATGATATCCCCAACTTACTTGATTTATTTGAACTGTTAGAGTGTATTGGAACCTCACTGGGCTGTGTAGCTCATCCCACGTTGTGATTTTCTTTTACAGGGTTCGAGACCAAGGGTGCTCGTGAGTAGTACTAGATTGTTTTCTTTTGAAAACTTTAAGTTATATTATAACGGATGGCTTTTGTACCCTTTTCCGTTGGGTTGTATTTAAGTTTGGAAGCTGCATAATTGTAAGTGTGAGATATTTGGAGTACTTTAATTATGTATTGAAGTTACTTAAAGTATTTCGAGCTTTTGAATGATGGATTGTAGTGAGTCCTGGCGAGAGCTGGGCAGGCGTCCCGCGGATACCCTTTGGTTCGCCTTAGGGAGAAGTGGGGGCGTCACAATTGGTATCAGAGCTTAGGCTTCAGATTTTGTAGTGTATCCTAGGCTTAAATGTTTAGGATGCCGGACTGTGGGACTATTCTGAAAGTTAAATGATTGCTTGTAGTGATGAAATTTAGAGCCACTTCACGTGGTCTCTACAAAGGAGCAAGATAGGGCCAAGTGGTGTTTGGTCCTTACTATGTGGTTGAGTAAAGACTTAAGTGCCCTTCTAGAAATGTAAGTTGTGAATCATGAATGTTATAGGTTGTAAAACCTTTATCTTGATAATTGGAGGGAATTTGATATGTATGTTGGGTAGGAATCTCGAATGTGGTGATTTACTCTTAGGACCGGCCGGCTCGAGATGTGAATTATCCTATTTTGGATTCTTGAACCCGAGTACTTGGGAGTGGAAAGCAACCATAGGGACTTTATATCTCCATTTGTGGGGAATAAGAATGAATCGATATTTCATGTGAATGGTTACAGGAAACCAATAATTGTTTGGTTAAGATGGTACAATAATTAAGAGTGGAAGATGGAAAATATCGTAACCCAAAAGATCCTTGTGTTGGGATTGAAATCGAGCATGTTAGGGAACGAGAATCGTCTAGTTCCAATTAATCTAGTGAATCTCTACTGGTGATCTTTCATAGTGAGACGATGGGAGTAGAACTTAAGAGTTTGCGCCTTGGAGATGAATGTACTTGTGATAATCACTTGTTTATTTTTGTTATTGACTTTGACTTGGCATGAACTTTACTTGGCCATAATTTGTGTTATGATTTAATGAACTCTAGTTTGTGTTTACTTGCATAGTGATAATGTTATTTATGAAAGTGTCTTCATCCTCTTTAAATGTTGCTACTGGTATATGAGTGTAGTTCAATTTTAACTAAGTGTGAGGGTTATGCATGTGCGTATAGATTAGTTGTGGACATGGAAACTAGAGGACAACGAAAGGGACGTCAACCTAGACAACCCCGAAATGAAAGAGTAGCTAATGGGTCCGATATCGATCAAAACGTTGAGCTAAGTGCTGGGAGAGGAAATGACCAGATAGGACAAGTTTTAACTCGCATGACGGATATCCTAGAGCTCTTGGTAGCTCAACAAGGTCAAGGTGTTGGACAAGGAAACCAACGTGGAAACCAAGAGATAGGGGAGGATCGAGCTTTAGAGCGGTTTCAGAAATTCTCTCCGCCCAAGTTTGCTGGAGGGCCTGATCCAGAGGTGGCTGAGAATTGGTTAGAAAATATAAGAAATATATTCGATGCCTTGGATTACACAGAGGAGAGACAAGTCACATTTGCTGTATTTCAACTCGAAGGAGCAGCCCGAGTATGGTGGAATGTTATAAGAAACAAGTGGGAAAGAGATCAAACTCCGAGAATTTGGATAAACTTCGTGCGTGAATTTAATGAGAAATTTCTTCCTCCACTTGTCCAAGAAAAGAGAGAAGATGATTTTATAAAGCTTCGTCAAGGAACTTTAAGCGTAGCTGAGTATGAAACACGCTTTACGAAATTATCTACATATGCCCCAGAATTGGTGGCTACTGAACGGAAGAGAATAAGACGGTTTATCCAAGGATTAGATTTGGAAATCCAAGATGCCCTTGCCGCAGCACAGGTTGAAACATTTAGTGACGCTCTTGAAAAAGCGCAAAGGGTAGAAAGCACAAAATCTCAACTGAGAGCTTTTCAAAAAAGGAAAAGAGATACACCTGACAGTACACTAGGAAAAAATGGACCACCACCCAAAGTTAGAAAAGAAGTGGATGAAGTAGGACTGTTACTTCCTGCACCACTCATGATAAAGGAACCAAAAGGAACTATGTCACGACGGACTTCAGTAGGACAAACACGATCAAAGAAAACCTCGCAAGCAAGTCAGGTCACCACACCTCGTCCGACTTGTGGATATTGTGGAAGGACGAATCACATTGAAGAAAACTGTTGGCTAAAGGGACGAAAGTGTATGGGATGTGGGAGTACCAATCATAAAGTTCATGACTGTCCAAGGAGGTATCCACGAGAAACTACTGCTCAACAAGGAAATGGAACTGTTCCTCGACAAGTCAATGGAAGGAGAAACCGACCAATGGCACCTGAAAGAACGCATGACATGAACACACCACACGGTTCAGAGTTGTCTGAGATTACAGAAGGTATGAATTTCGAGGACGAAATTCTTTTAAGAAGGGGAGGTTGTGAGGACTCGCAAAAATTTACTTATTTAATCTCCTATTTTTAGCTTATTTAATTATTTATTTGGTCTTTTACTCCGAATATTATTTTCTAAGCTCTTGAGACCTAATTACATGGAAATATAGTTTCATTATATTTTTAAAATGACTTGTTTCAAAAATTAATTTCCGAAAGCCCGATAAGTGAAATAGTGCACGTGCATTTGGAACGATAGCCGATTTGAGGATACACTGAGCTCAGAAAAATTGGAGATACGTGCCTTAGTCTTAAAATAGGAATTTTAATGTTTAAATACTCAAGTGATAGTTATTAGTACTATCGTTATAAGAATTTCTCGGAAGTTTCGCGTTATTGCGCTTAAATTGGAGATACGCGTTTTCACACGCGCAATTTAAATTGAGGAACTTTAGACCCTTATTTTGGGACAATTAAGAGTGAATAATATTTATATAAATATAAATGCATTAGAAGTTTAGTACACTAGTGAAACAAACGCGAGAGGAATCGAGCACAAAACGCGCGCGTGCGCGCACTTTTTGCGGTTGACTTTTGTGCACCCAATCCTTAGTCATTAAGCTTCCTTTGGAAGCCTCATTTCAGACCACAATTTCTCTCTCTTGCTCCCTCATCTGGCCGAACAACAAAGCAAGAAAAACAGCTCAAGAGTTCTTCCAATTCCTCCATCAAATCTTCACCAAACCTCTTCCAATTCACTCCAAATTCGAACTACACTTAGCTTAACACTTGAGGAGTATTTTGAGCTGCAAAAGGGAGCTGAAAAGCCACGGTTTTCTGGAGCAAAGAGTGACCAAAATTTCTGATCTAATCATCCAAGAAGGTAGCAAATCATCCAACCCATAGATCTTAGTTTTTGTAAGATTTATTGCACATATAAGGTTATATAATCATGTGGGTAGTCTTGTTTATGGTATAAAATGTGAAAGTGGGCTCTATGAACTCCCACTCTTGGTTTGTTGCTGATTTGATGTTGGATGATGAAATTAATGGTGGTTTAGTGCTTATATTAGTAGATTAATGTTGTATTGTTGGTAGAAAATCAAAGGAGGTGCTTGGAGCAAAAGTGACCGTTTTACCCCTGCCTTGTCCGACCATTTTCGTGCCAGATTTTGAGATTATAATGAATTGATTATGTTGTTTATCTATTATTGTAAGTGTGTACAAAATTTCATTGAAAAATAACATGATTTGGTTGGTCAAATGAGTTGATTTCCAAAGTTAGCAAAACTGGAAAATGAATCCCGTATTGCCCAGGCAGTCATTTTGTAACGGCCATAACTCTTTGTTCCGATGTCGAAATCAAGTGCCGTTTGCGGCATTGGAAACTAAACATTCCTAGCTTTCCATCGGTACCAATTTCACATTCTGGTTCCACTTGAGTGAGCCACACCATTCGATTGAATATCACTGTCCTGTTTCGTTGCTCTCCAGGAGACAGGACAGAAATTGCTTCTTGATGCTCAAAAACGAGCTATTTGTGAATGAAATTTGAAAATGGTTTCTTCTGAGAAAATTCAGCTTTAGAAGAGAGCTTTCCAACGCCATCAACCACGCCCAATTCCAAGTTGAATGGAGTGAGTTGTGGCCAAAGTTTGAAACTGCTACAGTGATAGAATTTTCCACTTGGACAGATTTGTAACTAACAATGATTTGGGACTTGTTGTTTTGGAAACTTTGATGTCCGACATCTACCAAACTTTAGATTAGATGTTCCTTGGACTTTGTTTCACAAATAAACCAGATTTGGGTTGGTTGCTTTGGACAAAATGTTTAAAAAGGAAAGAAGAGCTAGAAGACAGTTTTACCTTGGGAAATTTCCTGAACTTTGATGGTTTAGTTAACTACCTTCCCGTGTGAATTTTCAAATGAAATTTGATAGAAGAGTAATCCTCATATGGAGGTTTAATTGTACAAAATTTGGTAATATTCTAAGACCATTTTGATATGCAAATGATGTCACAAAATTCGCTCATCGAATCTGGAAAACTTTTGTTTTCTCTTAGCCAAATGGCCAAATCTGATTTGGAGAGTTTTATTTCTAGAATTTGGATGTCAATGGTCTTTAAATTTCTCAGTGGATGTTTATGAACTCTTGGTTTCAATAATGGAGAGATTTGAAACTGATTTCATGGTACAAAAAGTTTGTAAACAAAAGAAAAGTGAGAAGGTAGTTTAGCCTTGAAACTCTTCATAAACTTTGGTTGTTTTAATGACTACCTTACCGTGAGAGTTTTTGTACGAAACTTAGTAGAAATGTTGTTCACACATGGAATATTTAGTGTACCAAGTTTGATGTATTTCTAATGCCAACTTGATGACCAAATGATATTTCAAATCTAGTTTTAAACCTGGAAAATAGCCCAACAGTCTTAACTTTTTCAGCAACTTGGAGGTACTATATCTTGGTTTTCGAAACTCCGTTTCTCGTTCCGCTTGTTTTGTTATACTCTTGGATTGCAACACTAATTGATTTCCAAATTTCAAAGGTTAGTTCAAAACAAGTGAATTTTGCCGAATTTCTAAAGTTGGCCAAAAACCAACTTAAATCTGCCTTGGTAATTCAAGTTACCAATTTTGAGCCAAAATTTGAGTGCCTTTCACTTACATTCGTGGAAAAGTGTCTTCTAAGAACTTTTAGTACTTTGAAAGAGGATTCCAACAGTACCAAGTTTTCCAATTTTGGACTTGTAGAGAATGAAATATGATTTTTCAAAAATTGCTTGTTAAATCTGGAATTTTCTAACTTAAAGGAAACTAAGGGTTTCAAACCCTCCATTTTCCTTCAATATCATTTGATCGTTTTACATTTGATTTCAAAGATGGAAATCAGATTTGTCTTGTATTTTAAAATCCACTTTTGAACCTCGAGTTACACGAACTCTTAGACTCGTCTCCGCGTTAATTTCTTAGATTGTACTAGTGTACAATTTTCCTCGATAATTAGAATGATTTTGAGTGGTAGTTGATTATTGTTTGCTCAGGCACTCAAGGGGACATTCAAGAGGATCTCGGAGCGGACACCTAAAACGCTTGTTTAAGAACTACTCGCTTGTTTTGACTAGGTGAGTGTTCCATATAGGAATACGTAATCGAATAAGTCTAGGACACGCTTATGTCATGATTATTAAGTGTTAAGTGCTATATGTTGAGTATTTGCCACACTCATGCATATTTGAATAATGTATACTTGAATTACTCGACATGAAACACCTGAAGTATGTATTTTTGAACTATTCGATATGAAACACTTGAAGAGTATATTTACGTGACTACTTGAACTATTCGATATGAAATGCTTAAAGAGCATACTTATGTGATTACTTGAAATACTAGATATGAAATGTTTGGAGAGCATATTTACATGATGTGTTTAAATGATTAATTATGCTATGACAGCATAAGTCGGTTGGAGTGAATCTCCTCGACTCTTACGTGGTGAAAGTGAAAAACGGCCAATGGCGGCCTATTGAAATGATATATGTCTACCAATTAACCGTAATTACTACCGTTAACCGTTTACCGTTTAACGTTAACCGTGTTTACTTACCGTTTTCTAATCTATTTGGTCACTTGCTTACTTGGTTATCTGCTTACGTGATCACCAACTTACTTGGTTACTTGACCACCTGATTACTTGATTATCATGAATCACATGTTATATGAAGCTGTCCATCATTATTAGGCGAGTGTGTACTTTACCTCACTCGACCTACTCAAATGATGAATTTTACCTTTTGTCGAATTACTTGGTTACCTGTGCATGTTGTAAGCTCTAAGCTGAACTTGGGCCCTGCCCTTGGGTACTGACCTACTCGAGCCAGGACTGGGCTCGGTCGGGTAGGTTGGGACCCTGGGCCACCGTTTCGGTATACTCGAGTATTACCACTGGAGGGATAAGGCGATGGCCAGACCGTACCGTGGGGATCAGAAGTCATAAGGTGCAGATGACCGACAGAGTTCCACTAGAACACCGTATCCTACCGTATATGTTTACCTTGCATCATGATAATTGTTTCATGCTAAAATGTCAACATGAAATCCTGAACTATGCCTGTGATATGCTCCATACCTGTTACCTGACCAATGTACTTATATCATGATACCTGTCTCATGATAAATGTCTTATACCATGATAAATGTCTCAAATTACTCGTACAATGATTATCACCTCATGATAACACGCCATTGTGTAACATTGAACCATGCATATGATATGCCCAACTTACTTGATTTATTTGAACTGTTAGAGTGTATTGGAACCTCACTGGGCTGTGTAGCTCATCCCACGTTGTGATTTTCTTTTACAGGGTTCGAGACCAAGGGTGCTCGTGAGTAGTACTAGATTGTTTTCTTTTGAAAACTTTAAGTTATATTATAACGGATGGCTTTTGTACCCTTTTCCGTTGGGTTGTATTTAAGTTTGGAAGCTGCATAATTGTAAGTGTGAGATATTTGGAGTACTTTAATTATGTATTGAAGTTACTTAAAGTATTTCGAGCTTTTGAATGATGGATTGTAGTGAGTCCTGGCGAGAGCTGGGCAGGCGTCCCGCGGATACCCTTTGGTTCGCCTTAGGGAGAAGTGGGGGCGTTACAAAATTTATGAGCAAAGATAGTTTTAAAATGATTTTTCTAGTATCGGTTAGTTTTTGAGAAATTAAGAGCGTATTTTGAACGTGGGACCCGCTAGTGCGGTAAATGCATTATATTTTTGACAACTTGTTGGAATTTTGTATTGAGTGATATTATTTTACAAGGTGTTAAGATATTTGTCTTGGAGAGACAAGAAGATAATCTCAAGCTTAAAGGGTGACAAGTGTCACCTTGTTATTGAAGGTTGGACTTTGACATTTGACAATCTTACTACCTTTACCAAATAAGTACCAAATTGATCCAAAATTACCTTCATTCTTCATCATCTTGGCTGAGCTTCTAGCTCACCCCAAAACTATTTTATTCCCCTCCACAGGGCTCGTGGCGAAGGAAGGCTTGTTGTGATTTTATTGTTGTGGAATTCCTCTTGTATAAGAATTGGGATCATGGATCAGAGTGGCGTAGTGGAAGCGTGGACGCTTCGCTTTTGATATGTAAATGTTGGAACATTTGATGTAATATTTGAGATTTATATTGTAATCTGTTTGAAGAATGTAGTGAACGACTGAGTCCCGGCGAGAGTTGGGCAGGCGACCCGCCGAACCCTGGGGTACGCCTTAGGGGGAGGTAGGGCCGTCACACCGTCCACCAACCAAACCCCTTACCGGCCCCGAACTCCACGGTAAACACTGGTGGTAATACTCGAGCATACCGATTAGTCGAGGAGATAACACTCCACTCGACAATACTAGATACCCATGGTTCGTTATCTAATCAACCAAGCACTTGCCGGCTCGATTCGATTAACTAGCCAGTGGGCTTTGGGTTTCCAAGAAGTCGATAAGATAACATCTCCAATCGACTGAATCAAGATAAAAGTATGGAGACGGGAATGAGAGGCACCTCCCACTCGAGTAGAGTGTGGTACATACTGCCGCTCAGTACTTACAAATCAAACAAGTATATCAAGTCAATTGCAACAATAAAAGAGTTCATATCATATTAGGGCAAGTGCGATAAAGTACACCTTTGCCCGACCATACCAATCAAATATCATTCGATCACATTGGTCAAGTATTGAAAACAAGTATCTAGCTCAATTAGGTATTTGGAAGCACTCACCAAAATGTGGTGCTTTTACAGATCACGCTCAGGTTGTACTCCTGGTTTGGAGTTCAAATCTGCGATAAAACATCGTTCAAAAGCTTTGAAAATCGATCAAAGTTTGAAACTTAAATGTTTTGTTTAACGAGAATCACGTAATTGAAACTTATTTGGAGAATATTTGTAAACTCATGCTCGCTCTTAAAACATTGAAACTTTGAAGTGATTAACCTTTGAAATCTCCGTTTGAGTCGAAGTGAGGAGAAAAATGTCTTTCTATTAGTCGTTACTTTCATTTTCCAAGGGTACAAGTTTCGGCTGAATTCTAACTTATATACCTCTATGAAAGAAAACTTGAATACCCTAGACGATTCAAATGAGATTTGTTCCTGAATTCGTACTCAAGTCGCGAGTATCTCTACCTAACCCTTGAGTGTAAATTTGGGCAGCACGCCCTTTGTATTTACCTATTTTCCAGCCATTTATGGCTTCATTATTTTTCTTAATTCAGCCCCAAAACACACACAAACAATGTTGCCAACATAACTGTGACGACCCCACTTCTCCCAAGGGCGAACCCAAGGGTATCGGCGGGCCGCCTGCCTAGCTCGCGCCAGGACTCAAAACTTAAAGTTCGAAAGAGCACTAAATACAATATATACAACTCCAAAAGAGTTATAATTACATTCTCCAAAAGTATCAAGTCAAACCACCAAAACAAAAAAAAACAAATATCCTAACTGTTCAACTATTACAAGCCAATCTTACTATACTAGTATACGAGCCAAAAGTCCCCGCGTCGGCCCCTGCTAAGGAAAACAAAAGGAATGGGGTAAGCTATATGCTTAGTAAGTAAACAGGGGCGAAAGCGTAAATTCATGTAGCAATAATTACACAATAAGAGTAAAGCAAAAGCAGAAAAGAACAACATCATATAATAAGGATACGGGTGGCTCCAAAGCCAATTCATGTGCCATGCGTGATCTCCTGCCGACACTCCGTCGACTGCAAATAATAGTCCGTAGAACTTCACTTGTACACCCACCGACACCTTATCACCCTCACTGGCCAGTCACCTCACAAACTTGCCCGGGCGAACGAAATCACAAACTTGAGCTTGAGTCACAAGCTCGGGTCACAAACTTGGTCACCTTCTCGGTGAACCGGATTTACAAAATTGGTTCATAACATGAACCTACAAACTTGGTGACCTCAGACTAAGTTGGACTGCCTTCGACCAAGCCCTAACCGGCTCGAATAGTCCAACCAGGTCAAGAGTTCGCCCCAAACTCACAAACTTCACAAAAGTATTCAAAATCACAAACTTTCCAAACTTCACAAACTTTATACGAAAGTCGCCCCAAGCCACTAGCTCAAGGGTTTTGGTTCCAAAAGGTTCATATACATATGCCAAGTACAATTATACATCCAAATTAGGGTTTAGGTCGAGTGCGATAAAGTACACTCTCGCCTAAGTGCCCTTTTCACATATCTCAAACACATAACAAAGAAAACACACCAAACTGGCCTGAATACTTACTCAAAATACCAAAAGTAGTACAAGATTGCTTCGCGCGTGATCGCTAGTAGTGGGCCCCACCGGCTCCGCCTAGCTCACCACTATCTGAAATACAAGATTTTATCACTTATGTCACAAACGGCTACGAACCGATCCAAAACAAGTAAAACGGCAAAATTGGCACACGTAATTTGCGGAAACGGCAAAAAAGGGCGCACGCGCGCGCGCGGAACGGCAAACGGAAACGGCCACAACTGCCATCTCAAACCGTTTTGGTCAAAAGTTAGGCTAGGAGTATCGGATCAAGGTACATGAGGTACCGTTGCGAAGCTAAGAGGAAGGGCTACAACTTCCCTTTAGACATCTCAACCCAGATCTCAATAGGTATAGGTAAAAAATGCACGAAATAGTGCCAGCTGTTTCATTGCGGTTTACCACACAGGCCCTGTTTACAAGGCCATAACTCACGGCTCAGGAATCGAAATCAAGAAATTCCAGAGGCGTTAGAAAGCTGAAATATAAGGTTAAAACTTTGATGTTTTGGCCAATACTTGAATCCACTCAGAACAGAACGAAAATCGAGTGCCAAGGTACCCGTCAGAACTGTCCAGATACAAGGCAGTTCTGACGAGCGATATTGTTTTGATCATAACAGGGGCTACGGAACTCGGATTTCGGCGTACTTTATACCGTTTCGAAGCTAAGATCAAGATCTAAATTTCTTATGAAGGGATCAGCACCCAGTTCGTACGGGATCAAAACCGAAAATCACGGGCAGAAGCTGAAATTCAAAACGTACACAAACCAATGTCTAAAACAGGCCTGAGGGTTTTGTCTATAACTCAGAATACGCTAACTTGTTTGACCTGAAATTTTACAGGCATACTCAGGACTCAAGGGGCTACATTTCCTAAGAAGGCACCAAAACCCAAATCAGAAGTAATCCCAACCAAAATAGCCAATTACTGAAGCAGTTTTCAAGTTCGGGTAAAAACAGGACAGCAAGGGTAATTCCGTCTTTTCATGGGCTACACTACTCCGATTGGCCTGAAATTTTACAGTCACCTCAAACACATCAATACCTACAACTTTCATGTTTTAAGCAAAGGCCAATTCGGCCTCTAACCCTAAGATACAAAACCGGACAGAAATTGGGGGTATGAAACCCTACTTTGCTGAAATTTCCTCCAAACCCAAAATTGCTTGCAATTATCAATCATTTACACTTACTAGAGTTATTACACCTCATTTCCACACATCACACAAGGCCACACCATCAAGTTCATAATAAAACAGAAATAATCCCAATAAATTGAAAACTTCATCAATTCATCCAAAAACAAGAAATAAACCACAATTTTCATCACTTTAATTCCTACTAAGCATCAATTAAGCTTCATAAGATGAAGGAGAGAGTTCATACACCACTCACCTAGAACACAAGAGAGAGAGAGCTATTGGTCTCCTTACTTTCCAACAAACTTCACACAACAACTCACCAACACTTCCTTAAGTGATTTGATGGAGCAAAAACAAGTTTCTATGGTTGATTTGGTAGATTGGAGCAAAGCTTGGAGTGTTTTCTTTCTTTTTCTTAGAGAGAGAGGGAGGAAAGGAGAGAGAGAGAGTCGGCCACAATGTGCTGAATTTTTGATGATTTTTGGTGATTTTTAGTTGATTTAAATCAAATGGTAAGACAAGAAATAATGGTCAAAAGTTTCTTCCAACCATTTGGTGACACTTGTCCCTCATGATGACTTGCCTACCTTTTTTTTTTCTCTCTCCTCCACCTATCCACTTACTACCTATAAATATCTCTTCACACCTATAAATATCTCTTCACACCCGATAAATTTTACACAGTATCCGGAATTTAACCTAATTGGCCGAATTTTCCCGAACTTTTCGCACTAGCGGGTCCCACTTCCGATATACGTTCTTAATTTCTCAAAAACAAACTAATCCTAGAAAAATCATCTAAAAACTCTCTTTACTCAATAAAAATTATCTAGGGAATTTTCTAATAAAGAAAATGTAGAAAAGGACGGGCGATAAATATAACTCCACTTAAGCTTTCTAACATTGTGCCACTAGAGGTTTACTAATCCAGAGTTTACTAACCATTTTCAAACTTGTTAAACCTCTGTAAACTATAACGAATCCTATTTTTTTTTCTTGTGCCAAAACACACACTAGAATACCGCATAAACTAGGGTTTTATCGTAAGCAAAGTTAGGGTTTTCTATCTTGGCCGAGATTAGGGTTTCTCCTTAGCCCTAAAACCTTAATTTAACCGTACAAAATAATGAATAACCCTAATCTCAACGTATGAACGGACTAGGTCCTCACAATCTCCCCCACTTAAAAGAATTTCGTCCTCGAAATTCCAACTTGCACTAATCAGATCAAATAATCCTCAAAAGCAGTCAAGTACACAATAGGCAATGCCTCAAAAGTTCAACCACACGAGTACTCAAATAAGTTCAAAAGCCGGGTTCAAACAAATAAGCTCAAAAGATTATACTCAAATATACATATTTTTGCAAAGTCACACTAAAAATATACAAGTTATCCGACATCCGGTAGGTGCAAAATCCATTATTTACGTGAGCACTACGGCTCCAAAAATGTAGTCAATCACCGGGTAACAAATGAAACCAGGCATACTGGTTATAACAAAATAACATGGTAGATATAACAAAATAAACATATCAGATAGTCAAAAGGAAATCCCATCAACGGCCCTACGCGCCTCCCCTACGGAACCTACCTAATCCACTAGCACCGCCCCGGCAGCCCTAGGGTGCAAACCTAAAGAATAGGTCCAAATAGCTAACTTCAATATTAAGTAGGAACCAAATCGATTCACACTGGGACTGGCCATCTCCAAGTGCAATCAACTCAATCCCCACTTTGCCTTATGGAAAAAAAATACAAAAGTCAATATCAAAATCTTAGCATTCAATATTTACCTTAATAGCCAAGTATCCCACAGTCCGGCATCCTAAACTTCAAGCCTAGGATACACTACAGAGATCGGAAGCCTAAGCTCTGATACCAACTGTGACGACCCCACTTCTCCCAAGGGCGAACCCAAGGGTATCGGCGGGCCGCCTGCCTAGCTCGCGCCAGGACTCAAAACTTAAAGTTCGAAAGAGCACTAAATACAATATATACAACTCCAAAAGAGTTATAATTACATTCTCCAAAAGTATCAAGTCAAACCACCAAAACAAAAAAAAACAAATATCCTAACTGTTCAACTATTACAAGCCAATCTTACTATACTAGTATACGAGCCAAAAGTCCCCGTGTCGGCCCCTGCTAAGGAAAACAAAAGGAATGGGGTAAGCTATATGCTTAGTAAGTAAACAGGGGCGAAAGCGTAAATTCATGTAGCAATAATTACACAATAAGAGTAAAGCAAAAGCAGAAAAGAACAACATCATATAATAAGGATACGGGTGGCTCCAAAGCCAATTCATGTGCCATGCGTGATCTCCTGCCGACACTCCGTCGACTGCAAATAATAGTCCATAGAACTTCACTTGTACACCCACCGACACCTTATCACCCTCACTGGCCAGTCACCTCACAAACTTGCCCGGGCGAACGAAATCACAAACTTGAGCTTGAGTCACAAGCTCGGGTCACAAACTTGGTCACCTTCTCGGTGAACCGGATTTACAAAATTGGTTCATAACATGAACCTACAAACTTGGTGACCTCAGACTAAGTTGGACTGCCTTCGACCAAGCCCTAACCGGCTCGAATAGTCCAACCAGGTCAAGAGTTCGCCCCAAACTCACAAACTTCACAAAAGTATTCAAAATCACAAACTTTCCAAACTTCACAAACTTTATACGAAAGTCGCCCCAAGCCACTAGCTCAAGGGTTTTGGTTCCAAAAGGTTCATATACATATGCCAAGTACAATTATACATCCAAATTAGGGTTTAGGTCGAGTGCGATAAAGTACACCCTCGCCTAAGTGCCCTTTTCACATATCTCAAACACATAACAAAGAAAACACACCAAACTGGCCTGAATACTTACTCAAAATACCAAAAGTAGTACAAGATTGCTTCGCGCATGATCGCTAGTAGTGGGCCCCACCGGCTCCGCCTAGCTCACCACTATCTGAAATACAAGATTTTATCACTTATGTCACAAACGGCTACGAACCGATCCAAAACAAGTAAAACGGCAAAATTGGCACACGTAATTTGCGGAAACGGCAAAAAGGGGCGCACGCGCGCGCGCGGAACGGCAAACGGAAACGGCCACAACTGCCATCTCAAACCGTTTTGGTCAAAAGTTAGGCTAGGAGTATCGGATCAAGGTACATGAGGTACCGTTGCGAAGCTAAGAGGAAGGGCTACAACTTCCCTTTAGACATCTCAACCCAGATCTCAATAGGTATAGGTAAAAAATGCACGAAATAGTGCCAGCTGTTTCATTGCGGTTTACCACACAGGCCCTGTTTACAAGGCCATAACTCACGGCTCAGGAATCGAAATCAAGAAATTCCAGAGGCGTTAGAAAGCTGAAATATAAGGTTAAAACTTTGATGTTTTGGCCAATACTTGAATCCACTCAGAACAGAACGAAAATCGAGTGCCAAGGTACCCGTCAGAACTGTCCAGATACAAGGCAGTTCTGACGAGCGATATTGTTTTGATCATAACAGGGGCTACGGAACTCGGATTTCGGCGTACTTTATACCGTTTCGAAGCTAAGATCAAGATCTAAATTTCTTATGAAGGGATCAGCACCCAGTTCGTACGGGATCAAAACCGAAAATCACGGGCAGAAGCTGAAATTCAAAACGTACACAAACCAATGTCTAAAACAGGCCTGAGGGTTTTGTCTATAACTCAGAATACGCTAACTTGTTTGACCTGAAATTTTACAGGCATACTCAGGACTCAAGGGGCTACATTTCCTAAGAAGGCACCAAAACCCAAATCAGAAGTAATCCCAACCAAAATAGCCAATTACTGAAGCAGTTTTCAAGTTCGGGTAAAAACAGGACAGCAAGGGTAATTCCGTCTTTTCATGGGCTACACTACTCCGATTGGCCTGAAATTTTACAGGCACCTCAAACACATCAATACCTACAACTTTCATGTTTTAAGCAAAGGCCAATTCGGCCTCTAACCCTAAGATACAAAACCGGACAGAAATTGGGGGTATGAAACCCTACTTTGCTGAAATTTCCTCCAAACCCAAAATTGCTTGCAATTATCAATCATTTACACTTACTAGAGTTATTACACCTCATTTCCACACATCACACAAGGCCACACCATCAAGTTCATAATAAAACAGAAATAATCCCAATAAATTGAAAACTTCATCAATTCATCCAAAAACAAGAAATAAACCACAATTTTCATCACTTTAATTCCTACTAAGCATCAATTAAGCTTCATAAGATGAAGGAGAGAGTTCATACACCACTCACCTAGAACACAAGAGAGAGAGAGCTATTGGTCTCCTTACTTTCCAACAAACTTCACACAACAACTCACCAACACTTCCTTAAGTGATTTGATGGAGCAAAAACAAGTTTCTATGGTTGATTTGGTAGATTGGAGCAAAGCTTGGAGTGTTTTCTTTCTTTTTCTTAGAGAGAGAGGGAGGAAAGGAGAGAGAGAGAGTCGGCCACAATGTGCTGAATTTTTGATGATTTTTGGTGATTTTTAGTTGATTTAAATCAAATGGTAAGACAAGAAATAATGGTCAAAAGTTTCTTCCAACCATTTGGTGACACTTGTCCCTCATGATGACTTGCCTACCTTTTTTTTTTCTCTCTCCTCCACCTATCCACTTACTACCTATAAATATCTCTTCACACCTATAAATATCTCTTCACACCCGATAAATTTTACACAGTATCCGGAATTTAACCTAATTGGCCGAATTTTCCCGAACTTTTCGCACTAGCGGGTCCCACTTCCGATATACGTTCTTAATTTCTCAAAAACAAACTAATCCTAGAAAAATCATCTAAAAACTCTATTTACTCAATAAAAATTATCTAGGGAATTTTCTAATAAAGAAAATGTAGAAAAGGACGGGCGATAAATATAACTCCACTTAAGCTTTCTAACATTGTGACACTAGAGGTTTACTAATCCAGAGTTTACTAACCATTTTCAAACTTGTTAAACCTCTGTAAACTATAATGAATCCTATTTTTTTTTCTTGTGCCAAAACACACACTAGAATACCGCATAAACTAGGGTTTTATCGTAAGCAAAGTTAGGGTTTTCTATCTTGGCCGAGATTAGGGTTTCTCCTTAGCCCTAAAACCTTAATTTAACCGTACAAAATAATGAATAACCCTAATCTCAACGTATGAACGGACTAGGTCCTCACAATAACCCTTCAATTAGGCTCCAAAATCATCCAGTTACAACACAAGTTTAATAAAACAACCAGAAATCAGTTTTTGAGGACCAATGCTAAACAACAGATTTGACATCTTATAGTATTTTAGTCACAACTAGAGCTACATTTATCGTATTGGTATATACTTTATACCATTTCGAAGCTAAGACAGAGAACGACAAATCATATGAAGATATCAACAGCCAATTCGTCCATTTTCAAGGTCAAAATGTGACATCTTAGAGGAAAATAGAAACTGTCTGCAAAACTGTACATTTGGCAGTCAAGGGTATTTTTGTCATTTCATATGCTACAGTGCTCCAATTCAGCTGAAATTTTGCAAGAGGCTATATAACATGATTTCCTAAAATTTCATGTTTTGACCTAAGCTAATTAGGCCTCTAACATGGAATAATTAAACAGGTCAGAAGCTAAACAGGTTAGTTTCAATTTCTGGAATTTGAACTTTTCCTCTAGAATTTCATATCTAATAAGTATTCAATCATCAAAGCCAACAATTACAAAATCTATAACATTCATTACTAGATAAATCACCATAATCAAGGCTGAAAATGTAAACCCTAGCTAAACATCCACCATATCAATCAAAACTACTTAAATAACCATCATTAGCCAAGAATAGGAGTTTCTACCCAAACTTAAACATGATTAAGGAAGAGAAATAAGAAAGACAGCCATGGTACCTTCTAGAAGATGGTCTGACTTGCATTTCGCCATTTGCATGAATTTCTAAAGAAAATTTGCGTGATCAAATGAAAAACTTTTTGCACATATCTGAGTTGATGGGTTGAGGGAAAACCCGTCCATCCATTTCCGCCAAAATAAGAGCTCCACCAGGTAATACCTTTTGGACGATGAATGGCCCTTGCCAATTTGGAGCGAATTTGCCTTTAGCTTCATCTTGCATTGGCAAAATCCGCTTTAGTACCTTATCACCTTCTTCAAATGCCCGCTGATGGACTTTTTTGTTGTAAGCCCGGGCCACACGCTTCTGATAACATTGACCATGACAGATAGCATTGAATCGCCTTTCATCGATCAAAGTCAATTGCTCATGGCGCTGCTTGATCCAATCGGCCTCCTCCAATTTGGCTTCCATAAGGATTCGTAGCGACGGAATTTCAACCTCAGCTGGTAATACAGCTTCCATCCCATACATAAGTGAATATGGCGTTGCTCCAGTCGATGTCCGAATAGAAGTCCGGTACGCCATCAATGCATAAGGCAACTTTTCATGCCAATCGCGATGCTTTTCTGTCATTTTGCGGATAATTTTCTTCAGATTCTTATTTGCGGCTTCTACAGCTCCATTCATCTGAGGCCTATAAATGGCAGAATTGCGGTGTTTGATCTTGAACTGCTCACATAGTCCATCTACCATGTCATTGTTCAGATTCTTGGCATTGTCCGTGATAAGCGTTTCGGGTACTCCAAAGCGACAGATGATGTGATTTCTCAAGAAATTGGCAACTACCTTCTTCGTGACATGTTTGAATGATTCCGCTTCAACCCATTTAGTGAAGTACTCAATCGCCACCAATATAAATCGATGTCCATTTGAAGCGGGAGGATCGATTGTACCAATTACGTCCATACCCCACATTGAACAGGGCCATGGGCGGTCATGCTATGCAACTCAGTGGGTGGAGCACGGATAATGTCACCGTGCATTTGACATTTTATACATCTCCGGACAAAATCTATACAATCATGCTCCATAGTAAGCCAGAAGTATCCGGTTCTCATGATTTTCTTCGCTAGCAAATGGCCATTCATGTGAGGTCCACAAACGCCACTATGCACTTCTTTCATCATATATTGAGCTTCATCTTCATCAATGCACCTTAAAAGGTTCAAATCCGAGGTTCTTTTGTACAACACTTCTCCATTCAAGAAAAATTTTGAAGCCATTCTACGTAGAAAACTCTTGTCTTTTATACCAGCATGCAGAGGATAGGACCCAGTTTTTAGAAACTCCTTAAGATCGGTATACCACGGAACATTATCAGAGGACTTGTCTACAACCCAACAGTGGGCAGGTTTGTCTTGAAGTTGAATCGGAATTGGCTCGATCCTCAATTCATCAGGATATTGGATCATAGAAGCTAAAGTGGCCAAAGCATCGGCAAATGCGTTTCGGACTCGTGGAAGATGTCTGAACTCCAACTTTCGAAATTGTTTGGCCAGAGTGAGCAGATTACAATGGTAGGGCAGAATTTTTGAATCTTTGGTTATCCACTGCTTCAAGGTTTGATGTACGAGCAAATCTGAATCACTGAAAGCTATCAACTCTTTGATTTCCATTTCTAAAGTCATTTTGAGACCAAAAATGCAGGCTTCATATTTAGCCATGTTGTTTGTGCAAGCAAATTGCAATTTGGCAGCGGCAGGGTAATGCTTCCCTTCGGGTGAGACCAGAACAGCTCCAATTCCAACTCCGAAAGAATTCGAAGCTCCATCGAAGAAAAGTCTCCATTCAGGGCTTTGCTCACCTATATCATCTGTAACGCCTACGAATAAAACTTTCTCATCAGGGAAATAGGTATGAAGTGGTTGATAATCATCATCCCTTGGATTTTCCGCCAAATGATCAGCTATAGCTTGCCCTTTGACAGCTTTTTGTGAAGTGAAAACAATGTCGAACTCTGATAGAATTATCTGCCATTTGGCCAGGCGTCCGGTTAACATCGGCTTCTCCAAAAGATACTTCAAAGGATCAGATCGGGAAATAAGATAAGTGGTATGGCTCAACAAGTAGTGTCTCAACTTTTGAGCCGCCCAGGCCAATGCACAACAGCTTTTCTCAATGAATGAATAATTAGCCTCGTACTGCGTGAACTTCTTGCTTAGATAGTAAATGGCTTGTTCTTTCCTTCCAGAGTCATCGTGCTGACCTAGAACACACCCTACTGCTCCATCGAGTACAGATAAATACATAATCAAAGATCGGCCTGGTTTGGGCGGCACCAAAACTGGCGGATGCAACAAATAATCTTTAATCTTGTCAAAAGCCTGTTGGCACTCCTCATTCCAATACAATGGTACATTCTTTCTCAATAATTTGAACAAAGGCTCGCATGTGGCAGTTAGCTGGGCGATGAACCTCCCAATAAAATTGATCTTCCCTAAGAAACTTTTCACGTCCTTCTGAGTTTTCGGCACTGGCATATCTCGAATTGCTTTGATTTTCGCTGGATCTATCTCTATGCCTTTCTTGCTAACAATGAATCCCAACAGCTTACCCGCAGGTGCTCCAAAGGCGCATTTCGCAGGATTTAGCTTCAAATTGTACTTCCGCAACCTTTCGAACAACTTTTTCAAATCAACCAAATGGTCCTCTGCCCTCTTAGACTTGATTATGATGTCATCCACGTAGACCTCCATCTCCCGGTGGATCATATCGTGAAATAGGGTTGTCATGGTCCTCTAATACGTTGCTCCAGCATTCTTTAAACCGAAAGGCATGACTCGGTAGCAAAAGGTACCCCAAGGGGTGATAAAAGCAGTTTTTTCCCTATCCTCTTCTGCCATCAAAATCTGGTGATATCCACCAAAGCAATCACAAAAAGATTCAATCTCATGCCCGGCGGTATTGTCCAGGAGAATGTGAATGTTTGGTAGAGGGAAATCATCTTTAGGACTGGCCTTATTGAGGTCTCTATAGTCAACACAAACTCGCACCTCTCCACTCTTTTTTGGAACAGGGACTGGATTTGAAAGCCAAATTGGGTAATGGGAAACAATGATAATGTTGGTTTTGAGTTGTTTTTCAATTTGCTCTTTTATTTTGAGGCTCATATCTGGTTTGAATTTTCGGGGTTTTTGTTTTACGGGTGGAAAAGAAGGGTCTGTGGGTAACCTATGCACTACCACATCAGTTGAAATGCCAGTCATATCATCATAAGACCACGCAAATACATCTTGGAACATAGTCAAGAATTCAAGTATTTCCTTCTTCTGCCTCTCATTCAAATGAATACTAATTTGCACCTCCTTAACTTCATCCTCAGTGCCAATGTTAACCTTTTCTGTTTCTTCCAGGTTCGGTTTTGATTTTACCTCATATTGTTCAAAGTCCTTTGCAAAAGAATCGAATACATCCTCATTATCACTCTCGCTTTGGAGTTCGGATTCACAGACCTCCAAGTCGTGAGTAATATAGAGATTGCCATTATCGTATTCCAGAACTGTGATATCCAAAGGGTCAAATAATTTTATTTTTGGCCATCTGAAAGAATTAACGAATGTGGGATAATAAGCAAATTAGCATATAACAAACAAATGGTCAAGCAATACGACAAAAATATAAACAAATGAATAAACAAAATAACATGACAGGAACAACTTGTGCATTTTCATAAAACCTTTGATTGAAAGCAAATGGAAATGAAAACTTAACAATATTTACATCCGCAAACATTAGTCAAAAAGTAAAATTGTTTTCATTGGCTATTTACAGATGCAAAAGTATTTTCATGAATTCACATGAATGATAAACCCCTTTCAGTTTACCGAAACTCCTTCCGAATGGGCAGAAACTTGGCCGTCCAATTGGGAATTGATCCTTCAGGGATGTCAGGAAATTCAGCTTCGTCTGGAAAACTATCTTCAAATGTTGCCCCAACGAACAATTGGGCCAAACTAGCTTCAATTTCGTCAACTGGGTTGATTTCTGACATGATCACCTCGACTGGTCGTGGGAAAGTATAATACAGGGGTGGAATGTCAAGAGCCCTTTGCCTTCCTTCTTTTTCCTCTTTCTTACGTTCCTTCATTTCTCTGATATCCTTAGCAGTTGGTCGGAAGCCTAAACCAAACGAATCCTTTTTCTCAATAATCTCCACTGGCTTCAGAATTCCTTGCAAATCTCGTCCCAGCCCTTTATCAAATTCATAGCCTCCACGGATCATTTCTTTGGCCATCATGACACTGGCCTTTGGTAAAGCTCGCTCCTCGTTTGTGATCCAACTTACAGAAACGATATCAGCCGTGCTATGAGGAGTCATGGTGACATTGCGGCTTCCATCCTCTTTTGACCCAGAATCGATGATTACAAGGCAATCCTCTTCGGCAAATATAGTGATCAGCTTGTCATTTACTACAAACTTCAGCAACTGATGCAATGAAGACGGCACGGCTCCGGACTTATGAATCCACGGCCTTCCAAGCAAAACGTTGTAAACACTAGGAAAATGCATGACTTGGCAGGTTATTTGAAATTGTGCGGGTCCCATCTCGACCACTAAGTCTACTTCTCCTATTGGCTCTCTTTGCGCTCCATCAAAACCTCGGACTATGGTCCCTGAAGGCCTCAGCTTGACGTCTTGCAATCCTAGCTTTTCCAAGGTGCTCCAGGGACATATATTAAGAGCGGATCCATTGTCAATCAATACCTTCGGCAGCATTTTTCCGTTACACCTCACAACTATGTACAGGGCCTTGTTATGTCCAATGCCTTCCGCCGGCAATTCCTCGTTAGAGAAAGTGATTTGTTTGGTGAATAATACGTTCCTAACCACATGTGAGAAATTATCAACTGAGATGTCCTCAGGAATTTGAGCTTTGGTCAACACCTCGATCAGCGCGTCCCTATGCATATTTGAAGAAAAGAGTAGATCCAACATGGATATCTGGGCAGGCGACTTGCTCAGCTTCGCAACTACATTGTACTCGCTTCTTTGAAGCCTTTTAAGAAAATCCAAGGCTTCTTTCTCGGTGATTGTTGGTTTAACGGGCGGCTCGGAGTTATTTGCTTGAATCGGAATGGCAGCTTCAAATGGACTTGCAATTTTCCCCGATCTGGTAACCACTGACACTTCCTTCTTTGCAATTGACTTTTCCCCAATCTGTACGTCAGGTTCATCATAGTTCCATGGCACTCGTTGCAGGCTTAAAACAGGCTCTTGCTTCGGGAATTCAATAACCACCGGCTCCAAAGCCTCACTTTCGGCTGGCATGAGATCCAAAACAAAGGGCTTTTCATCCTCTTCAAATGGCAATTCTATGACAAAGGGTTGGTCTGTGACCCCAAACATTTCAGCTTCCCTTGCCAATTCTTTGACTGGTTCCACGTACTCCGTATCATCCAGAATAACCCCAATGATATTGGCATGTTCCGGTAAAGGGTTCCCATTTACGTTCGGCCCTTGCGCCTCCCTTTTCCGGATTACAATCTCCCCAGCTTCAACCATATCTTGGATTTTATGTTTAAGCGCCTTGCAATCAATAGTCGAATGTCCGGCAGCCCCTGAATGATAAGCACAGACGGCTTGCGGGTTATACCAGGCGGGCATGCCATATGGGTAGGTCGGAGGGGGCACCATACCAATTTTCCCGGCAGCCTTTAATTGTCCATACAATTGATCCAGAAGCCTACCTAGGTTGGTAAATGTACGGCTAGGAGGTCGGTTGTAAGGTTCAGGAGGTTGAGAATGGTTGTAAACATGTCTATTTGGTGGAGGAAATCTTGGGTTATATGGAGGGCGAGGTCGGTTTTGGGGTGGATTTGGTTGGGAAATTTGAAAAGGGGCTGAAGGTGGGTTAGGATGCTTGGGCGAGGTCTAGGGTGGTGGATGTTGGTAGTATATACAGGGTGCGGATTTGAGTAGTAAGGGTAATGGGGTTGGTAGATTGGACTGTGTTGGTATCGGGGTCTGGGTGAAGGGTTTTGGTTCCAAATAAAGGTTGCATCCCCCTCTTTCTTTTTGAACGGCGGCTTTTTCACATTGCTTCCTTGACCTTGTAAAGCATCCAACTGGGATTTGAGAGCAGAGACATTAACAATTTTTCCGGCTCTCACAAAGTCGTCAAACTCTTCCAATTTATTCACAATTGCAGCAAAAGAACAACCAGTCATACGGAAAATTTCTTCGAAATATGGAGGATCATGCGCCTTTATGAATGTGCGAATAATTTCATCCTCAGTCATCGGTGGCTCCACCTTCGCAGCTATCTTTCTCCATCTCTTGGCATATGTCTTATGATCTTTAGATGGTCGCCTTTTCGTTCCTTCCAGAGTAGTCCGGGTTGGCGCTAGCTCACAGTTATACTCATATTGTCTAATGAAGGCATTGGACAGATCGAGCCAGGTCTTCACTTCCTCTGGCTTTAGGTTGGAATACCAATCGAGAGCATCCCCTTCTAAGCTTTCTGGAAATAATCTCAACGGCAAATTCTCGTCATCCACTGGCTTGCCCAACTTGTTAGCAAACAAGCGCAGGTGCGTTTTAGGGTTGCTTGTTCCATCATATTTGTTGAATTTAGGGGTCTTGAACCCCACCGGCAGTTGCACGTTCGGAAACAGGCACAAATCATCATAATCCAACACCCCTTGTTTGCTTAAACCTTGGCTTTTCTGGATGAATTCATCAAAACGATCCAAGCGTTTAAGTAGCTTCATATCAATCTGGGCAGATGACTCTCCCATTTCTGGCTTATTTTGAAAAGTGTGCTCCGGTACCACAGGCTCTGCGGTATTCTGGTAAAAGGTTTGTGGGTTCGGATGCATGTTTGGGTCGATTTGAGGCTGAAACCCTTGCCCATAAGGAGGATAGAACGGAGGATTTTGAGTATAAGCATATTGCGGGTTGACAATTCCCTCAAACGTGGTTTGCATTGAAGGAATAACAAATGGTAACGTGGTCTGGCTGGGAGGAATAACAAATGGTTCAGATTGTGGTTGTGTGGCGGGCACAGGCTCAGGTTGCACTCCGCTACTAACGAGTTCGTCGATTAACCTCTTTTGAGCGGCCATTTCGGATGCCATTTCCCCAAATTTTGCGAGTAATTCAGTCAACTGAACCCCAGGACTTGCAGCCTCCGGCTGGGTAGTTGCAACGGCCTTATCAGACGATTCTGGTTGAGTACTCATGTCTACACGATTCCTTTGGGCCTTACTTCGGGATCGCGTAATAATGGGGTTTTTCCGAAAAGCTATTTTGAAATTTACCTGAGAATGCAAAAGACTCCTTTAGATAAACCAATGATTACTGAATTTCTGCAATTTATTCAAAAAAAGAAAAAGAAAAAGAAAAAGACATGAGTTAGATCTATTCGAACAATTCGGATGCATGTCCTATGGGGGGACCCTTTTTGTGCCAAGGGTAGGCCTAGCATGATGCAACACTTTCGGAATGAGACCCGTTAATCAAACCTGTTATTTGACAAACACTTTGTGAAAAGGGAAGAGATTCATTTCATTGCAGAAACCAAATACATCTGTTTACATCATATCGCGAAGGCGATTTCGTACAAGATCACCAAAGTTCCTAAGCCTATCTAGTACAGAGTCTTTACTTTCTCTAGCATATGGCATCTTGACACGTTCGGCTTTATCATATAATTCCCCACATTTCCGCTTCATCTCTTGGCGCCTTTCTCGCTCCTTCTCATATAACCTCTTGTTTTCTTCTGCCTTTCCTTTGTGCGCTTCGATGGATTTCTTCAACTGTACCACCTCCATGTCCTTGGCTTTAATGATGGCTCTCAGCTTCTCAATTTCCTCATACGGCTCATGTTGCAACCCTTGCATGGTGGAATCTTTCAACCAATCCTCGTATGGTGCGGTCATTACCCCCTTCTGTTTGAGCTCCGGAAGATAACGAATGCTTCTATCGTCGGATATTATTCTCCAAGATTCAGTGATTTGGCTCTTCATAGGGATCTCTTTTGGGCATACCCCCTGATCAAAGAAAATGGTGACTTCACTAAACTCGGAAATCGGTGGCGGCCCCTGAATGCGACCTAGTTGTCTGAGAAATCTCTTCGGGGTATATGAGATGATTCCTTGAGTACCCAGCAAGAAAACATGTTCGGATTCCTTAGTGCAAAGTATCGGCTCAAAGCAGTCTGTCCAATCTAATACCCACCTAATGTTGAAATCTTGCAATGTTTCCAAGTAGTCCACACATTCGGATGCGTTCTTTGGTAGATCTCCCTCATTGACTCTTTTGGGATGTGTGACTACCCAATTATATCCAACCACCGGCAAACTATCGGCAACTGATGCTTGTCTCTTAAAATGTCCCGTAGCCCATATGTATAAAACCAAGTTCGCCCCATGGAAAAACTTTTCTCCCTTTCGACAACCAGTACAAGCTAAGAAAATATCTGCGAGAATGGTCGGGACTATAGAACATTGCTTACCCTGAATTCCTAAGAAAAGGTCATTCACAATTTTTACTGATTTAAAGGCTATCTTTTGATCTTTTCGCGGAAAGAGATAGGTCCCAACCATAACTACCCCATATACTAGTAGCCTTTTGCGCTCCCATACGGCTTTGGAAGTGAACACAAAATCCGTCACATGCCTCTCGAATCCATCGCGTGGCGCAAATCGTTCAAACAGAATATTCACGGCGACGCCCTGATCTGACCCTCGTAGCACGGACTCCTTCAATCCTATAATTTGACAAAATTCGACCTTGTCGGAAGCAAATGGAAACACCAAGGCAGTTCCACGTGTGGGTAAACCAAGGAGGCCAGCTACTTCTTCGAGTGTTATAGTCATTTGCCTATTGCCTATTCTAAAAGCAGTACACTCGGGGTCCCAAAGATGAACTAAAGCCTCTACCAAATAATTGTTGGATTTGATCTGCTTAAAGTCTCCAATTGGTCCTAAAAATTGGGCTACTTGATTCAGTTCACTAGGTAACATGAAGGTGGGCCATTGTTGAACCTCAGTTGACGGTATTAACAATTGGTAGATGCGGCGAGGGCAAGCCATCTGATAATGAAGAAGGCAGTTTGTCAATTACCTTACCTACGAGTCTCATTCCTCCAGTTATGCGATAACTTAAACGTGCAGTCCCTTGAAGGGTTAAATACCCATGGGACACAAAAAGGTTGGTTTTATTCCTAAAACGGGATTCCCTACGTGGCGTTCCCTTTCTAGGGTTTATGCATGATGCCATTTTATTAAAACAATAAAATATGCAATTTGAAATGAAACGTGACCTAAGGAACCCTTTATTTTGCCAGGGTAGGCCTAAAATGGTATGGCATTATGAATTTATGAACAAAATAAACCATAATTTGTAAAACGTGCAATAGCCTATCTACAAGGGTAGGTCCTAAAAGAAGGTCATGCCAGACCTTTTATCTCTTAATGTTTGTGAATGCAAAAGACAAAAGACAAGGAAACGTGAGCTCAACACATAATCACATAACACATTTGGACAATTAGATAATATAAAAGGCAATAAAGACAAATAAGGAAAGAGGGTTGGGACCCCTCCCCTCGTGAATAGTGTCCCTAGTTCAGGATAAGGCCGACTCTACCCTAGGCAATTCTAATATGGATGCATGAGGCTTGGCTTACTAATGCATCTAGACTCGATAGGTTATAGGTCCCCGAGCCTTCAAACTTAGAAACCAAGGGTCATCAATCCCAAGGTTCTTTGTCGGTGGCTCGAGCGATTCCCCAAACACCGCTACGGACACATCGTGTCACGGCTACGTGTTTGAGTGAATCTATCAAAATCCCCAACCTTCGACTAAAAGCTAAAGGCTATCAACCCATAGCTTAAAGCGGAAGATTGAGTGACCCATTGGATCATGCTACACACACATCGTGTCGTGATCACATGTCCAAGTGGGTCTCCTAATCCTAGTAGGGTAGAGTGGCGTGACAAGCCACTAAAGAAAAATAAAAGGGATAAAAGAAGTAAAGCGTATGCTCGTATGCTAGTGCTCGTTTGGAGGGGAAGGGTCAAGAACCAACGCGAGGCTCTAGGGTGACCCATACCTCCCAAAATGCAATGCAAGCGCGAGATAACAAGTAAACATTCATTCAAACATACATTCGTGAGTCGAGGGATTGGTTTGATTACGTACATAAGACAAAAGGTCCTAAAAAAAGAAAAATGCAATCCTAATATCCACATGCCATGCATAAAAAGGGTAGAAAAAGGAAACGAACGGTTAAGTCAAAAATGCTTGGACCCACTTAGGAATTCCCCAGTGGAGTCGCCAACTGTCGCGCCCCATTTTTTGATAAATAAATAAATGGTTTGAGAAAGTTGTTTTTTTTTTTTTTGATTTTTGTGAGTTGAAAAAGATATGGGTCTAATATGGGACTGAAAAAGCGACGATTTGACCCAAAAAATAGTTTTTAAAAGGGTTTTTGAATGAGAAATTGGAGTCGCCACTTGGTAATGATTAAGGTGTACCAAGTCACCTAAAATAAATTTTTAAAGACAAAGTAGTAAAACCCTTTTAAAAACGACTCCTAGTCCACGTAAGCCAAAGAAAAAGGTTCGGGAGTCACGTTTGACAAAGGGGAAGGCAAGGATAGAATCCAAGGCACCCCTTTGACCTAGCCAAGGCTAGTTGCGCGACTTAACCTTACCTTTCCTAATTTTTTACCCAATGTATGTATCGCACGTTGGAGATGACTATATGAATGCAAAACGGAAAGGAAAATGCAATCCTAAATTCTACGATGTCTCTTGTGAGGCTTTTGGTCCCAAGCCACATGAATTGTGGCGGCCAACAAAGGAAAACCTCATAGAGGTCGATTAATGCAAATGAGAGTTCAAATTCGAGTGTGCAAGTGTGAAAGTGTATGAAAGATGCAAGAAATATAAGTGCAAGTGTGCGATGTAAAAAATGCATGTGAAATTGTATAAAATTCAAGTGTTTTTCGTGTGCAAGTGTGTGAAAATAGAATAAGAGATATATAAGGTAAAGAGGAATTCCATTTGTGAGGTGAAAATGATCACGTGATAGGAAAAATGTAGTGAGAAAGTATGGTTTGAAAAATGTGAAAAATGTGGTTAAAAGAGTATGTAGATGATAAAAATGAAAGTATGACCCTAGGGGAATGCAACAAGTCGGGTACGGGGGTTGACTCCTAACTTTTCGACTTCTATTTTCCCTTTGATTAGAAGGCAAAACTAGCGTGCTAAGGCTATCGAGTAGCCACACTCTTACGTTTTCCTTATCGGAAGGGGACACTCAAGCAAAATGAACCCTATAGCTAGCATGAGATGCAAAACCTAAAGTGAGGGGAAAAGGGGTTCGAGGCTCATGCCAAATGATAAAACTAAGGAAAATGCGTGATATGTGGTGAACAAGCAAATGATGTACTAACAAGGGAAAAACCCTAAGGGTCTAGCGTTGGACTAGCCCATTCTATGAATTCCGACTAGCGTTGGACTAGTGGAAACGATAAAAGAAGCCACAACTAGCGTTGGACTAGTGTGGTGACGTACATTCATCCATTCCATTCATCCACACTATAAAAAGTGAGTAGACATGCGAATCACTTATAAACACGTAGCACATAACACTTAGCATGCTTGACTAGATGCGAGGACCTAATAAAGCGATTAAACACTTAACACGTAGGCATGCAACCAAACTAATGAACCTATTACATTCACTAACTAAAACAAAAAGGGAAGGGGAAAATGGACCAAATTGCTCGCCACAGCCCTATCTATTACAAGCCAAGAGGTGTACGCATACCCCATTAAAAGAATAACTTAATGAAAACAAAAAGTAAATGACATAAGTAAAAGGAATTAAAGAAAAGCTAAGAAAGCAAAGTAGACATGCAATTCACTTAGCACGTTGAGTCACATAAGAGAAACAAAAATAGATAAAAGGAATTATACCGCTCCCTTTTGTAGTATTAAATGGACGAGACTTAAACTGGGCTAAGTCACCAACTAACGGGATAACATGTGCTAAAACCATTCAAAGCAAAGGATTAACGCACCAATTTAGTTATAAGATATGAACAAAACAATTGGAATCCACCAAATCATCAAATTTTCCCCCAATTGCAACTTAATGAAGTAAAAAGCTAATTAAAGACCAAGCAAAGGCATGATCATCCAACCTCCAAGCATAACATCTACTAAGACCCAAATGCAAGCACTACTCAAATCATTTGAACCTAATTGAAGCATTTAAAAAACTCAAAGGTCCCCAAGTAAAAAAATAAAGTCCAAGCAAACATTATATCTCAAGAATCCAAGAGTGAATGAAGGTCCATGAATGGTTTAAACTTGCATTTCTAGGACCCAATAACGACCACTAATCAATCACATTCAACGTCAAAATGAATCATCAAAGAGCTTCAAAGGTCCCCAAAATAATAAAGATCAATTAATGATTCAAATGCAAACACCTTAGGACCTAATTGCAAGACATTGGAATGTAATTAGGCCATAATGCATTGCTGCAAAAGTACAAGGACCAAATTGATTAGTTTTTCCAATTTCTGGGTCATAATAGCATTAGTTAGAAACCAAGGGGTCAAAGTGAAATTTTGAAAGATGTTCATGCATGCAATCCAACATTTTCGGCCAACTGAAACTACTTCATTCTGCCATTTCTGCTGTAGTTCCCACACACAAGTTTCAGCAAATTTCGACAAGAATGAAAGAAGAAAACCATCAAACCATCATGCTAACACATCAAACCAGCACTTCCAATAGAACATGCTAACACTTAGCATCTAAAAATGCAAAAAAAAACTTAGCAAGAGTTTATGTAAGTTCTGGAAAATTTTCGTGCAGAAATTTTGGCAATCAATGCTCTCTGGATTCAGCATTTCGCATGGTGGACTCATTCTCAAATCAAAAACCAATTTCGAGTTCACATTAGGCATGCCAGGGAATGATGAAATCAGAAACACTAAGGATCTTCATGCAAACATGAACGCAAACCAGGCTTTTTACCAAAGGAAACGAAAAAAAATGCAGCCAACGTAGCTTTCTTTCTACAGCTTCAACACACACACGACACATTTATAAACTTCAATGGATCATGTAGAAACCTCAAACTAATGCCCCAAAGCCCAAACTAACTCACTTAGGATCAAACAACCGAAAAAAACAGGATACAAAAGAAAACATGGCTCCAGTAACACTTTCCACAAACGAATTGTTTCATGCATCTCATATCAGAAACACACATTGACTAAAATGTTAAATCTAATGAACGAGGCTTCTGGAACAGATCATATATAATTAAGACAACACAAGACAGTTTTGTTGACGACAGGAAAATAATGCTTCAACGAACCAAAAGGAAAAAAAAATAAAATAAAAGAACTGCTGCAACAATCTAAAGCTTCAAACTTGTTGCAGCAGATTTCCTTTCATGCGCAAAACAGTCAGACCTCATTTAAACTCAGCCAGCAAAATCCTCAAACAATCCTCAAACTTTGCAAATGTAAGACATTGAAATTTCAGCATGAACATCAGAATAGAAAACACAGGCAAACTGGGAACCTTCACAACCATCCGACATGTGATTTCAGGCGTAAAATCAAATGAAATCAGCCAAGGAAATGTTATTTTTTCTCCAAGTTAACATCTTTACATCCTAAACTACAGCTTGAAGATGAAATCAACAAACCCAAACAGATTTCAAGTTATAGTCATGGCTGAAATGCACTTAGACCAGCAAAAGACTCCACTTTTCTTTTTAAAATCTGATGAGATATGAGTGGAAAAGATAAAAACATCACCTTTAATACTTGAAAACACCAGGGGAACGTGAAGAATCCGGGGATGGCAAGGTTTATCTTCAAGCTCAGCCACCTCTTTCTTTCCAATAGAACCCCTGTAGTCCTCGGTTGTTTTATCTCTTCAGCCGCCAAATGGCCTTCCCGTAGCTTTTCTTTTGCCGTTTTCTTCTCAGCCTCCCAAGCCTCTCTTCCCTCTTGTTTCTTTTCTCAGATTTTTATCTCTTTTCCCTGCCCGAACCTTTTGTACAACCCTCTGTTTTTTCCCCCCAGGCGCAGTCGTCACTCCCTAATCTCTATTTTTCTGGTTTCCTTCAGAATTTTTCTTTCAGCCGTGCTCTCTTTCTCTGTCCAAAAAAAACTTTGCGGCTGCTGCTTCTTATCCCTTTTATATGGAACTCCAAGTTTCCTAAACCCTCACCCCAATGGTGAGGATGAAGGCTTGTCCTTCCCTTTCCATCCAGCCATCCGATGATGCTCCGTGGCTGTCCTTTGCACACTGCAAAAAATTGCAGCGTGCATGCTGCGGTATTTATATATATATTTATTATTTTATTTTATTTTATTTTATTTTATTTAACTAATTAATTAATTAAACAACAAAAATGATAATAATAAAACAATAATAATTAATGACGAAAACAGCTTAATTAACATTAGATAAAAATAAACTAGAAACAACAAAAATGCAACTTTCCATTTTTTTTCATTTTTCTCATTTTTCACTTTTTTCAAAATAACTTAATAAAATAAAATGCCAAAAAGTTGAATTTAAAAGAAATAAACATATTTTTGTGAACAAATTTTCTTTTTTCTTTCTTTTTCTTTCTTTTCCATTGTTTTTCCCAAAAAAACTAAAAACCTATTTTTTGAATGTTTTTGCCTGTTTTTTCTTTTTTTTTTCTTTTTTTTTTCATGATTTTCATCATCATTTTTTTATCAAGAAAGCATTAAATAAAAACAAAAATGACTAAAACATATATTTTTTTAATGTTTTCCTTTTTTCTCTAGCAACTCTATGCTAATCTTAAAATTTAAAAACTAAAACTAAAACTAAAACTAAAAGTAAATAAAACTAAAAAGACAAACAAGAATAAATGACAAATGAAATAGATCAACTAAAAGGGCCAAAAATGAACTAAAATAAAATAACCACTAAAAATGAGAAACAAACAATAACGAACTAGAATGCAAACAATCTGCAACAAAAATCATGAATTAGATGCACCATACAAAATTATTTAAAATTTGGTGTCTACACCTCCTAGAGTCATTATATACCATTTATAATCATCATAGATAGCCACACAATCATGCTTATATTAAAACAGAAAAATCTCCAAAAATAATAAAAGTTCATCACTTCAGCCACAAATCAAGAAATAACCCATAAACTTGCATCTCATACTACCACTAAGCATGATTTAAGCATCAATTAAGGGAGGAGGGTGGTTCTTCACAACTTACCTTAAAACAAGAGAGAGAGAGAGCTATTGGTCACCTTAACTTTCCAAATAACTTCACACAACAACTCACCAACACCTCCTTAAGTGGTTTTATGGAGCAAAATCAAGGTTGGATGGTTGGTTTTGATGATTTGGAGCAAGCTTGAAGAGTTTTCTTCCTTGTGCTTAGAGTAAGAGAGAGAGAGAAAGAGAGAATGAGAGGGCCGGCCACCATGGAGAATTTTTTGATGATTTTTGGGTCATTTTTAAGCTATTTTAACCAAATTGGTAAAAGGGTGAATAGTGTTCAAAAAAGGTCAAACCACTCCTATGGTGACACTTGTTACCTTTTAATAAATACTTACCTATCTTGTCTCTCTTATACCAATCCACTTAGTGTGAGGCCCCAGTTCGTTCTACGTTGATATATTCATTAATTGGGCGGTAACGTTTGGTTTTGGGAGTATTTCGAAAACCCTAAGTAGGGATTAAGACTTAAACCCTAAGTTCCGGTTAAAATTGAAAACCCGTTTTTTCCACATTTTCTTTATTAGAAAATTCCCCAGATAATTTTTATTGAGTAAATAGAGTTTTTAGATGATTTTTCTAGTATTAGTTAGTTTTTGAGAAATAAGAACGTATATTGGACGTGGGACCCACTAGTGCGAAAAGTTCGGAAAAATTCGGCCAATAAGGTTAAGTTTCGGATACTGTGTAAAATTTATCGGGTGTTAAAAGATAAGTAGTGTGTGTGAAGTGAGTGATGTGAGAGAGAAAAGGAAGATAAGAATGCATTAATGAGTGTGACAAGTGTCACAATATGATTGGTTGGACTTTAAGAATTACTATTCACAATTTTGACTTTTTTGACCAAAGGTTAAATATCTCAAAAATCATTCAAAATTCACCATTTTTCTCTCCTTGGTGGCCGGCTCTCTAAGCTCAAAGAAGGGAGGAAATTTTCCATCTCTCAAGCTTCCATAAGCTTCAATCTTCCATAAACAAAAGCTTAGACTAGATTTCACTCCATAAAATCTTACCTTCTAGTGCTAGTAAGGGTTGTGGTGAAGTTTGTTTGAAGGTCTAAGGTGCCCAACATCTTCCTCTCTCTTGGTTCTTGGTAAGTGAAGCTTGAAACACCCTACTACACCTAATGATGCTTATGTTGTGCTTATTAGTGATAAGAGTGCTGAAATTTCTGGTTTTAATCTTGGCTTGAAGTGATTTGGTGAAGTTTTCCATTTTATGATGATTTTTCTGGTTTAATTGGATTATGATGGTGTGGTTGAATATGATGAATGGTAATAGCCTATAATGACTCTAGTGAGTGTGAAATGTGGATAAATGCAACCAATTTTGGATTTGGTGTGAAAATTGAAAAGTTAGGGTTCCTAAATCCCCAATTCTGTCCGGTTTTGGATCATAGGGTTAGAGGCAGAATTTGACTTTGCTCAAAACATGAAAGTTGTAGGTATTGATGTGTTTGAGGTGCCTACAAAATTTCAGGTCATTTGGATTAATGTAGAATGAGATATGACGAAATTACTGTAGCTGTTCTGCTTTGGTCAGAATGCGAAAACTGCTTTGGTATTTGGCTATTTTGGCTGGAATTGGTTTGGATTTTGAAGTTGGTGTCTTCTGATGAAATGTAGCTGGATGTCTTATCTAACATATGCCTTTGGAATTTCGGCATTTGGACTTGTATAGACTAAGTTATAGTCATTACAGTTTTATGTGATTTGCAAACCTGTTTTGGTAATTCTGGATTTGTATTTTGCATATTTGACCTAGTTGTGCTAGGATTTGGACTGAGTGGCCTTCTACATTGTTGTACCCCTGTTCCTTAGCTTCGAAACGGTGGGTCTTACACCCCCATCCGATAACCGTAGTGAATTTGGTGAGTTACAAGCTGTTTGGGCTTCCGACCAAAACACCAAACTTATAGCCCTATATCAGAGCTTTCTAACGCCCTTAGAATTTCATGAATCGGATTTATAAAACCTGAGATATAGCCGAGCAAACAAGGCCTGCCCGTGAAAATGACCAGAAATCTGTTTTGGTCCTGATGACCAATTTTCGTTCCGAATTTGGATTGCCGACCTTCATGAAAGTTGTTCCATTTGGAATGAACTATCTAACTGCCAATTTTCAGCTCTTTTGACCATGTGTAGCATAGAAAACAGTTTGCACTCAAAACTGACCATTTGTGCATTGGCCAGATTTCGTAAGTGATTGTGTTTGGTTCATTTGGGACTAAAGCCTCCAGTTTCAGTTCTGGTGTCTTCATAACAGTTGTTGTTCATCCTTTAAGCTTCGATATGGCATCTCATACGCCTTAATCCGATATTCGTAGCTCAACTTATGAGTAAACTAGAAACGAGTGTCAAATCTGCCGTTTCCGCTAACGGCCGTCTCCGTTTCCGTTCGTCATATTTACGTGCGCGCGTGCCGTTTTTGCCGTTTTGCTTGTTTTAGGCACGATAGTAGTCGTTTGCGATATTATGTGACACAATCTTCTATTTCAGACGGTGGTGAGCTGGGCGGAACTGGTGGGGCCCACTACTAGCTGTTCATTTCGATCCGACTTCGTACTTTTGCTATTTCAGTTTCTGGGTAAGTATTCAGGCCAGTTTGGTGTGTTTTCTTTGCTATGTGTTTGAGATATGTGAAAAGGGCACTTAGGCGAGGGTGTACTTTATCGCACTCGACCTAAACCCTAATTTGAATGTATAATTGTACTTGGCATATGTATATGAACCTTTTGGAACCAAAACCCTTGAGCTTGTGGCTCGGGGCGACTTTCGAATAAAGTTTGTGAAGTTTGCAAAGTTTGTGATTTTGAATAATTTTGTGAAGTTTGTGAGTTTGGGGCGAACTCTTGACCTGGTTGGACTATTCGAGCCGGTTAGGGTTTGGTCGAAGGCAGTCCAACTTAGTCTGAGGTCACCAAGTTTGTAGGTTCATGTTATGAACCAATTTTGTAAATCCGGTTCACCGAGAAGGTGACCAAGTTTGTGACCCGAGCTTGTGACTCAAGCTCAAGTTTGTGATTTCGTTCGCCCGGGCAAGTTTGTGAGGTGACTGGCCAGTGAGGGTGATAAGGTGTCGGTGGGTGTACAAGTGAAGTTCTACGGACTATTATTTGCAGTCGACGGAGTGTCGGCAGGAGATCACGCATGGCACATGAGTTGGCTTTGGAGCCACCTGTATCCTTATTATGTGATGTTACTTTTCTGCTTTTGCTTTACTCTTATTGTGTAACTGTTACGTGAAATTTATGCTTTCGCCCCTGTTTACTTACTAAGCATATAGCTTACCCCGTTCCTTTTGTTTTCCTTAGCAGGGGCCGACGCGGGGACTTATGGGCACTTACTCTAGTATTGGTTTGTCATAGTTGGACAATTAGGATGTTTGTTTTTATTGTGGTGGTTTGTATAAGGACCCTCCTTAGGGTCTACCTTTTAGTTTTGGTTGTAATTATAAGGGTGTAATAGTTTGACTGGATACTTTTGGAGAATGTAATTATAACTCTTTTGGGATTGTATATATTGTTTTTAGTGCTCTTTCGAACTTTAAGTTTTGAGTCCTGGCGCGAGCTAGACAGGCGGCCCGCCGATACCCTTGGGTTCGCCCTTGGGAGAAGTGGGGTCGTCACACTTAGCACCCTCTACTTATCTCTTAACACCCGGTAAATTAATTCCAGTATTCAAAACTTAACCTAGTTGGTCGAAATTTTCCGAACTTTTCGCACTAGTGGGTCCTACGTCCGGTATACGCTCTTAATTTCTAAAAATCCATTCGATACTAGAAAAAACATCTAAAAATTATATCTGCTCCTTAAATTCATCTAGAAATTTTCCTAGGCACGAAAATGCAGAAAACAAGCCATAAAAATACGAGAAACCTAGAAAATGAAAATTACGGGTTCTCACACTCTCTCCCCCTTAAAAGAATTTCGCTCTCGAAATTTCTCACCTTAATTCACGAAAAGGTTAGGGTATTTCATTCGCATCTCCTCTTCCACTTCCCAGGTAGCTTCCTCTACCCCATGGTTTCTCCACAGTATCTTCACCAATGGAATCTGCTTGTTTCTTAGCTCTTTGACTTTTCGGTCAAGCACTTGGACAGGTTTTTCTTCGTAAGCAAGCGATTCGTCTACTTCGATCTCCTCTGGTTGTAAGACATGGGTTGGGTCGGGATAGTATTTCTTTAGCATCGAGACGTGGAAAATGTCGTGAATCCGAAAAAGACTGGACGGCAGCTCTAATCAATACACTACCGTTCCTACTCTTTGAAGAATCTTGTAGGGTCCAACGAACCGCAGTTGGAGCTTCTTTCCTTTGCCCGCTGTGACACTTCATAAAGGTGTGACTTTAAGAAATACATGGTCTCCAACCTCGAACTCCAAGTCTTTTCTACGATTGTCTGCGTAGCTCTTTTGTCGGCTTTGAGCTGTTTGGAGTCGTTGCCGTATCAACTTGACCTTTTCTCGAGCTTCCTCCATCCAAGGAATAGTGGTTGGATCTAATGTCTTCCTCTCGCCAACTTCATCCCAGTAAATTAGTGATCGGCATTTTCGTCCATATAATGCTTCATATGGAGCCATTTGAATCGACGAATGGTAGCTATTGTTGTATGCAAACTCTACTAAGGTCATGTGTTGACCCCAGTTGCCTCCAAAATCCAGAATGCAAGTTCGTAGCATGTCCTCGAGAGTTTGAATGGTTCGTTCTGATTGTCCATCCGTCTGAGGGTGATAGGTTGTGCTCAAGTTGAGTTTCGTCCCTAGAGTCTCCTGGAACTTTTGCCAAAACCAAGATACAAAACGTGGATCTCGATCAGAGACGATACTGACTGGAACGCCGTGTAGCCTTACGATCTCGCTCATGTACAGTTGAGCCAACTTGTCCATGGAATACTTCATGTTCACCGGCAAGAAATGGGCCAACTTGGTTAATCAATCGATGATCACCCAAACGGCATCGTGTCCTTTCTGCGTTCGCGGCAAACCTGAAACGAAGTCCATGGTGATGTTTTCCCACTTCCATTCAGGTATCTCCAGGGGTTGTAACAAGCCCGATGGTTTTTGATACTTTGCTTTAACTTGTTGGCAAACGAGACATTTTTGCACGTATAGAGCAATTTCCTTCTTCATATTGTCCCACCAATAATTTCCTTTCAGGTCTTGATACATCTTACTACTACCTCGATGGATTGTATACTTGGATCGATGGGCTTCCTCTAGAATCTCCGTTTTCAACGATTCATCCTTCGGCACCACTATTCGGTTTCGGTATTTTAAAATACCCTCAGGACCAAAATTGAAATTAGTGGTTTCTCCTTTTCCCACTTTCTCTCCCCATTTCTGCACCAGTGCATCTTCCTTTTGAGCTTCTTTAATCCTTTCCAAGAAGGTAGAAGTCACTTTAATATTGCTAAAAATCACCTTATGACTCCCAGGGTAGGGTTTCCATTCACACACGGAGTCTAACAATTCCCACACTTTGATGATTAGACTCGCGACCTGAGCTTTGCGACTTAGGACATCGGCCACCACGTTTGCTTTTCCCGGATGGTAGTTGATGGTATAGTCGTAATCCTCTAGAAATTCCATCCACCGTCGCTGCCTCATGTTTAATTCCTTCTGTGAGAAAAGATACCTCAGGCTTTTATGATCGGAGTAAACTTCGAAAGTTACTCCATATAAGTAGTGCCTCCACTTCTTCAGAGCAAAAACAACTGCAACTAGCTCCAGATCGTGGGTTGGGTAATTTTGCTCGTGGGGTTTTAACTTCCTCGAGGCAAAAGAGATCACATTTCGGTTTTGCATTAATACACATCCCAGGCCTTCTCGGGATGCATCAGTGTACACAGCATATCCGTCCACCCCGTTTGGTAAGACTAGAACTGGAGCCATGGTCAATCTTTTCTTTAATTCCTGAAAACTTGTCTCACTTCAGGCGTTCCATAAGAACCGACCATGTTTCTTCGTCAAATCGGTTAAAGGACCGGCTAGTTTGAAGAAGTCCTTGATAAAACGCCGGTAATATCCAGCCAGTCCTAGAAAGCTGCGGACCTCTGTGGGACTTTCAGGCCTCTTCCAATTAGTCACAGCCTCTACTTTCGCCGGGTCAACGGAAATTCCCTCATGAGAAATTACGTGCCCCAGAAAAGCAATTTTCTCCAGCCAAAATTCGCACTTGCTGAACTTGGCATATAGTTGATGGTCTCTCAAGGTTTGCAAGACAGTCTTCAAGTGTTGCTCATGCTCTTCACAGGTCTGGGAATAGACCAGGATGTCATCGATGAAGACTACGACAAATCGATCCAGGTAGGGCTTAAAAACCCTATGCATTAGGTCCATGAAGGCGGCAGGAGCATTGGTTAGCCCAAAGGGCATCACTGCGAACCCGTAATGCCCATATCTCGAGTTGAAGGCGGTTTTCGGAATATCCACCTTCCTGATTAGTAACTGGTAGTACCCTTGGCGGAGGTCCAGTTTCGAGAAAACCACCGCTCCTTGCAACTGATCAAATAGCTCATCGATATGGGGCAGTGGATACTTATTTTTAATTGTGATATTATTCAGGCCCCGATAATCAATACACATCCTCAAACCACCATCTTTTTTCTTTACAAACAGTACAGGAGCTCCCCAAGGAGACCCACTCTCTTGAATGAATCCCCGCTCCAGAAGGTCCTGTAATTGCAACTTTAGCTCCTTGAGCTCGGCAGGAGCCATTCGGTATGGTGTTTTTGAGATGGGTGAGGCTCCCGGTAGCAGGTCTATTTTGAATTCAATTTCTTTTTCCGGAGGTAAGGCTACTAATTCATCAGGAAACACGTCCGAAAATTCCTTCACTACGGCCACATCCTCCACTTTCAACTTATCCATGGGGGGTGTTAATCAAAAAGGCCAAAAATCTTTGCGCTCCTCTGCTTAGCAATTTCCTAGCCCGAATGCCCGAAATCAAAGCAGATGAGGCTAACCTACCCCTTATATCCAATCTTAAGGTCGCCTCACCAGGAATGCGGAATTCCACCACTTTCGTTTTACAATCCAGTTGGGCATTATACCTGGCTAGCCAATCCATACCCAAAATCACATCATACCCCTTAATGACCAGACTTATCAAATCCCCTAACAATCTTTTCTCTCCTACCCATACTTCACAATCCCTATAAACCATACTAGTAACCAAGCGTTGATTTCCCGTAGGTGTACTAACTTCTAGGTCGTATGGTAAACTAGCAGGTTTTATATCGATGCCACACATGAATTCAGGGTTAACAAAGGAATGGGTGGCACCAGGATCAATTAAAACTTTGGCAAAACGGTGGAAAATAGGGATCGTACCTTCTACGACCTCTGAGGATTCTGGGACCTGTCGAGGTTCTAAGGAATAGACTCGAGCTGGCACTTTAGGTTTCGCCTCATTCCCCTTATTCGGTCTCGTATTGGTCTTCGGCGTGGTTTGAGTTCCCCTTCCTTCTTGCGTTATGGGTGGGCAGGTAGCAAGCTGGTGGTCTGCGCTTCCGCAACACAGACATTTGCCTCCCTTCTTCTAGCAATTGTCTTCAAAGTGATTCAGCTTTCCGCAGTACCCACAAGGTCCACGAGACGCCGAACCTGAGCCCCTCTGGAAGTTTCCACCTTGGCCTCTCCTGGCTGGGCCGCCCCTAGACTGAGCCCCTCTGCCGGAACCTGACTGTTGCCCACCTCCAGTTCCGCGTCCAAACTTGGAGGGAGTACCTCTGTCCCCTTGTCCAGAACTGCTTCCAGGATAGCCCCGCTTTTTTGCCTGGAAGTTTTGGACCTGCAATCGAGCACTCTCTACCCTTTGGGCCTTTTCTACGACCTCGTTAAAAGCATTGATTTGAGCCACTGCGAGGTCCTTTTGAATTTCAACGTTCAAGCCCTGAATGAAACGCCTGATTCGCCGTTGCTCTGTCACGATCAGCTCAGGCGCAAATTTGGACAAACGGGTGAACTGGCTCTCGTATTCCGCCACCGATTGAGTTCCTTGGCGGAGTCGGATGAACTCGTCTTCCTTCCTCTCCTAAACTAGAGGAGGGAAGAATTGTAGACACCAAATTTTAAATAATTTGTATGTTGCATCTAATTCATGATTTTGTTTTAGATTGTCTGCATTTTAGTTGTTATTTTTATTTTTATTCATTTTACCTTTTTATTTGTCTTTTATTTGCTAATTATTTTTAGTTTTATTTGTCATATTAATTTTGTTCACGTTTTAGTTTTAAGTTTTTAACGTAAAATTTGTGAGAAAAAGGAGAAAAAAAGAAAATGGTTCACAAAAGTACGTTCATTTCTCTTAAATTCAATCTTTTGGCATTTTGTTAATTTATTTTGAAAAAAAGGAAAAAATGGAAAGTTGCATTTTTTTGTTTCTAGTTTATTTATTTTTATCCAATGTTATTTAAGTTGTTTTTGTTATTATTATCAATTTTGTTTAATTAATTAATTAGTTGAAAAAAAAAAGAAGAAGAAACGCGGCATGAAGCTGCGTATTGGCCGCAGCTTGCAAGGACGATCACAGAGGCCTCATCGGATGGCTGGATGTGAAGGCAAGGACAGGCTCTTCATCCTCACCATTGGGGTGAGGGTTTAGGAGATTGGGGAGTTGATATAAAAGAGAAAAGAAGACAACAGCCGCAGGGGGAGATTTTCTTTTTCGGGAGGATACGGGAATAGAACAGTGACGGATAAGAAACACTAAGCAGGGGAGTTTTAGAGAAAGGGGAGGCTGCATTAGAAAGGGAGAAACGGCAAGAGAAAGAAAACAGGGAGGGAATAACGGCCGCAAATCCGAAAACAACAAAAGAAAACAGAAACCAGAGAGAATAGGCATCAAGTGACGGCTGCAAAACTTAAGGAAAAAGAGAGGAAGGAAATAGAGGAGCTGGGTTTTGGGCAGACGAAGGAGAAGAAATAAGAAAAGGGGTCAACGAAGGAGAGTGAGGGTGGCGGTTACCAATCTGGAAAGAAAAAGGAAGACAGAGGTGCGGCGGTGGAATTAGGAAGGAGAAAGGGAAGAGCTTTGGGAGGATGAACATCTAAAAAAGGGAGACCAATGGGAGAAAGTGAGAAGCTTTCGGTGAAGGAAAAGTAAGAAACTGGAAAAAGGGAAGCCGAGGAAGAATCTGGACGACAAAAGAAGCCGAAGGAGATAGAGTTCTGGGTAGAAGAGAGGAAACAACGAAAGAAGGGAAAACCTGGTTCGAGGTTGCGAGAGAACGGCTGAGCCATCATCATCGTTGTCCATCTGTGCTCCTTTGAAGCCGTAGTAGAACCATCTGGGCCATTTTGGTCATTTCCTCTGACTGATTTTTGCGATTAAGGTAACATCCGCATTCATTAGATAAAAGTTGTCTTTTTTTAATTGCTGTTATGCACTCTTTTGCTGCCAGAAGGTTTAACTATCCCTTGTAGCCCTTTCATCTTTGTTCTTCGTAGATTAGTGTTGAGTGGGGTTTGAGTTCATGATTCACAGTGGGGTTTAATGTTGCTGAGGTTGGAGACAAGGCAAAGCTGCACATTTTTGTTGCTACGGGTTATTCTTTGTGTATTGTTTGGTTGTATGGTTGTGTGATCCTTTTGGCCTGGAGATGGTTTGTCCAATGTGTGAATCTGACGAAGTAAACATAGCAGAGTCATAAATTTTTTGTTTTCCTGACTTCGCTTTAGTTTGTCACTTTTGTTTTTACCTGGATGCTTTCTGCTGAATCTGCTGTGTTTAAGACAAACCACGTTTGACCAATGTTAGGATTGATGTTGGGTGGTGTCCGTGCGTTTGAGTCATTATATAGTTAACCTTTGCGCATTTTTCCGTGAGTTGGAGTTCCAAAAACTTGCAGCAGAGAATTACATGAGGTCTGTATTAAAAAAAAAAGATCACATGCTTGGATTTATGGTTGATGCTGACAATTTTCTGGGATTCCCCTGAGTTTGTGCGGAAGGTGATGGCTTTCTGTTTTGGTGTATTTCTATGATATATGGAAGTATGATTTTGCTCATTTACTATGAAAGCATGAATAAGAAAATTTTGCAGAAACCCAGTGAATGAAAGGAAGTTGTGTTTTTCTTTGTCATAATTTGTTGCTTTGCTTTGATTCTATAACAGCTCACGAGAAACTGGTTTTAACCATTTTTCCTGCATAGTTGAAATCTAGCAAATTGCGATAAGCTTGGGAGCAAAGGGCCGCAAGCTTCATTCTTTTTGTTTAGTTGCAGAAACTCTTGTTCTTCAAAGATTAGCATGTTGTCCAGATCACTTTTGCTGTTTTTGAGTTCAAAAGCCTGTTTGATTTCTCCCTACCTTTGTTTCAAGTCCTGGCATTTTGTGTTTGGGTTGTTTGTATGAATGTGAATTCGGCCAAATGAGTATCAAGCATAGAAACTACATTGCTGAGAGTCTTCATTGCAGAAATCTTAAGTTTCTTCGTGCATGCATGAAATAATTCTTCAAAATTGCCTATTAACCCCGTCAAGTTTCACCTTATGCTATTATGACCCACAAAATTGAGAAAACTAATCAATTGGGTCCCTGTGATTTTTGCAGCAATGCATTATGGCCCAATTACATTCCAATTTTTTGCAATTAGGCCCTAAAATATTTGCATTCAAACCATGGCTGGATCTTTTCTTGGCTCTTAGGACCTTTGAATTTCTTGAATGTTTTGATTGATTTTGAATGGTTGATTAATGTTGACAATTGGCTTTTTGATTTGCAATTAGGTCCTAAGGTGGGTGCAAGTTGAGTCATTATTTGGCTTTCTTTTATTTTTTTGGACCTTTGAAGTTCCTAAAAGTGTTTGATTAAGCTTGAATGCTTGGTTAGTGTTCACAGTTGAGTCTTTGGTAGTATTAATGTTTCAATTCAATTGCTTGTTGGCCTTCATGGGTTACCATGTTTTGCTAAGGTGATGCTTAATGCATGGATTTGTGAACCTTGTGACTAAATGAACTTGTGGTGACCCATTTTCTTTAATTTCCCTAAATAAGTTGATTAATTGACCTTTTCATGCTCATGGACCTTTTGAGTTCTAAAATGTTTCATTTGGCTTTGAATGGTTGATTAATGCTTGCATTTGGGGTCCTTGGTGGATCCTTTTATTGGAAACTATGTGTTATTTGATTTTATTCAAATTGCAATTAGGAGAGATTTGGTGATTTTGTTATACTTTACTATTTGAGGTACCGTGACTTTTTTAATGTTTTGAAGCCATGATTCTTTCATTTGGACACCATTCAAAGGGGGCGGTACAATTCCTTTTATCTTTTTTGTGTCTCCTATGTGATCCAACGTGCTAAGTGAAAATTGCATGTCTACTTTGCTTTCCTAGCCTTTCCTTAATTCCTTTTATTTATGTCATTTACTTTTTGCTTTTATTTAAGTTATTCTTTATGGGGTATGTGTACACCTCTTGGCTTGTAATAGATAGGGCTTGGAGGGGCATTCAATGAAGACCTATCGAAGTCATGTGCCTAGCTAGCAAATGTAATAGTTAGGGCTTTAATTGTCTTATGTGTCTTGCATGCTTAGTTACTACGTGTTAATTTGCTTTGTTAGGGCCTTGCATCTAGTCGAGCATGCTAAATGTTATGTGCTATGTGTTTATAAGTGTTTGGCATGTCTACTCGCTTTCCATAGCTTGAATGAATGTGATGGATGAATGTACGTTTCCACTAGTCCAACGCTAGTCGGAATTCATAGAATGGGCTAGTCCAACGCTAGACCCTTAGGGATTTCCCCTCATTAGTACATGTTTGCATGTTCATTACATGTCATGCATTCTTTTAGTTTTTCTATCATTTGGCATGTCCCTCTAATCCCCTTTCCCCTCACTTTAGGTCTTGCATCTCATGCTAGTTAGGGTACATTTGCCTGAAGAGTCCTCTTCTGATAAGGGAAACGAGCGACTGTGGCTACACGATAGCCTTAGCACGCTAGTTTTGCTTTCTAATCAAAGGGAAAATCGAAGTCGAAAAAGTTAGGAGTCATTCCCATACCCGACCTGATGCATTCCTTTAGGTTCATTCATTCTCATTTATCACTTACTCATTTTTTTTTTCAATTCACATTTCCTCATCACTTTTCCTTTCCTTATTGTTCATTTTGATTTCTACTTCACAAAATTGCACTTAATTACACCTATATGCACTTATCACTATATTTCATACACTTGCACACAAACACTTGGATTTTTCATACAATTTCACACGTGCACCTTTTTATACACTTGCACACTTGCACTTTAGCCATCATTTGCATTAATCGACCTCTATAAGGTTTTCCTTTATTGGCCGCCACAATTCATGTGGTTGGGACCAAAAACCTTACAAGAGACATTTTAGAATTTAGGTTTGCATTTTTTCCTTCTTTTTGCATTCATGTAGTGCATCCAAATGTAATAAATTCTTTGGTTAAAATAAGAAAAACTTTGATTAAATCACGCAACTAGCCTTGGCTAGGTCGAAGGGGTGCCTTGGATTTTTATCCTTGCCTTCCCCTTCGTCAAATGTGACTCCCGAACCTTTTTCGTTGGTTTACGTGGACTAGGAGTCGTTTAAAAGGGGTTTCTTACTACTCTTTCCCATTTTTTCTTTAAAAAATTCATTTTTAGGTGACTTGGTACACCTTAACTCATTACCAAGTGGCGACTCCATTTTTTATTTCAAAAACCCTTTTTAAACCATACTTTTTGGGTCAAATCGTCGCACTCTCAAAACCCCCATTTAGACCCATTTTCCTTTTAAATCACAATTCATTTTCCAAATCACAAATTGAATCAAAAAAAATATACATTTTTAAACCATTTATTTATTTATTTATTCAAAAAATGGGGCGCGACAGTTGGCGACTCCACTGGGGACATTCGAGAGTCCGAGCAAATTTGATTTAATCAACCTTTTTCTTCTTTTAACCTTTTCATATATCACATTTGGGTGTTTTAGGGTTGCATTTTTTCCTTTTTTAGGATTTTGCATTTCACGCGTATCCAACTACTCCCTCGCTTGCGAATGTATGATTGGTTGATTGGATGTATGTTTACTTGCTTATCTCGCGCTTGCATTGCATTTGGGGGATGTGTGTCACCCTAGAGCCTCTTGTTGGTTCTTGATCCCTCCCCTCCAAACGAGCACTAGCATACGAGCATACGTTTTAATTTTTTCACCCTTCCTTTATTTTTCTTTAGTGGCTTGTCACGCCACTCCACCCTACTAGGATTAGGCGACCCATTTGGACATGTGATCATGACACGATGTGTGTGTAGCATGATCCAATGGGTCACTCAATCTTCCGCTTTAAGCTATGGGTTGATAGCCTTTTTAGCTTTTAGTCGAAGGTTGAGGATTTTTTTATAGATTCACTCAAACACGTAGCCGTGACACGATGTGTGCGTAGCGGTGTTTGGGGAATCGCTCGAGCCACCGACAAAGAACCTTGGGATTGATGACCTTTGGTTTCTAAGTCTGAAGGCTCGGGGACCTGAGCTTATCGAGTCTAGATGCATTAGCGAACCCCACCCTCATGCATCCATATTAGAATTGCCTAGGGTAGAGTTGACCTTACCCTATTAGTGACACCATTCACGAGGGGAGGGATCCCACCCCCTTTCCTTGTATATCTTTGTTGCTTTTATCTAAATTGTCCAACGTGTTATGTGATTATGTGTTGAACTAACTTTCCTTGTCTCTTGTCTTTTGCATTCACAAACGTTAGGAAATAAGAGGTCTGGCATGACCTCCTTTTAGGACCTACCCTTGTAGATAGGTTATTGCACGTTTGAAATTGTGGTATATTTTGTTCATAAATTAATAATGCTATGTCATTTTAGGCTTACCCTGGCAGATAAAGGGTTCCTTAGGTCACGTTTCATTTCGAATTGCATATTTACATCGCTTTAATAACTGGCATCATGCATTAAACCCTAGAAAGGGAATGCCATTTAGGGGATCCCGTGTCAGGAATAAACCACCTTGTGTCTCGGATAATTAATCCAAAGAGACTTGCACGTTTACATTTTGTACCATCCAAAGGGGTAGTGCACAAGGTAAGGTAGGATCCGATCGTCTTCATGAGAGCGATCTTTGGAATATGAGCGTCTAATAATCACCTTTTGGTCATTTTATCGAAGTCGGTAAAAATCTCTGGCATAAAGGACATTAATTTGAAGAAATTCACAAATGATTCCTCCTGTTGAGACGATGAATAAATTGAGGCCAAATCGTGATTTTAGAAGGCTCATAGACTAATTTTTTGAAACCATCAATGGCCGGCTGATTCAATCGATCCATTTTGTCAATTCATAATCAATTTTGAATAAACCATCATTTGACCAATTTACCCTTTTTAGGGTCATCCGGTCGATTTTTGAATAAATCTTCATTTCATTTGGCTAATTCACCCATTTTTAGGGCGATCTGGTCAATTTTGAATAAATCATCGATTTCATTCAATTCATTTGACCAATTTCAGTTTTTAGGATGAACCGGTTCATTTTGAATAAGATTCTCAATTTCATGCGATCAAATTCCTTTTTTAGGATGATTCGGTCAATTTTGAGTAAGTTTTTAAATTTTACTCAATTCATTTGACCCGTTTCCCTTTTTAGGGTAATGCGGTCGATTTTAAATAAAATCCATTCAACCCGTTTGACCAATTAGGGTTTCAATGTCAATTTCAAAATGGAAAACCTAGTCGATTTTGAGAAAAACATCCATTGTATCCAGCCATTTGATCAGTTGGAGTTTTTGATCTGTGCTTCACTGAGAAAAGTTGTCAAAACGAATTCCAATCTCTTCTATAGGAAGTTCGTCAAGGTCAAACCCGTGCGTTTTTGCAAGTTCTTTGTATCGATCAAAAGTGATCAATCCATTCGGACGTTGACCTCATTTTGACAAATGACTTTCGTCACTCCAATTGACCAAATTTTTCAAAATTATTTTTCACTCAATGAGTTGATCAGATCCATCAGCTATGGTATAGTGCCTACCTCAGAGGATTGCATTTTCATGCTAGGCCTACCCTTGGCACAAAAGGGCTCCCCCATAGGACATGCATCCGAATTTTTTGGATATTTACTAACTCTTGTCTTTTTCTTTTCCTTTTCTTTATTTTCTTGGAATAACTAAGCAAGGGTTAAATCTAAAGGCAATTCCTTTCAAAATTCTCAGGTAATATTTAAACATAGCTTCTCGTCGAAGTCCCATCATAACACGATCCCGTAGTCAAGCCCAGAGGAGTCGTGTAAACATGAATTCACAACCGGAACAATCAGATAGGTCTGCTATTACTGTTCAACCCGAGACCGCAAGTTTGGGGGTTCAGTTGACTGAGATGCTTGCTAAGTTTGGTGAAATGGCATCTGAGATGGCGGCCCAAAAGAAATTGATTGACGAGCTAATCAGCAGCGGAGTTCAACCCCAACCTACACCTGTCAAGCAGGCTGAGCCAGAACCGTTTGTCATCCCTTCAACTCAAGTCACCGTTACTCCATCTTTTCCTATTCCACCCGAAGGAACTTTCACATATCCCACCATACATTTGCCATACACTTACCCTCCTGATCCTTCATTTTTCCCTACTTACATGCAAGGCCCACAACCTCACATCACCTCAAATATACCCCCTGAGCCGCACACTTTTTACCGCGCTGCTACTGAGCCTTTCTTGCCAGACCATACCATTCAAAACAAGCCAGAGATAGGAAAATGTTCTGCTCCTGTTGATATGAAGTTGCTCAAGCGCCTTGACCGTTTTGATGAATTTATGAGGAGGAGTCAGGGTTTGATCAAACAAGGAGTGCTGGACTATGATGAGCTTTGTCTCTTCCCAAATGTACAATTGCCTGAGGGGTTCAAAACTCCGAAGTTTAACAAATACGATGGGACAGGCAATCCCAAGACACACCTCCGATTGTTCGCCAACAAGTTGGGTAGGCCAACAGATGATGAAAATCTGCCTTTGAGGCTATTCCCAGAAAGTCTGGAGGGGGATGCACTCGACTGGTATTCCAAGCTGAAACCTGAAGAAGCGAAGACCTGGCTTGACTTGTCCAACGCTTTTGTAAAGCAGTACGAGTATAATTGCGAGCTGGCTCCAACACGAACCACGTTGGAAGGGACAAAGAGGAAACCCTCCGAGGATCACAAGACTTATGCCAAGAGGTGGAGGAAAATAGCTGCCAAAATCGAGCCACCAATGACTGAGGACGAAATCATACGCACTTTCATTAAGGCACATGATCCGCCGTACTTTGAAGAAATTTTTCGCATGACTGGATGCTCGTTTGCCGCTATTGTCAATAAGCTTGAAGAGTTCGATGACTTCGTGAAAGCTGGGAAGATTGTTAATGTCTCTGCCCTCAAGTCCCAGTTGGATGCTTTGCAAAGCCAAGGTAGTAATGGGAAGAAGCAACAATCCAAAAAGCAAGAGGGGGAAATTGCTTTTGTTTGGGATCGAAATCCTATTTCAAAGCCCAGACCTCGACAATACCCTACCTACTCAAACCCTTACTCCTATTATTCAAACCCTCATCCTATTTATCACACCAATATCCCTCATCCTCGACCTCGCCCTAATTACACCAACTCGCCTTTAGCCCCTTTCCAAATTTCTCAACCAAATCCTCACCAAAACCGTCATCGGCCTCCACTCAATCCAAGAATGCCTCCACCAAACAGACCTACCTACAACTACCCCCAACCCACTGAAACCCACGATCAAAATCATGCTCGATCATTCACTAATATTGGCAGGCCTTTGGACCAATTGTACGAGCAATTAAAAGCCGCCGGTAAAATCGACGAAATTCCCCCTCCAACTTACCCTCATGGCGTCCGTGCCGGATACAATCCACAGTACACTTGTGCCTATCATTCGGGAGCACCTGGCCACCCAACTACTGGTTGCAGAGCACTTAAACAGAAAGTCCAAGAAATGATCGAGGCGGGGGAAATAGTGATTAGAAGAAATGCAGAACAAGGGCCGAGCATAAGTACAAATCCCTTTCCCGAACACAAAGACACCTTTGAGGCATCCACATCCAATGACGAAATTTGAAAATCCTGAAGGAGCTCTGCATAATTTGGATGGCTGACTATCCTCCCTCTCGAAGGGAATTTCGATGAATCTGGGGTTGTCATTTACTAAAGTTCGCGAAAACTTTTTCTTGCATATGTAAATAGCTTCATGAAAGTGTCTTTTGCAATTGAGTTTTGTCTTGTTTCTGCTTTGATTTGGAGTTTCATGAAATGCACAATTTGTTTATTTGTTTATTTGATTATTGTTCTGATTTTTTTTTTTAAGATGGCCAAAGATGAAATTACTTGACCCTTTGGATATCACTGTTCTGGAATCCGATGAAGCCATTCATTGAGAAAGCCTTCATTGAAAATTCCTTCATTGAAAATCCCTTCATTTGAAAAATCCCTTTGCTGAGAAATTCTTTCCTTGAGGAAGCCTTCATTGAGGAAACCCTTTACTGAGAAAAGCCTTTATTGAGAAATTCCTTCATTTAGAAAATCCCCCTCCTGTCAGGTTGGAAGCCGATTGGTTAAAGCAGTGTCATCAACAATTGATTTTGATGGATGAAAAGCAGTTATATGCCATGGCCGAAACTACCAAAAACACATGGCCCAAAAAGGTCCGTCAACGATCCATTGAAGAAGGGAATAAAGTGCTACAATGATTTTACTAATGAAAGATGAAGTCAAAGGCAAATTTGCTCCGAATTGGCAAGAGCTATTCGTTGTTCAAAAGGTATTACCTAGTGGAGCATTCAATTGGGCGAAATGGATGGACAGACATTCCCTCAACCTATCAATTCAGACATGTGTAAGATGTTCTTTATTTGATTATGCAAAGTTTCTTCTAGGAAATCGTGCAAGAGACGAGGCAAAAGTCAGGCCATCTTCCTTTTCGATCAAAACATTTCATCCCTAGTCATCCCTTTTGAACTATCAGAACAATAATTTTCGTTTGGCAACCCCTGAGAATTGCAAACCCCACACTGGGGCAAATTCATTTTGAAAAATGATCAGAAAGAAAAGGAAAACCCCACACTGGGGCAAATTTATCTTTGAAAGAGATATGGGAAAAAGAAAGAACCCTACACTGGAGCAAATTTATTTTGAAAGAGATATGAAAAGGAAGAATGAACCCCACACTGGGGCAAATTTAGTTTTTTGAAGAAAAATGCAAAAAGTGAGAAAAATGCAATGAAGAAAATGCAAAGAGAGAAAAATCCAAGCAAACTGGGGCAAGTTTTCCTTGGTTTCGTTCAAAAATTGGAGATAATTTCAAAATGATGCAATCTCAGTTTATTTCACACCTTTCATCAAAATTTGCTTTCAGGCCTCAACTTTCTTTGAAAAACACCCCACCTGACCTCATTACAAAAGCCCAAAGTCCTGGCTTTCGTCACTTGTTGTATTTCTATTGGGAATTTTGCTAATCAACTGGCAAGGGATGTCCATAATGCCTTCGCATAATCTTACAAGGGAAGTGCACTTTGCTGATGCCAGCAATCTTCAACTTACATGTCTGAGTCGATCATGGTTGAGGTGCTTCATTGTCCTTAGATGAAGACCCGAAAGGGCAACTCAAAAGAAAAGGAGAAAAAAGAAGAAAAGAGAAAAAGAAGAAAAAAAAGAAAAAAAACAAAACAAAAGAGGTGGGGGGCAACCTTGGTTAAAACCCGAAAGGGCGCCAAGGTAGTAAGCACAAGGAGGAACAACCGGTGGTTTGGTTCATTCGGATTTCTCCTCATTTTTGTCATATTTCTGCCAATATTGAATTCCAGAACAAAGATATTCAGAGATTTGAATATGACATCCGTTGGCCAAAGTTGAGTCATTTTGTAAAACATTCTTTTGCAAATACATTCTTAGGAAGCTCATTTTTTCAAAATTACTGGCATTCACGGCATTTTTGTAGCATTTAAGCACAAATGGTTATGTGTACATTCTTGTGCATATTCGCTCTTCCATGACATGTGAATACATCATTCTTTATCATTGAATTTTGGTGAATAACAACCCCTATGATTTACTCAAAGCATACTTGGATTCAGTCATCTTTCGGAAATGTTTGAGATTCAGTAAAGCCATTACGCAGACCTCATAATATGGAAAAATGCATCTTTGGTCAGTCTGGGAAAGGTAGAAAAGTTTTAAAGTGGCAAATTCAACTAAGTCAGATGCCGCAGCAAAAGTAATCGAAGGCATCAAAAGACTCATGTTTACGCGACTCTCAAAGGCAAATGGATCAAATGATGGTGGCACTTTCTTTGATTTTTCTCTTTTACAGGAAATTGCGTGTACAAATGGAAACAATCACACCTCGCACTGGAGCCAGTATCGGAAAGATCCTCCAGTAAACAAAGGCAAATAAAAAATGTTGCAAGCAAGTTTGATCAGAGTGCAACAACGTGACAATCCAGAATCAACTATTGGTTTAGATGCAGAAACCTAATTTCTACTGGGGCAAAATTCTGGGCCATTTGGGGGTAAGTATACTGGAATTTCCCATTTCATTTTGCTTAGCCACTAGCCGTGGGTCAGTCCCACTAGTGCGCATTTCATTTTGTTCAGCCACTAGCTGTGGGTCAGTCCCACTAGTGAGCATTTCATTTTGTTTAGCCACTAGCCGTGGGTCAGTCCCACTAGTGCGCATTTCATTTTGTTTAGCCACTAGCCGTGGGTCAGTCCCACTAGTGAGCACTTCCTTTTATTCTGCCGCTAGCCGTGGGTCAGTCCCACTAGTGCGCATTTCATTTTGTTCTGCCGCTAGCCGTGGGTCAGTCCCACTAGTGAGCACTTCCTTTTATTTAGCCGCTAGCCGTGGGTCAGTCCCACTAGTGAGCACTTCCTTTTGTTCAGCCACTAGCCGTGGGTCAGTCCCACTAGTAAGCACTTCCTTTTATTCTGCCGCTAGCCGTGGGTCAGTCCCACTAGTAAGCACTTTCTTTTATTCTGCCACTAGCCGTGGGTCAGTCCCACTAGTGAGCACTTCCTTTTATTCTGCCGTTAGCCGTGGGTCAGTCCCACTAGTGCGCATTTCATTTTGTTTAGCCACTAGCCGTGGGTCAGTCCCACTAGTGAGCACTTCCTTTTATTTAGCCACTAGCCGTGGGTCAGTCCCACTAGTGAGCATTTCATTTTCGCTAGCCACTAGCCGTGGGTTAGTCCCACTAGTGAGCACTTCATCTATCCCGCCGCTAGCCGTGGGTTAGTCCCACTAGCGTGCGTCCCATGATTTTCATTTTGTTCGGGTCAGTTCCATGATTTTCATTTTATTCGGGTCAGTCCCGTTTTAAATTCATGTTCGGGCCAGTCCCGTTTTAAATTTCTGTTCGGGTCAGTCCCGTTTTAAAATTTCTGTTCGGGTCAGTCCCGTTTTAAATTCATGTTCGGGCCAGTCCCGTTTTAAATTCATGTTCGGGTCAGTCCCGTTTTAAATTCCTGTTTTAAATTCCTGTTCGGGCCAGTCCCGTTTTAAATTCATGTTCGGGTCAGTCCCGTTTTAGAATTCCTGTTCGTTCGGATCATTTTGCAGCCGAATAACACAGGTAAGTATTTGGTGTCTACTTCTTTGTTTCAAGTTTTTTCAAAACTCAGACAAAGAGGGGCAAACTGTAGACACCAAATTTTAAATAATTTTTATGTTGCATCTAATTCATGATTTTGTTTTAGATTGTCTGCATTTTAGTTGTTATTTTTATTTTTATTCATTTTACCTTTTTATTTGTCTTTTATTTGCTAATTATTTTTAGTTTTATTTGTCATATTAATTTTGTTCACGTTTTAGCTTTTAGTTTTAGTTTTAAGTTTTTAAAGTAAAATTTGTGAGAAAAAAGAGAAAAAAAGAAAATGGTTCACAAAAGTACGTTCATTTCTCTTAAATTCAATCTTTTGGCATTTTGTTAATTTATTTTGAAAAAAAGGAAAAAATGGAAAGTTGCATTTTGTTGTTTCTAGTTTATTTATTTTTATCCAATGTTATTTAAGTTGTTTTTGTTATTATTATCAATTTTGTTTAATTAATTAATTAGTTGAAAAAAAAAAGAAGAAGAAACGCGGCATGAAGCTGCGTATTGGCCGCAGCTTGCAAGGACGATCACAGAGGCCTCATCGGATGGCTGGATGTGAAGGCAAGGACAGGCTCTTCATCCTCACCATTGGGGTGAGGGTTTAGGAGATTGGGGAGTTGATATAAAAGAGAAAAGAAGACAACAGCCGCAGGGGGAGATTTTCTTTTTCGGGAGGATACGGGAATAGAACAGTGACGGATAAGAAACACTAAGCAGGGGAGTTTTAGAGAAAGGGGAGGCTGCATTAGAAAGGGAGAAACGGCAAGAGAAAGAAAACAGGGAGGGAATAACGGCCGCAAATCTGAAAACAACAAAAGAAAACAGAAACCAGAGAGAATAGGCATCAAGTGACGGCTGCAAAACTTAAGGAAAAAGAGAGGAAGGAAATAGAGGAGCTGGGTTTTGGGCAGACGAAGGAGAAGAAATAAGAAAAGGGGTCAACGAAGGAGAGTGAGGGTGGCGGTTACCAATCTGGAAAGAAAAAGGAAGACAGAGGTGCGGCGGTGGAATTAGGAAGGAGAAAGGGAAGAGCTTTGGGAGGATGAACATCTGAAAAAGGGAGACCAAAGGGAGAAAGTGAGAAGCTTTCGGTGAAGGAAAAGTAAGAAACTGGAAAAAGGGAAGCCGAGGAAGAATCTGGACGACAAAAGAAGCCGAAGGAGATAGAGTTCTGGGTAGAAGAGAGGAAACAACGAAAGAAGGGAAAACCTGGTTCGAGGTTGCGAGAGGACGGCTGAGCCATCATCATCGTTGTCCATCTGTGCTCCTTTGAAGCCGTAGTAGAACTATCTGGGCCATTTTGGTCATTTCCTCCGACTGATTTTTGCGATTAAGGTAACATCCGCATTCATTAGTTAAAAGTTGTCTTTTTTTAATTGCTGTTATGCACTCTTTTGCTGCCAGAAGGTTTAACTATCCCTTGTAGCCCTTTCATCTTTGTTCTTCGTAGATTAGTTTTGAGTGGGGTTTGAGTTCATGATTCATAGTGGGGTTTAATGTTGCCGAGGTTGGAGACAAGGCAAAGCTGCACATTTTTGTTGCTACGGGTTATGCTTTGTGTATTGTTTGGTTGTATGGTTGTGTGATCCTTTTGGCCTGGAGATGGTTTGTCCAATGTGTGAATCTGATGAAGTAAACATAGCAGAGTCATAAATTTTTTGTTTTCCTGACTTCGCTTTAGTTTGTCACTTTTGTTTTTACCTGGATGCTTTCTGCTGAATCTGCTGTGTTTAAGACAAACCACGTTTGACCAATGTTAGGATTCATGTTGGGTGGTGTCCGTGCGTTTGAGTCATTATATGGTTAACCTTTGCGCATTTTTCCATGAGTTGGAGTTCCAAAAACTTGCAGCAGA